>NW_011494912.1:2887034-2895792 GCF_000754665.1 Bison bison bison | reverse complement strand
TAGAAGGACTGATGCTGAAGCTGAAACTCCAATACTTTGGCCACCTGATGCAAAGAACTGATTCATTTGAAAAGATCCTGATGCTGGGAAAGATTGAAGGCAGGAGGAGGAGGGGACAACAGAGGATGAGATGGTTGGATGGCATCACTGACTCAATGAACATGAGTTTGAGTAAACTCTGGGAGTTGGCGATGGACAGGGAGGTCTGGCATGCTGCAGTCCATGGGGTCGCAAAGAGTCAGACATGACTAAGCAACTGAATTGAACTGAGTGCTTTCGGAAACTTTACAATGCATAGGAAATTCCTAGAGTGGATATTTAAACATAAAGTTAAGCTGTAAAATTGGCTGTCAAATCATTTGTGACCAGAGCAAAAAAGAAAACATGCTGGTTATATACTTTTCACTTTCCACAAGGAAGTTTGATATAAATCTATCCTTGGGGGAACTAAATGTTTGTCATCACTAAATACTAAAAATCATCCCTGAATAGTCATTGGAAGGACTGATGCTGAAGCTGAAGCTCCAATACTTTGGCCACCTGATGCGAAGACCTGACTCACTGGAAAAGACCCTGATGCTGGGAAAGACAGAGGGCAGGAGAAGAGGGAGACAGAGGATAAGATGGTTGGCTGACATCACTGACTCAATGAACATGAGTTTGAACAAACTCCAGGAGACATTGAAGGACAGGAAATCCTGGCATGCTGCAGTCCATAGGGTTGCAGAGTTGGACAGGACTTAGTGACTGAACAACAACTGCAACAATACTAAAGTAAATCTATCATCTCCATGGCACTGAGAATCAACTGTTAGATGCTCTGAAGAAAATACTGGATTTTATAAGTAATAAAGCTATCCCTTCCATCTTCTTAGTAAAACTTGAAGCTGTAATGTCAAATGAACTCAATAAAAGCATTATTCTGGCATTATGGATTATGGGATATTTCAAAATAACTAATTTTTTTGTTGTTCAAATTCCTAGAGTCATTGGAATTGGGTCAAGAAAACACTGTCTAATAAAAATCCTCAGGGGACCAATTTGATGAAGAGACAAGACATCAATGATAAGCATGACCTTTTTTCTTTAAGGAATACTTTTTCAAAGCTTGAAGAGTTGTTTATCTCTTAAGTAGTTTAATCCTTCTCCAGGGACTTGTGTTTAGACAATTAATTTAGTTGGAAACACTTTTTTTTTTTTGCTTTTGAAGGCCAATGGGTTTTATCTAAAAATAGAGATGCTAATGAGAGGAGACAGGTTGTATCAGATTCGGAAATCCTGTGTATCTTCTATATCTAGTTTATGTAATTGGCCTCTGATGCCTGTATTTATAGTGTAGCCAAAGGTCTTGTTGATAAAATATCCATGAGAAGTTCTCTCTGGGCATAAATGAGATAACAGATTGCATTGGATGGGGCTTAGTTCTCTGGTCCCAATGCTTCTCCGTAATAGTAGCTGAAAATGTTCCCAGGCAAGTGGTTTGCACTAGCCTAGATGCTGCATATCGCATCTCTTTTCCAAGCCGATGGAGATATGCAGATAGAAGGGGAAAACACAAAGAAAACAGTCATGAAATTCCATTGTGTTTGATTTATGGATTTGTTCTACTCTGAGAGTCTCAGAGGAGGTCTTTTTGATAAGGGCCATAACTGATTAGAAAGTAATGAACTATGGAAAAGAATCCAAAGATACTGAGATTACATCTCCACTGAACTGAAGCTGGTAGCATTTGTGTGAAATGTCCTTGTGCTGCTAACTGCACAAAATGTGGAGAGGTTCCTGTTGTCAAGTTTCCTAGCTCCTGAGGTAGGGATGGGGAGCTGGGAGCACCAGCAGGAGTAGGAGGCCATTTGTGCTTAGTAACTGTTACTGGGGCAGGGGGTGGGGAGCTTTCCCTGGGGTCTCAGTGGTAAAGAAACCACCTGCCAATCCAGGAGACTTGAGTTCAATCCCTGATCCAGGGAGATCCCACATGGCAGGGAACAACTAAGCCCCCTGTGCCACATTTATTGAGCCTGTGTTCTACAGCCTGGAAGCTGCAACCTCGGAGTCCATGTGTCACAACCACTGACGCCCTCGAGCTCTAGAGCCTGTGCTCCAGTGCAGGAGAAGCCACTGCAATGAGAAGCCCAAGTGTGGCAACTAGAGAAAACCTCCCGCAGCAACAAAGACCCAACACAACCCAAAAGCAATAAACAAATACAATTATCTAAAAAAATTGTGTTACTGGGGACGTTGCTGTTTTAAGCCAAGGTTTGTGTGCTATTACAACTTATCCTATCTTCAACTTTCCAGAAGAGAAATTCATATTTTCTAACTTCTGCTAAATGAACAAATCTAAATCTAGTCTTTTGAAAAGACCCTGATACTGGGAAAGATTGAAGGCAGGAGCAGAACGGGACGACAGAGGATGAGATGGTTGGATGGCATCACCGACTCAATGGACATGAGTTTGAGTAAACTCCGGGAGTTGGTGATGGACAGGGAGGCCAGGCGTGCTGCAGTCCATGGGGTCAACAAAGAGTCAGAAATGACTGAGCGACTGAACTGAACTGGACTGAAATCTAGTCACTAAAACCAAAAGTGTTCACAGATTACATTTGCCTCCCCTGGAAGTGGACTTACCGCAAAGATTTGTGTTTGGTTGCAAAAGCATACACAGAATCACACTGTCTATTTTTACATTATACTTGTCTCCCTTCAGTTCAGTTCAGTTCACTTGCTCAGTCGTGTCCGACTCTTTGTGACCTCATGGACTACAGCATGCCAGGGTTCCCTGTCCATCACCAACTCCCAGAGTTTACTCAAACTCATGTTCATTGAGTCAGTGATGCCATCCAACCATTTCATCCTCTGTTGTCCCCTTCTCCTCCTGCTTTCAATCTTTCCCAGCATCAGGGTCTTTTCAAATGAGTCAGTTCTTCACATCAGGTGGCCAAAGTATTGGAGTTTCAGCTTCAGCATCAGTGCTTCCGATGAATATTCAGGATTGATCTCCTTTAGGATTGACTGGTTGGATCTCCTTGCAGTCCAAGGGGCTCTCAAGAATCTTCTCCAACACCACAGTTCAAAAGCATCAATTCTTCAGCACTCAGCTTTCTTTATAGTCCAACTCTCACATTCATACATGACTACTGGAAAAACCATAGCTTTGACTTGTCTCCCTAGGTCATATCAAAATAAATCCAGTTCTGAATCAGTCATCAATCACCCCTAATTTCACCAGTCACTCCACAGACAATTCTATAACTTTGGATCTTATATTTCCTGGCCAGACAACACTTCATCCATCCATTGATTTAAAAAAGCTTAAACTTTGAATCCTGTCTCATTTTTTCTAATCCTTTATCCTGGAATATTTACATTGAAAGGCTAGGCAGAATGCAGAAATAGTTCTAGTTTTCCAGGCTGTGGTGGGCAATCCCAATAACCCTCTTCAGATCCATGGGGATTTTATAGACTTCCAAAGTGTTTCCTTTGGCTTTTCCATATAATTCTAATTTCCTTTATATTTTCTCTGGAAGCTATTTGAATCAGTTGATACTTAACTGGCAGAAAATCATTGCAGAATGAGTGTTTCAGAGGATCAAAGAAATCCAAGATCAAAGAAATCCAGATCCTCTGTTTTCTTACAGTAACCCTTCCTAATCCTCTCCACTTTCTGTCAGCTTTTCATTTCTATGTCCAGACCAAAGGGGCCCTAAGCATCTGCCATACATATAGATGTCAAGTTCATTGAATGACCATGAGGGTCTGATTTTGATGCTATAAGAGGGTACTATAATAATACATACCAATATAATTAGAAATCAAAAACATATTTTGTATGACTTGACTCCTTTTAAAGTTATTGAAACTTGCTTTATGGCTCAGAATATGTTGCTGTGTTCTGTGTATACTTGAAAAGAATGTTTGTAACAAAGAAGACTAAATATGGAATCATTAAAAAAGTATTGAGTTAATGAAAAAGAAAAACAAGGAAGAAGGAAACAAAAAACAGAGGAAAAATAGAAAACAAATGGTGAGATAATGGATTTAAACCAATTATTAATTATCACATTAAGTGTGAATGGTCTAAGGATCACAAAAAAAGACAGAGATTATTAGGTTTGGGGTGATAGGCAAGATCCAAATATAAGTTACCTACAAAGGAGTCACATTAAGTACAAAGACACAAACAGAAATGAAAAATAATATACTCTGTTAGAACTAATGAATAGGATGCTCCCATACCTACATTAATCTACAAAGTAGATTTCAGACCAAATACCATGGATAAAGAAGATCATTTTGTAATGATAAATGGGGTCAATTCATTAAGAAGACATTATGCTTTTAAACATTTATGCTTAAACATAAATTGAGTATAAGAAAGAAAGTAACACAGTCAAAGAGGAAACTGGTAAGATTAAAAACAAAGAAAAACCAGAAAGACAATGGAACCAAAAGCTCATTCTGCAAGATCAATGTAATTGATAAACCTCTGGGCAAGCTAATCAGGGAGAAAGAGAGAGAAAGAGAAAAGAACAAGGAGGAGGGAAAAAAGAAGAATGAGGAGAAAGAAGGAAAGGAGGAGTAGGAGGTAAGGAGGAAGGAAGGAGGAATGGAGAGAGGGAAGAGAGGAGGGAGGGAGAGAAGAAGGAAGGAGAATAAAGACAGAAAGACAAATTACCCAGGGCATAAATAAAAGAGAACTATAACTGTGGATTCCATAGACAGCAAAAGGATATGCCAACAATTTCAACAATTTAGGTGAAAAGAGCAAATTCTTCAAAAGATATATTCTACAAAAGCTCATTCAAGAATAAAACAGATAACTTGAAGAGTTCTGTATCTATTAAATAAAATTGAATTTGTAGTTTAAAACCTTTCCACAATGAAAACTCCAGGCCTACATTGCTGCGCTGGTGAACTGTAGCAAACATTCAGGAAAGATATAGTACTAATTCAACACAAACTCTTCCAGAAAATCGAAGAAAAAAGAATCCTTCCCAATTGAGTCCATGAGGCTAGCGATATACTTACTGCAAAACCAGACAAGGACATACCAAAAGAGAAGACTACATACTAATATCCCTTATGAACAGGAGTGCAAAAATTCTAAATCATATTTTAGCAGACTAAAATTTAAAATAAAATCATAAAATATTATGACCAAGTGAAGTTGATCCCAGCAGAGCAATTTTGGTTTAACATTAGTAAAGCAATCAATATAATTCACCATATTAGTGAAGAAACAAAAAATAAAGATAACCCATCTAAATATCTAAATATACGGAAAAATTATTTTAAACATCCAGCCTGTATTTCACATTTTTATCCATAGAATGCTGAAAGTAAACAAACATTTCCACATTCTATGGATAAGAGAAGAAACAAACATTTCCACATTCTATGGATAAGAGAAGAAATTCTGCAATGAAATAAAGAGCAGCTACTAAAATAAAGCTGTCACCTTATTTACTGGTAAAAGACTGAGAGCTTTGTCTGTGAGATGAGGAACAGTTAAGAATATCATATATCATCACTTAATATTGTATGTAGACAATCTGTGTAATCTGTGCATTCAGGTAGAAAAGAGAATTCAAATGCATCCAGATCGAAAAGGAAGAAGTTATCATTATCTTTATTACCAGACAGCATAATACTCTATAGAAAATACAATGAAACACACACCCCAAAAGCACTACTGGACTTTAAAGGTGCAAAGTTTCAGGATCTAAGATCAAGATAGAAAAATCAAGTCTATTTCTTTAGAACAATCAGGAATTGAAATTATTCCATTGAAAATAGTATCAAAAAATGAAATATTCAGGAGACCGTCCAACAAAATGTGCTGGCATAGTACATTGACTGCTACAAAATATTGCTAAGGGAATTAAAAAAATAGATAAGTGGAGAGGTGTATCGTGTAAAATACAAAGCTATAAAATACCTAGAAAAAAAGCATAAGGAAAATTGTGCTGATCTTATACCTATATCATCGAGAAGGCAATGGCACCCCACTCCAGTACTCTTGCCTGGAAAATCCCATGGATGGAGGAGCCTGGTAAGCTGCAGTCCATGGGGTTGCTAAGAGTCAGATACCATGGAGCGACTTCACTATCACTTTTCACTTTCATGCATTGGAGAAGGAAATAGCAACCTACTCCAGTGTTCTTGCCTGGAGAATCCCAGGGACGGGGGAACCTGGTGGGCTGCCATCTATGGGGTCGCACAGAGTCGGACACAACTGAAGTGACTTAGCAGTATACCCATATCATAGATACAACACTAAAAATATGATCTATAAAATAAAAAAAAAGGATCAATTTGACTTCATAAAAACTGAAATCTTTTGCTTTTCAATGGCACTGTAATAAGAATGAAAGACAAATCACAAACTAGGAGATCAGTTCAGTTCAGTTCAGTCACTCAGTTGTTTCTGACTCTGCCACCCCATGAACCGCAGCACGCCAGGCCTCCCTGTCCATCACCAATTCCCGGAGTTCACCCAAACCCATGTCCATCAAGTCAGTAATTCCATCCAACCATCTCATCCTCTGTCGTCCTCTTCTCCTCCTTCCCTCAATCTTTCCCAGCATCAGGGTCTTTTCAAATGAGTTAGCTCTTCGCATCAGGTGGCCAAAGTTTCAGCTTCAACATCAGTCCTTCCAATGAACACCCAGGACTGATCTGCTTTAGGATGGACTGGTTGGATCTCCTTGCAGTCCAAGGGATTCTCAAGAGTCTTCTCCAACAATGCAGTTCAAAAGCATCAATTCTTCGGTGCTCAGCTTTCTTTATAGTTCAACTCTCACATCCATACATGACCACTGGAAAAACCATAGCCTTGACTAGACGGACCTTTGTTGGCAAAGTAATGTCTCTGCTTTTTAATATGCTGTCTAGGTTGGTCATAATTTTCCTTCCAAGGAGTAAGCGTCTTTTCATTTCATTGCTGCAATCACCATCTGCAGTGATTTTGGAACCCAGAAAAATAAAGTCTCTCACTGTTTTCACTGTTTCCCCATCTATTTACCATGCATGAATTGATAGGACCGGATGCCATGATCTTCGTTTTCTGAATGTTGAGCTTTAAGCCAACTTTTTCACTCTCCTGTATCACTTTCATCAAGAGGCTCTTTAGTTCCTCTTCACTTTCTGCCATAAGGGTGGTGTCATCTGCATATCTAAGGTTGTTGATATTTCTCCCAGCAATCTTGATTCCAGCTTGTGCTTCTTCCAGCCCAGCATTTCTCATGATGTGCTCTGCATATAAGTTAAATAAGCAGGGTGACAATATGCAGCCTTGACGTACTCCTTTTCCTATTTGGAACCAGTGTGATACATATTATTACCATATGCAGATCAAAAATATGCATGAATAGGAAAACATGTTAAATATCATTAGCCATTAGGGAACTATAAGTTAAACCTCTGATAAGATACCTCTGCATGCCTTTTTAAGTGGTTAAAATAAAAACAATTACTGACTATATCAAGTGCTGATGAGGATGTTGAGAACACTACAGACAAGAATGTAAAATGGTACAGCTACTTTGGAAAACAATTTGGCAGTTTGTTTTAAAGGCCAAACAAATACTTGCTATATGATCCTGCTATTCCACTCCTAAATTCCCAAGAGAAACAACAGCATATTTCCTATCAAAGACTTGCATGTGAATGTTCTTGGACGCTCTGTTTGTAATAGGTCACCCGTGGTAACTATCCAAACGTCCATTCACAGGCGAAAGGGTAAACAGAGCTGGTATATCCTTGTATTGGAATACTACTTAGCAGTAAACAGGGTGAACAAGGGATACCAGCAGTATCATGGGTGAATCTCAAAATTCTTATACTGAGTAAGTGATAGGACATAAAACAAGAGTACATGCTGTGTCATTTCATTTATATAAAACTCTAGAAAATGCAAGCTAATCTATAGTGACAGAAAGTGGATAAACAGTTGCCTTGGGAAGGATGAGGGTAGGGAGGTTAGAAGGCAAAGGAAGAGAGGCAAACTTTTGGGAGTGATAGAGTTGACATGATTCTATGGGCACTGAACCTTATCAAATCTTATATTTAAATATATATACTTTATTTTATGTCAGTTACATAGCAATAAAGCTGTTTTATAAAGTGAATGTGAAGCAACCTAGATGTCCATCGACAGATGAATGGATAAAGAAGATGTGGTACATATATACAATGCAACATTCAGATCAGATCTGATCAGATCAGTCACTCAGTCGTGTCCGACACTTCTCGACCCCATGAATCACAGCACGCCAGGCCTCCCTGTCCATCACCAACTCCCGGAGTTCACTGAGACTCATGTTCATCGAATCAGTGATGCCATCCAGCCATCTCATCCTCTGTAGTCCCATTCTCCTCTTGCCCCCAATCCCTCCCAGCATCAGAGTCTTTTCCAATGAGTCAACTCTTCGCATGAGGTGGCCAAAGTACTGGAGTTTCAGCTTTAGTATCATTCCTTCCAAAGAAATCCCAGGGCTGATCTCCTTCAGAATGGACTGGTTGGAGCTCCTTGCAGTCCAAGGGACTCTCGAGTCTTCTCCAACACCACAGTTCAAAAGCATCAATTCTTTGGCGCTCAGCCTTCCTCACAGTCCAACTCTCACATCCATATATGACCACAGGAAAAACCATAGCCTTGACTAGACAAACCTTTGTTGGCAAAGTAATGTCTCTGCTTTTGAATATGCTATCTAGGTTGGACATAACTTTCCTTCCAAGGAGTAAGCATCTTTTAATTTCA
>NW_011494912.1:2869480-2886934 GCF_000754665.1 Bison bison bison | reverse complement strand
TGTTTCCACTGTTTCCCCATCTATTTCCCATGAAGTGGTGGGACCAGATGCCATGATCTTAGTTTTCTGAATGTTGAGCGTTAAGCCAACTTTTTCACTCTCCTCTTTCACCTTCATCAAAAGGCTTTTGAGTTCCTCTTCACTTTCTGCCATAAGGGTGGTGTCATCTGCATATCTGAGGTTCTTGATATTTCTCCCGGCAATCTTGATTCCAGCTTGTGTTTCTTCCAGTCCAGCGTTTCTCATGATGTACTCTGCGTATAAGTTAAATAAACAGTGTGACAATATACAGCCTTGACGTACTCCTTTTCCTATTTGGAACCAGTCTGTTGTTCCATGTCCAGTTCTAACTGTTGCTTCCTGACCTACATACAGGTTTCTCAGATCAAGTGGTCTGGTATTCCCATCTCTTTCAGAATTTTCCACAGTTTACTGTGATCCACACAGTCAAAGGCTTTGGCATAGTCAATAAAGCAAAAATAGATGGTTTTCTGGAACTCTCTTGCTTTTTCGATGATCCAGCGGATGTTGGCAATTTGATCTCTGGTTCCTCTGCCTTTTCTAAAACCAGCTTGAACATCAGGAAGTTCACGGTTCACATATTGCTGAAGCCTGGCTTGGATAATTTTGAGCATTACTTTACTAGCGTGTGAGATGAGTGCAATTGTGTGGTAGTGTGAGCATTCTTTGGCCATTGCCTTTCTTTGGGATTGAAATGAAAACTGACCTTTTCCAGTCCTGTGGCCACTGCTGAGTTTTCCAAATTTGCTGGCATATTGAGTGCAGCATTTTCACAGCATCATCTTTCAGGATTTGGAATAGCTCAACTGGAATTCTATCACCTCCACTAGCTTTGTTCGTAGTGATGCTTTCTAAGGCCCACTTGACTTCACATTCATTACCCAGCCGCAAAAAAAGAACAAATTTGAGTCAGTTCTACGGAGGTGGATGAACCTAGAGCCTGTTATACAGAATGAAGTAAGTCAGAAAGAGAAAAACAAATATAATATATTAATGCATATATATGGAATCTAGAAAAATGGTATTTATGAACTTATTCACAGGGAAGGAATGGAGACTCAGATATAGAGAATGGAGTTGTGGACGCAGTGGGGGAAGGAGAGAGTGGGAGGAATGGAGAAAGTAACATCAATATATATACACCACCATGTTTAAAATAGGTAACTGGTGAGAAGTTGGTATGTATAACACAGGGAGCCCAGCCTGGTGCTCTGTGATAACCCAGAGGGGTGGGATGGCAGGAGGGGAGGGAGGCTCAAGAAGGAGGTAATATATGTATAAATATGGTTGATTTGCACTGTCCTATCGGAGAACCCCACTCCAGTGCTCTTGCCTGGAAAATCCCATGGACGGAGGAGCCTGGTGGGCTACAGTCCATGGGGTCGCGAAGAGTCAGACAGGATTGAGCGACTTCACTTTCACTTTTCTCTTTCGTGCATTGGAGAAGGAAATGGCAACCCACTCCAGTGTTTTTGCCTGGAGAATCCCAGGGACGGGGGAGCCTGGTGGGCTGCCGTCTATGGGGTCGCACAGAGTCGGACACGACTGAATCGACTTAGCAGCAGCAGCATGGTAGAAACCAGGCTTCCCAAGTGGTGGTAGTGGTAAAGAACCCACATACCAATGCAGGAGATGTAAGAGATGAGGGTTCAGTGTATGAGAAGAGGGGAAGATCCCTGGAGGAGGGCATGGCAACCCACTCCAGTATTCTCACCTGGAGAATCCCCACGAACAGAGGAGCCTGACAGGCTACAGTCCATGGGGTCGCACAGAGCTGGACATGACTAAAGAGTCTTAGCACAGCCCCACACATGGTAGAAACCAACTCAACACTGTAATGCAATTCTCCCCCCATTAAAAATAAATTTCAAAAAAATGAATGTATTTATGAGACAGATGATATAAAGCTGAACATGTCCCAGAAAATTCATAAGGCACCAAAATGTCAATATGAAGCCAGCATCCTACTTAGTGAATAGAATCCATGTTCTAGTCCTAAATACGGTTTGCAACAGAATGGCCATAGCTACTCATTTTAATAATCTAGGTTTTTTGATTATCTGGATTAGAAACTGAAGTTTATCTTTTTGGAAGGATTAGCTGAGTTGTTAGGGCACAACAATTTGCCTTGGACAAATTAAAGCAACTTTCTATAGGTTTGAAGTACATTTTTTAGGCAAAAGTAACCTGAGCTTGGGATTCAAAGCAAAAAAGATTATCTGGTGCCCCTAAATTCCTTCAATGCTTCTAGGGCACCTCTCCAGTTTCCTTTTCTTAATTGACCCATGAAAGTGAAAGTGTTAGTTGTTCAGTCGTGTCTGACTCTTTGCGACCTCATGGACTGTAACCCGCCAGGCTCCTCTGTCCATGGGATTCTCCAGGCAAGACTACTGGAGTGGGTAGCCATTCCCTTCTCCATGAGATCTTCCCGACCCAGGGATTTAACCTGGGTTTCCTGCATTGCAAGCAGATTCTTTACTATCTGAGCCACCAGGGATGCTCTAAAAGAAGTTGCCTCATCGTTGGGAAATTGAATCCCGGTCTCCTGAGTGACAGGAGGGGATACTCACCACTGTACTAATGAGGAGTAGCTCTACTAATGAGACCCATGGGTGATTGCTAACCCAGCTGTAAGTAGAATATAGCAGGGTCCCAGAATGGTGGTTACCCTAAGGAAGAAACCTTCAGAGAGGGTGGTGAGTGGAGACCTCAATTACACAGTGTTCCTGGCCCCGAGCAATTTGACACCCTAATTGTCTAAGTCTTGGTGGAGGTACAGGTCAAAAAAACGGACAGAGGCACACTTTTCGCTCTGGTCAACCAAGGTACCATCTCTGAGTTGTCAGCATTCCCATTCAATGCCCTGAGGAATTGCTTGTCTATGTAGCAAGCTGGGCTGCAAAAGGCTCCACCTCCTTCCCCAGAGCCCCTGGGATGATGAAAGCACAAGGCCAGGCCCCACCAGCATCACTAGCTACCTGTACCGTGGTCCACCAGGCCCTTTCTCTTGCCATCACCATGCAGAGCAAAACTCAACTGGAAACCACCAGGGGCAAAATGTGTCCCTGCAACAAAGCTGCTACAACAGCTTCCTGCCATTGCCCTACTGTTAGATGCTTCTTCTGGCTTATTAAAGGCGAAACGTCTGAGACCAAGGCCACCTCCCAACCCACCCTCAGCCAAGACTCAGCTTTGTACTGCCACTCTGAGCCCTTCTTTCTTGCCACCTCCATCATGCCTTCCAACCTTCTCACCCACAGCTTGTAGAGCTCAAAATAGAGCCCAAGCTTTCTCTGACTTGGGCAGTAAAAGTTGCTCAGTCATGTCCGATTCTATGAGACCCCCATGGACTGTAGCCCACCACACTCCTTTCCTCTGTCCATGGAAATCTTCAGGCAAGAATACTGGAGTGGGTAGCTAGCCATTCCCTTCTCCAGGGGATCTTCCCGACCCTGGGATCAAACCTGGGTCTCTTGCATTGCAGGCAGATTCTTTACCATTTGAACCACCAGAAAAGCCCAACTTGGGCAGAGAAGGATGCTATTTCCAAAATGTGGGCTTGTTGGGGACTTCCCTGGTGGTCCAGTGATTACGATTCCATGCTGCCAAATGCAGGGGGCACAGGTTTGATCCCTGGTCAGGGGACTAAGTTCCTGCATGCCGTGTGGCATGGCCAAAAGATTTTTTTAAAAACTGTGGGCTTGTTGGAGCAAGTTCTATTTTAGATGAGCCTGAGACTTTCTCAATTCTCTTTTCTAGGGCCCTTCAACTCAGTGGGACCCATAAAGAAATAATTACTTTCCTATCCCCTGCCACCAAGTTTCAAGATAATCAATTCTGCCATGACTACTGACATTTAATACGAACTTACTTCATCCCAGGCACTGTGCTGAGTTCATGTGACACACCTCCTTAAATCTCTATTCACTTCCCAAACTGCCCTTCAGAGCAGTTACTGCTTTCCTCCTCAGCATAGCACTTATGTCCAACTAGGTTAACTACTTGCCCAAAGCCACACAGTTCATACCCAGGGAGTGAACCCGGGTCTTCTACATTGCAGGCAGATTCTTTGCCATATGAGCCACCAAGGAAGCCCCATTAGTGGCCAAGTGCCCTCAAGTTCAGTGTCTCCTGTCCTTCAGACACCACAGTGCCTTGATTGTTAAAAAATCCCTTTCATGGAGGAGCTTTCTACTATTATTGTGAATTTCATTCTCAATGCATAATTTACTAATAACAGCACACTTGGTCTTTGCTGCTGCTGCTGCTGCTAAGTCGCTTCAGTCGTGTCCGACTCTGTGCGACCCCATAGATGGCAGCCCACCAGGCTCCCCTGTCCCTGGGATTCTCCAGGCAAGAACACTGGAATGGGTTGCCATTTCTTTCTCCAATGCATGAAAGTGAAAAGTGAAAGTGAAGTCGCTCAGTTGTGTCCGACTCTTAGTGACCCCATGGACTGCAGCCTACCAGGCTCCTCCATCCATGGGATTTTCCAGGCAAGAGTACTGGAGTGGGGTGCCATTGCCTTCTCTGCTTGGTCTTTGAGGCTTCTTCAGTTGACTTTTCCCATTGTCTGGGTCTCCTTGAGCTTCAGAAACACAAGAATATGGAACCTGGGGTCACTAGTCACCCATGATATTTTCTCAAAGGTGCTTTGCTGTTGTGCTCAGTCATGTCTGACGCTTCACAACCCCACGGACTGTAGCACTCCAGGATCCTCTGTCCATGGGATTTCCCAGGTAATAATACTGGAATCGGTTGCCATTTCCTCCTCCAGGGGATCTTCTCAACACAGGGATCAAACCCATGTCTCCTGCGTCTTATGCCTTGGCAGGCAGGTTCTCTACCCTGAGCCACCAAGGAATTCCACTGAAAACTGAAAGGCAGTTAACCAACTAGAGAAAACTAGAGCTAAAGGCTCATGAATCCCACTGGTATTTAATAAACAAATCATAAATTATGTGAAGTTCTTCAAGCAGACCCAATAGAACTTTCCTACTTACTGTCCGTGGCATAAGAGTGAGTACTTGCAAATATATGCTTTTCTAAAAATAGCCAATAAGGTATTCCCTGGCAGTCCAGTGGTTAGAACTTCATGCTTTCACTGCTGAGGGCCTGGGTTCAATCCTTGGTCAGGGAATGAGATCCCACAAGCTGCATGGCACATCCAACAAATAAATATTGGGTTGGCCAAAATGTTCATTTGGTTTTAAGTAAAAAATAAAAGACACATTTTTCATGTTTACCAACAATGTTATTGAACAACACATTCATTAACCAGACATTTTGGCCAACCCAATTAAATAAAAACTAAGAATAGTTAATAATTGAAACTTTTTTCCGTCTCTACAATCACTCTACACCTGTGAGGACTGACCACATCCCATTTCGAGCTGGTTTGACATATATTGTAGTTGTTTAGTCACTCAGTCATGTCTGACTCCTTGTGACCCCATGGACTGTAGCCTACCAGGCTCCTCTGTCCAAGGGATTTCCCAGGCAAGAATACTGGAGTGGGTTGTCATTTCCTTCTCCAGGGGATCTTCCCTTGAGATGTGTGTGTGTGTGTGTTTCAAGAAGAAGCTAAATTTATGTGAAACTGTCAAGCCATCCACTCACCTCCAGCTTTTGACCCAGATGAGTCCATGAGTCCCATCTCCTGCCAGGTGACCAAGCCCCACCCCTAAGCTGCCAAGTTGTTTATGTCTGTTAACTGGCCTGGGCCTCCCTCTCTGCTGACCTATTCCACCCCAAGCCCTACTGCCTCTCAGCTCTCCTACGAGCTCCTAGCATTGTGCTTTGTCTTCAGCCCTGCTTCTGCCTCTGAAATGTGTGTTTGTCCCAGCACTGGATGCAAACAGCCCTCCACTGCGTGGAGCTGGTCTACCCCTTCGCCTCTCTCATTATTATTTTTTTAATATTTACTTATTTATTTGGTTGCTCTGGGTCTTAGCTGCAGCATGAGGGATCTTCAATCTTCCGTGAAGCATGTGGGATCTTTAGTTGTGGCATGTGGGATCTAGTTCCCTGATCAGGGATCGAACGTGGGTCCCTTGCATTGAGAGTGCACAATCTTAGGCACTGGACCCCCAGAGACCTTCCTTCCTCTCTTATTACTAGTTTCCTGGTTCTGATTCCTATTGTCTGGGGAAGGCCAGCCTCAGGCCTCCTGCAAAGGGGATCTTAGGCAGATAATTAGTTATAAGTGTGTGTGCATTACAGCCGAGTTTGTATTGTCTATCAAGTTATGTGAAATATATATGTGTTCATTTTCATGCCTATTTAACACAAAAGTCCCTATCTCTGGGGGTAATGTGCCATTTTATCAGTCGTTTTCTATCATGTGAAGATCATAACATCCTAATATTCTCAGCTCAGCTCTTCAATTCTCCAGGGAATCCCTTTCCAAGTATTAATCTTGGCAGTGGCCCTCATTAATATGATAAGGCTCTCTGGTTTTAAACAGCTCTTCAGACCCAAACAGGCTCTCCTTGAATGGGAGATTTCATTGTTTTTTTCACTCGGCAAACAATCAGGCCAGGAGAGCAAGGGCAGTGCAGACAAAGCACCAGCGCTCAACTCAGGAATGAAAGGCGTGTGTTTCTATTCTCTAATAGGCAGCAAGGTCACTGGATTTCAGAAAGGCTGACTCGGGGCTCAATGGGGAGCGAGTGCTATTGAATCCCCCTTTCTGGCTGGCAGACAGCTCGGCCACATGGCTCTCTCTTCCCCTGTCACTCCTGTTGATTTGCCTTCAAGGTGGTCATTCAGAGGGAGGGAAAGAAAAAGCCAGTTTAGCTGCCCCTCCTGCTTGGCTATAGCATTCAGCACTGCAGCTCAGCCCAGAGGTCTGGCAAATGGACGGCATCCTATGCCTTACTGTGGTCTTTGTTCATATTAAGTAAGATTTTCTCAGGGAGAGATGATAATTGCCCCCCCCCCCTGCAAAAAAAAAAACAAACAGCCACGGGCATGGGTTTGATGGATCAGTGCCTGGCCCTGGATCAGCAAATTCCATTTTCTACTACACATCAACTCAGTAAATCAGGTGTTTAAGCTTACTGACAGTCAGCATCTACTCTGTTTTATTCCCTACTAGCTGACTTCGCTTTCTCCCTTCCATTAGCACTTCATCTTCAAGCTATTTGCATCCTAGGTGGAAAATTTTGTAAAAGCTAAACTTTCAACTTTTTTGTTGTTCTTCTGGAACCATGGGAGAGGGCAGGTCTGTGTATACAGTATTCTGTATACCATTTGATATTCTCTACTACTTGAACAAGAATCACTGGGACCTCCTTGGTGGTCCAGTGGTTAAGACTCAGCTCTTCCATTGCAGCGAGTGAGGGTTTGATCCCTGGTCAGGGAACTAAGTGATCAAAAAAAAAAAAAAAAGGCAAGAAAGACAAAAAAGAATCATAGGATAATGATCATTGGGGTGCATGTATCTTTTGGAATTGTGGTTTTCTCTGGGTATATGCCTAGGGCTGGAATTGCTGAGACATATGTTAGTTCTATTTTTAGTTTTTTTTTTTTAAGGAACCTTCATACTGTTCTGCATAGTGGCTGCATCAATTTAGCACAGGGAAAATGAAAAAAAAAAAAAAAGATACAATCTGTTTGTAGGACATATATTAAGTTAACCTAAGAATGCATTCCCATGTACAGTAGGTGCTGACAGACTGATTCTACTTATATGGGGCACTTAGAATAGTCAAATTCATGGAGTCAGAAAGCAGACTCCATTGAATCTACATTGGTAGATTCCAGGGGTCGCGGGTGGAGTGGGAAGGTGGAATGGGGAGTTACTGTTTAATAGGGACAGAGTTTCAATTTAGGAAGGTGAAAAATTTCAAAGACAGATGATGGTGCACAATGATATGAATGTACTTAGTGCCACTGAACTGTACACTTCAATATTGTTTAAAAACAAAGAATCAGAAAACAAGTTTATAATCTGGCTTCGGGGAAAGCATGACCACTGAGGGAACAGAGTGTGAGGCCAGCCACATTTCTAGTCTCACTGGAGTCAGATCTCCAGATCTGTCACTTTGCTGTTGGAAAAGAATCCCACAAGCTCACACACGCCCAGGTCCATGTTGTTGTTGCTGGTGAGCCATTCAGTCATGACTTTTGTGACCCCATGGGCTATACAGTCCACCAGGCTCCTCTGTCCATGGGATTTCCCAGGCAAGAATACTGGAGTGGGTTGCCATTTCCTTCTCCAGGGATCTTCCCAGACCAGGCATCGAACTTGTGTCTCCTACATTGGCAGGTGAGTTCTCTACCACTGAGCCAACAGGGAAGTCCCAGGTCCATGGAAGTAGGAATCAAAACACATTTAAGGACAAGTGACTCTGATTTTGGAATTACCATGTCCTGATTTACTTCTACCATGATCATCAATCAAAATAAGACTAATTAAAGTTGTTTCAGTGTGGTGGAGATTGCTACATCTTTATCAAAACCAGCATCCTTTTCTTCTGGGATGTACTATTCAGAGGTCATATAGGAAAAGTTATATTTCTGTAACTAGTCACTGTTGATATTCATAACCATCCTCTCCCACTGTCAAACATAGACAGCATATCAAAAAGCAGAGACATCACTTTGCTGACAAAGGTCTGTATAGTCAAAGCTATGGTTTTTCCAGTAGTCATGTATGGATGTGAGAGGTGGACCATAAAGAAAGCTGAATGCTGGAGAACTGATGCTTTCAAATTGTGGTGCTGGAGAAGGCTCTTGAGAGTCCCTTGGACAGCAAGGAGATCAAACCAGTCAATCCTAAAGGAAATCAACCATACATATTCATTGGAAGGACCGATGCTAAAGCTGATACTACAGTACTTTGGTCACTTGATGCAAAGAGCCAATTCATTGGAAAAGCCCCTGATGCTGGGAAAGACTGAGGGCAAGAAGAGAAGGTATCGACAGAGGATGAGATGGTTGGATGACATCACTGACTCAAAGGACATGAGTCTGAGCAAACTCTGGGAGACAGTGAAGGACAGGGAAGCCTGGTGTGCTGCAGTCCATGCAGTTGCAAAGAGTTGGACATGACTTACCAACTGAACAACAATAACAACAACAAGTTATTATTATTTTAAATGGAAAAGATGGGAAATTGAAAGCAACAAAAAGATTTTCCAGAGACAATCAGATCACCAAACTAAGCTTGATTTTGTTATTCTAAACCTTTAATGTTTTCCCTATCAAAGCTGCTCAAAAACAAAACGGAGTAAGCAAACGTATTCATAAAAGTTCACCAAACTTGGGACTTCCCTGGTTGTCCAGTGGCTAAGACTTCACACTCCCAATGCAGGGGACCTAGCTTCAATCCCTGGTTGGGGAACTATTAATAGTTCCTGCATACTGCAATTAAGACCCAGCTCAGCCAAATAAATAAAGTATTTTTTTAAAAGTTCATCAAGCTTCAACTTTACCAGCACTCACTGGTCGCCTCAGAGTTGTACAGAGTAGTTCTGCTCTCTCAGAACAATCACACGCATACCATGTAACCTTCTTCCATTTTACAGAGAGAAAATCTTTGTTCTCTCTCCCAATATTTTCTACTCAATTTGCTTTTCTGTCAGGAAGATGTCTTTTCCAGCCATCTAAAGAGGATCTCTCCAAATATTCCACTTCCTCATTTCCCCATAGGACTTTCCATAACAACACTGATAGATTCAGTCACAGGTTGGAAGTATCACATTGAATAAATGGGTTAAAGACAGAATAAACAAAAGTTCCAATTCTAGCAATTGTGAAATAATTTATATCTGATTAAACTTCACTCAGATAACAATGATACAATCGTGATAAACAAAACAAAGAACAACCTTTCTGATCGTGCTGAAGAGCAATCAAAACCGTGTACCCCAATGTTCATCGCAGCACGGTTTATAATAGCCAGGACATGGAAGCAACCTAAATGCCCATCAGCAGATGAATGGATAAGAAAGCTGTGGTACATATACACAATGGAATATTACTCAGCCATTAAAAATAATACATTTGAATCAGTTCTAATGAGGTGGATGAAACTGCAGCCTATTATACAGAGTGGAGTAAGCCAGAAAAAAAAACACCAGTACAGTATACTAACACATATATATGGAATTTAGAAAGATGGTAATGATAACCCTGTATGAGAGACAGCAAAAGAGACACAGATGTATAGAACAGTCTTTTGGACTCTGTGGGAGAGGGCGAGGACAGGATGATATGGGAGAATGGCATTGAAACGTATATATTATCACATGTGAAATGAATCGCCAGTCCAGGTTCAGTGCATGAGACAGGGTGCTCGGGGCTGGTGCACTGGGATGACCCAGAGGGATGGGATGGGGAGGGAGGTGGGAGGCAGGTTCAGGATGGGGGACACGTGTACACCCATGGCAGATTCATGTCAATGTATGGTAAAACCAATACAATATTGTAAAGTAAATAAATAAATAAAACTGAAAAAATAATTCCACCAAAAGTAGGCAGAAATTTGAATTGGATTCAATGCTTGCATGAGAGAAAATTCACTGGTGACAATGATGTTTATTTAGCTTTTCCCCTGAGAACTATACCAGTATGCTCAGTGTAAGTTGCCTAGAACTCAAATGAAAATATATAACATTGGGCTATTGTGGTGGCTCAGTGGTAACGAATCCACCTGCCAGTTCAGGAGACATGGGTTTGATCCCTGGTCTGCGAAGATCCGACATGCCCCAGAGCAACTAAGCCCATGTACTACAGCTACTGAACCTGTGCTCTAGAGCCTTGGAACTGGAACTACTGAAGCCCGCATGACCTAAAGCTCATGCTCAACTGCAAAAGAAGCCACCACAATGAGAAACCTACTCAGTGCAACTAGAGAAAAGTCCGTGTAGCAATGAAGACCCAGCACAGCCAAAAATTAATACATAAAATCATTTTAAAAATACAGCCCTTTATCTTGATATGTTAAAAGGAAGAATCTGGGGCTTCCAGATTGGCTGAAAATGTAGAGAGAGGAGAATGGTTCAAAAGAGGGATCTATAGGAGAAATCCCTAGATCTGCATGTAAACTCTGCTTAAATCCTCAACTGACATCTGAACTATGAATTTGTAAGGGAGATTCCAAGACAGCAAAGAGCATCAGCTGGAAAGATGAAAAACCTGAGCTGAAATTTCAGCTGTGACCTGCTTGGGAAGAGATAGAGTTCAGAGTTTGAATCTTAAGTTATAAAGTGTTGGTAAACACCTTCGGTTGCTCGTTGATTTCTAAGAAGGGCCATGCCTTACATATAAAGACGATTGCCCAGGACTAGGGATTCATTCTAAGAAAAAAACTAAAACAGACCCACCCTAAAAAAGGATAAAACAAAACATTAACAAGTTTGAGGTATTAATAATTAGCCAGTAATTATATCACTTGCTGGGGCTTCCCTGATGGCTCAGCAGTCAAGAATCCACCTTCCAATGTAGGAGATGTGGTTCCATCCTTGAATAAAAGGAAATGGCAACCCACCCCAGTTTTCTTGCCTGGGAAAGCCCATGGACCAAGAAGCCTGGTGGGCTACAGTCCGTGGGGTCTTAAAGAGTTGGACACAACTTACCAACTAAACAGTAACAACAGCAAGTAGTTCACTTGCTAGAGCGAAAAGCACCTCATCCGTGGAAGATAAAAGAATCCAGAGTTTATATAGCATCCATAATATCTACCTCAAAACAAAAAAACATCAGACACAGAAAGAACAAAAAAATACGGTCCATAGTCAAGAGAAAAATCAGTCAATACACTAAGACCATATGATAATTCAACATTGTAATTAACAAGGAGTAATGAGCAGTAATTAAATACATGCTGAAGGACATAAAGTAAAAGATGATTATAATTAGTGAACAGAGGAGGAGTACCAACAGAGTAAAAGATACTATGAATTAAAAAAAATTAAATCTATAACTTGAAAATATAACCCTTGAAATGAAATTTTCACTGAGTGGGCTTAACAGTAGATAAGATACATTTTAAAAAAAGACCATTGTGAACTTAAAAAACAAAATATTGAAAAAAATTGTTCTCAGAAATGTGGGACAATATAAAATATTGTAATATATGTGTAACTGAAGTCCCTAAAAGAGAGAAAATTTTTAGAAATAATATATAAAGAAGTAAGTATTGACTTCCAAGAATTTGGTGAAAACCATTAACCTACACACCCAAGAAACTTAGAGAACCCTCAGCAGGATAAATATATAGAAAACCATAAGTAGGTCATCATAGTTACACTGCTGGAAACCAAAGATAAAGAAAATGTCTTCAAAGTAGCCAGACAGAAATGACATGTTATATACAGGGGAACAAAGGTAGTGTTTATAAATAACTTCTCTTTTGTAACAACAGAGGTCAAGAGACAATGGATATCTCCACCTTGAATTCTCTATCAAGTAAAAATATTCTTCAAACAAGAAAGAAAAATACAAAGTTTTCATGTAACCAAAATTTGAGAGAATATGTTGTCAGCCAACAAATTTTAAGAAATATTAATGAAATTTCTTCAGGCTGAAAATAAATGAAACCAGATAGCAGTAAAGTTCTGTAGAAAGGAATGAAGGATGCCAGAAATGATACATCTGGTCAGTTCTCATTATTCATGGATTCTGTATTTATGAATTTGCTTATTCACTAAAATGTATAATGTAGACCAAAAATGAATACTTGTAACTCTTTCGCAGTCCTTAAGACATGTGCAGATTGGGGGCTGAGTTGCCGAATGTACACTGTTCCCACCAGAAGTGACATGCTGCCTTCTTCTTTCAGTTCTCATGCTGTGACTAGAGACCATTTTGCATTTTATTTGGTGCCATGTTTTCCCTATTTTTTGTGCTTTTGTTGGTGATTTTGTTGTTTAAAATGGCCTGTAACACTGAAGTGAGATTGGTTGTGATGTGTGTTTTATGAGAAAAATATGTGTGTGGGTAACCTTCATTCAGGCAAGTTATAGCTCTGTTAGCCATGAGCCCAATGAAATGAGTCAACTCTATTACACTAAGGTGTCTTTAAACATAAACACATATAAAATAAGGCTTATTATTAATTAGTTGATGAAAATGTGACCAGAGTCTTGCAGGAACCTAATCCTGTATTTCCACTAGGAACAACAATTTTGCATTCCCTTACTTAGTGTTCATAGAGACCTAGTAGTACATTATCCTGAATAATGGAGTATCAACTGCATATGGGCAAATAAAGAGGTCAGTTGTTCCCTATTAAGTTCTTCAAAGGTACATGAATATTTAGTTTAAATATGTTAATAATCTTTTGTGGGTTTATGAGGTCCTGGATAATAAGTGCAAGAACAACAGAAAGCTTAGGGGAACAGGACATGGAGTTTTATTGCATGGCTTCAGGATACTTATATTTTATGTGAAGTGGTACGTTAAATCCAAGTAGACTATCAGGGTGCATATTATAACCCCTTGAGCAGCCACTATAAATTAATGTGAAAAATTATAGCTTAAATGTCAATTTAATCAGTTAAAATGGAATATGAATAGCATTTGATTAATTCAAAGATGTCAGGAGAGAAGAAACAGAGGAACAGAAAACAGATGGGGCAAATATAAAACAACTGGCAAAATGGTTGTCTTCAATGCAATAAGAGATCAATGAACACATTAAATGTAAATGAACCACATTGAAAAACAAAGAATGTCAGACTGGATAAAAAGGATAAATTAAGGAATAAATGAGTAAGCAATTCTGGAAAAATGGATCAAACGGGTTAGTGAGTATTTTGTCATTACTGGTAACCATTTAGGGAACTAGTTCCATCACTCTCAGCTCACACAATTTAACGGTGGGCCTAATTCCATTCCTGGCTTCATGCAATCCATATTTGGGCATCCAGAGAAGTTTCTCTCTAACCATGGTGATTGATTAAGTCACAGGCACATGACCCAAGCTATACCAATGAGAGGCACAGCCAACTGTTTTGCTGAAATCCTGGAAAAGAGAATCTCTTTTCTCACAAGTTGATAAGCTGATAAAATATAAACCTGGCTCTTCTGGTGACCATCTTTGACTGTTTGGTAATGAAGACAACACGGATAATGCAGAGCTAAAAAAACATAACACATTTCTGATGTCATCCTTTTAGACACTGGATCCAGGCATGCCTGAAGTGATACATATTCTGTCTTATCAGTTATTTTAAGTTAAAAAACAAACTCAATCCCTCTTCTTTTTGTTTGTATCTTTTTCAAACAAAAGACACCTGGCTAATACAAGTAGCAAGCCAGTTATTTTCCCAAAAATCCATATAGGTTGAAATAAAATCTATCCATTAAATGAGCTTGTTGGTCATTTCTGACCATTTTCTCCAACCATGAGAAATTCTTGCAAACTCATAAACCAGAAATGATGTAGAGAGCTGCTTTCAAGTCTTTGCAACAGACGGATATTGTTCACAAAAGATCGTGCCCTCTAATTTCCACATGACATATTAGGAAGCCCTGGAGGGCACGCTCTCAACCAACATCACTTCCCTCTTGGCTTTTCCCCTTAGAAGGTTCTATACCTTTTCCTCAGACTATTTACTCACTGCTGACGGCTGTGGGTATGTATATGGCAATTCTAACTGCTTCTCAAGTCATGGGCACACTTTATATATGCAGGAACTAAAACTGGATGGATTTCAAGTAGATGCCTATTAGTCTATTGTTGATGCTTTGAAGGATTTGACATAATCAATATCTTGCATGACTGAAAAAGGAAATTATTTTCTAATCCTCATAAATTACCTCCCAAATAGTTGACTTTCTCATATCTCTTTGCTCTGTAATGAAAGAATGGTCTTTTAGGGACTTGCAAAATTAGTTTGCCTATGTTTTAGAATCTTCCTCTATATAGGTTTACTGTCAAAGAAGTAGAGAACAAGTCCAATGTCACCTGATTAATAAGCATACACAAGTGTGGATATAGTATATGGATCAGCACTCACTCTGTACCTGGTTTAAGAATCTGTCTTGGGAAGCATTGCAAGTAAGAGCAAAATGGCTCCTTTATTTGGTGCAAGCTCTCTGGTTTCTTCTTGTTAGAGTACTAATCCTATCATGGACTCCATCCTCAATGATTTCATTATCACCTCCCCAGTGTACCCACTTCCACATACCATCATAATGCTGCTGCTGCTGCTGCTAAGTCTCTTCAGTCGTGTCCGACTCTGTGTGACCCCATAGACAGCAGCCCACCAGGCTCCTCCGTCCCTGAGATTCTCCAGGCAAGAATACTGGAGTGGGTTGTCATTTCCTTCTCCAATGCATGCATGCATGCTGTCTCTTCAGTCGTGTCCAACTCTGTGCAACCCCATGGCCAGCAGCCCACCAGGCTCCTCTGTCCACAGGATTCTCTAGGCAAGAATACTGGAATGGGTTGCCATTTCCTTCTCCAACCATCATAATAGAAGTTAGGGTTTCCACACAGGAATTTGGGAACTAAAAAAACATTCAGTCCATAGACACATGGGTAACTTTTTAATTTCATAGGCAAGAAAACTGGATTCCCTGCCTTGGCACTCTATAAACATAGCCAACAGAGCTGCCCTTAATCCATTTTTCACATTTTTACAGCTGGCCACTAGGACTTGATGGGCAAATGAGATCTCACCAGTGACTTGAACCACTTTAACTCAGGAAATATTAAAAAAAAAAAAAAAAGCAACTCCCAGTTTTACTTGGAAAAATGTAAGCAAGCTGTCCCTGGAAGCTCAGTACTGACCTCATGGCCCCAGCTGACAATCTCTTGGCTTTGGAAATTCATGTAAAGTGTCTCCAGGGCCTTACCATTTTTCATAACCTTTATTTTAAATCAACTCATTGTTTCTGATCCCTTAGGCCTCTGCTGAAGGAAAGTTGCTATATCTTAGAACAAAGGCAGACACATATGACGCGTGCTACTCTAGCATACTAGTCAAATGTCAAATTCTCCTACTGCCCGTTCTCAAAAAATAACCTTTCCTCTCCTCCTCCTTTCTCAGCATCCCCCAAAGAAATTCCAATATTGTTACTATTTTTTTTTTTAATATCTCTTGGATCTCCAGATACAGATGAAAGCATAGCATGGTTCAGGGTTGATTTCAAATGCTATAGATTAAAACCTAGGTTTCTTTTTTTTTTTTTTTCCATTCTACCTCTTGTTAGCAGAAATCACAAACACACATACACACACAGATTTCATTCTCAACTGTGAACATGACAAGAGCCGCCCTTTTACCTTCTCCATAGCACCTCCCCTGTGGAATTGCTCCATCCGTCATCCCCAGGGCAGACTATGTGCACACAAGCTGTGTGCCTGCTGCAGCTATCAACAAGCTCCACAGTGATTTTCCATTTCCTCTCCAGCTCCTCTATAAGAATGTGATCCACGTTAGTGCAGAGGCCTAAACTGCTTTGCCTCCAGGGCCCAGAACAGCAGGAAACACAGGTACATGTTCCGTAAATGCTTACTGATTGCATGAATGAATGATGGATGATTAGGCACTCCTGGTGTTGAATGGAATGCCCTACTGCAGAGCACAGTGAACTCTGCTCAATGTTATGTGGCAGGCTGGATGGGACGGGAGCTTGGGGGGAAATGGATACATGTATATGTGTGGCTGAGTCCCTTTGCTGTTCACCTGAAACTGTCACAACATTGTTGACATGTATTGGTCGCTTCTTCATGTCCAACTCTTTGCGACCCCATGGACTGTAGCCTGCCAAACTCCTCTGTCTATGGGATTCTCCAGGCAAGAACACTGGAGTGGGTTGCCATTCCCTTCTCCAGGGGATCTTCCCAACCCAGGGATCAAACAGGGGTCTCCTGCATTACAGGTGGATTCTTTACCATCTGAGCCACCAGAGAAGCCCCTAATCAGCTATACTCCAATGCAAAATAAGAAGTTAAAAAAATGCCCTATCTCTGAATTAGCAGAGTCTTGCTGCCAGAGCAAGACATCTCCCCTCTGCTCTCCTCTCTGTACAACAAAGGCTCCACTCTCCCTGGTCTTTATCATGCTTCACATTGACGGGCTTGCAGGGTAGCAGGTGGGGGTGAGGGGTGCCTTGTGAGGCTCACCCAGAGACCAGGCGATGGGTTCTCATGTGAAGGAAACCCTAGCTCTGACCAAATGGCTCACCTTTGTGGATCTTCCCTCTTCTGTCCAATGCATACCGAGGACCCCCTGCCTCCCCCCACAACCTGGGACCTGGGCATAAGACAGGTGTCCTCTCTCCACAGCTGTCACATTATTTATATATATATATATATATATATATAGAATGATACTTTCACGCTGTTTCAATTTTTGTTTTTGGCTGCACCATGTGGCATGTGGGGTCTTAGTCTTCAACCAGTGATTGAACCCCCACCCCGTGCAGTGAAAGTGGAGAGTCTTAACCATTGGACTGCCAGCAAAGTCCCTG
>NW_011494912.1:2858616-2869380 GCF_000754665.1 Bison bison bison | reverse complement strand
AGTTTGAAAAAAAAAAAAAAGGCATGTTCTCTCCTGTTGCAGTAAATATGCCATTTCCTTGGCTCATCCCCATGTTTCTAGTTGATAAAAAATCTACTTTGTCTGGCATTCAGGCACTTACTTATTCAGTCAATAACCATGTCCAAGTACCTTCCATGGTCCAGATCCATCTCACACCTCACTTCCTTTGATGAAGATCTTCTTTGACTTGCTAAGAAAGTGAAAGTGAAAGTTGCTCAGTTGTGTCTGACTCTTTGTGACTCCATGGATTGTAGCCCGCCAGGCTCCTCTGTCCATGGAATTCTCCAGGCAAGAACACTGGAGTGGGTAGCAATTCCCTTCTCTGGGAGATCTTTCCAACCCAGGGATTGAACCTAGGCCTTGCACATAGCAGGTGGATTCTTTATCTTCTGAACCACCAGGGAAGCCCAAGAATATTGAAGGGAGTGGCCTATTCCTTCTCCAGGGGATCTTTCCAACCCAGGAATCAAACCAGGGTCTCCTGCATTGCAGGTGTATTCTTTATCACCTGAGCCACCAGGGAAGCCCTTGACTTGCTAAGGCTGTGTTAATGACTCGCCCAGCACATCTCCCATTCATTTCAGTGACGCATTTGCTGCTTCCACATCCCCTCTCCATCGTGGGATGCTTGAGGAACAACTGACCTTAGATTTACTGCTAGATTTCCAGCAGGCAGCATGTAGACTGGTGATAGGAGGAGGACAGCAAGAAAGTGCTGTTCAGAATCCTACATTGTCTATGAGATCACACTCTTCAAAACCACGGTTTGTTCAAGGGTAAATACTATATTTTTCCCTACAGGTTTTGAATAGTGCCCATGGACTTCCTGTTGTTTCTTTTTGACACAAACAAGGGATTCTTTATGAATAACGCCCTGTAATACACTAGCCTTTAAGGTGGATCCCACACTCCATAAATAATGCACTCCTGTAAGGTGCATTACTGGAGAAGAACCTAGAACCTTGGGCAGAGTTCTATACGCGTTGATTCCTTGAAGCCCATAAGCTCCAGGATTGCAAATTCCAATTCAGGAACATCCAGGAAAATGATTACAAAAAGACATGTGGATTTTTGTAATCAATTTTGTAAAGAAGGGAAATAAACAGGCAAACAAAGAGGCACAACTCTCCACTTTGGGGTCAGATCTGGAGTCCATGGGAATTTCAAGGCCCTAAGGACAAGCAAACAGCTCAAAATCTGTGGTCAGATTTATGAAATGGGCCATAATCATGTTACCAGCCAAATGCCCCAAGTGGTACATATTATTAATTAACCAGGCTTCCCCCATGGCTCAGGCAGTAAAGAATCTGTCTGTAATGTGGGAGATGCAAGAGACACAGTTTCAATCCATGGATTGGGAAGATCCCCTGGAGGAGGAAATGGCAGCCTGCTCCAGTATTCTAGCCTGGAAAATGCCATGGACAGAGGAGCCTGGTGAGCCACAGTTCATAGAGTTGCAGAGTTGGACATGACTCAGCACACATGTACAGATGAGACTTAGTATGGTTAAGAAGGTCCAGCATATCTCCAGAAAGGGACAGAGCATTGAGCAGCATTGTGACTTCTAAGATATCTTGCAAAAGTAAGTGTGTGCTCTTTGGCAAATTAAGCAGCTGATAAGTCCCTTATTATGTGGCAGCATGTCATTGGCAGTCCTTTAGGTCAAATAGACATGAGAGAAGGGAATTAGAGAAAAAAGGAGAGAGGAGGAAAGAGAGACACAGAGAGACAGAGACAGAGAGGAGAAAAGGGATTGAGAGCCTAGAGGGAGACCGAGCAGATGATGGAGACGCTGCTGGAGGCCAGGTGGAAGCAGAGAAATACTCTGACTCCTTCCGATTTATCACCACCCATGTCCCACTGGTTCCTCCACTGGCCAAACCCAGACACAGTCTGGAGAATGCAGTCTGCAAGCCAGGCCCCAGGGGACAAAGCAGGTCCAGGAAGGTAAGACATGTCTGAGATCCCAGAGGCTCAGCGAGGACCCAGCAGCTCTGAAGTCTACACAGCTCCATCAGTCAGACTGCATATGCACAGAGCAGTGATGGGAGGGTTGTTTTTCAAGGAACCACCACCTGTATCCAGTGTTCTTGAAGATACGCATTCATTTCCATCAGAGCAATGGAGAAGGGACCACCGCATCTCGTGATGGCTCCTTACCAGCGTGGACAGCTGGGTGTTCAGCCCGGAAGTCCCGCCCCCTCTCTGGGAAGCATCACCTGGGACCTCAGGGGTTCCTGAAGGGCTGAAGCATCACAGAAGCTGAGAGAGGATGGGACCAGTGCACACTGTCCCCTGCTGGGCTCATTAGAGCTCCAGTTGGACAGAATATATTAACACCTCAGAACCCTTTTCCTGTGCAAGAACACAGTGAGAGAACATCTCCTATTTTCCTCCCAGTGCGTGTGTTGGAGTGTGTGGGGCAGGAGCGGGAGGAGAGGTTCTCACTTCAGTTCAGATCAGAGAAAGAAGAGGCTTTCCAGACCCTAGCCCCTGGCAGTGGGAGAGGGTAAGAGTGGGGGCCATGGGCAACAGGCAATCACAGACCCTCAGCTCAGGACTCAGCTCATGCCGGAGTCTGTCATCACAGGAACACAAAGGTAAAGGTCTGAGACTCAAGGATTTTAGTGTCAGAGGAGAGTCAGTTACTAAACTGGCTTGATTTAGGAGCTGCTGTGCTGTACTCAGTTGTATCTGACTCTGCAACCCTGTGGACTGTTGTACTCCAGGCTCCTCTGTCCATGGGATTTTCCAGGCAAGAATCCTGGAGCAGGTCTCCATTTACTGCTTCTGGGGATGTTCCTGACCCAGGGATCCAAACTGCATGTCTTACGTCTCTTGCATTGGCAGGTGGATACTTCACCACCACGCCACCTTCGAAGCCTTAGGAGACCTGGGTGTAAATCTTGACTCTGCCAAATTGTTCAGTGACTTTGAGGCAGATGATATAAATCTCTTTGGGTCTCAGTGTTCTAATCTGCAAAATGCTGTCCCTCTAGTCACTGAGAAGATTAAATAAATCAGATTCCAGCGGTGTGTGCATGCTAAATAAACACACATATGTGTTTTTGTTAACCTTCCAAGAATGAGACTGTGATGGGTATTCTTGACTCAGGACAGTAATGTTTATTTCGAATGTTATTTTGGTAAGAGCAAAGAAAAGACCCCTACACTTGAATTTATAAACAGAAGCATCTGGTCATGGAGAAGAGAGGGTGGATGTTGCCCCTGAGATGCGGCCAGGGCTGTAGATTTTCCCTGCCTCTCCCCATCTCTCTGCAAAGGAGCAATGCCTTGTTCATGGTGTCCTGGAAAGCGGACATTTGTTTGTCTATTACAAGGTGACTTGAAATGAAGTTCTTCTACTCAGGAGGGATGTTGGCTGGCAGCTGCACCCTCCAGCGAGGTCTGTTCTGCACCTGGCTGTCTCACCGGCCAGTTCCCTCCCTCTGCTGGCCCCAGAGAACAGCCTCCTTTCTCCCAGCCTCCATGGCATCTGCTATGAGAGCGACAGAATGGGACCCAGAGAAGTGACAGTCACAGGATACGTCAGGATCTCCCAACTATCTTCTACCATGAATCCTGCTCTCAACCATTTACTCCTGAACACTGATTTGCGGACAGAAAACAACAGACCTGCTCCTACTTTCTTTGGTATTACCTTTCATTTGTCTCTTGATTTTTCTCATAAGTCCTTCCCCATGTAGCTACTTTGTACTACATTTAGAAGATGCCTACTTGACTGTATCTTTGCTGCCTCCACCCTAATCCAAGCCTCAAGCATCTCTCAAGTGGTCCATTACAATAACCTTCTAATTGGTCCATGGGAATCTCCTTTCACCCTCATCATCCATTCTTTAGGCTGAAGCCAGAGAAAGCTTTTACAAACATAAATGGGATAATGCCATCCCTTCCTGAAGTTCTTTAATAGTTTGCTTTGCTTGGAGGGTCAACAGCAATATTCTTAATGTGGCCTCCATGCCCTTTGTTGTCTGCCAGGTCCCAACTCTTTATCCTCATCATCCACAGGCAGCCACACCTTTTTGTTGCTTTTCTTTTTCTTTTTTTTCTGGTGGTGGGGCAGTGGGGGTGGCATATTGCACAGCATGTGGGATCTTAGTTCCCCAACCAGGGATTGAACCTATGCCCCCTGCATCGGAAACTCAGACTCTTAACCACTGGACCGCCAGGGAAGTCCTGCCACACCTTCTATTCTCCAGTAGCAATGAGCTCTCATTCCTCAAGGCCATGGCATACTTGTTCTCTCCATCAGGAATCTTCTCCAAAACCTCCCCCACCTCCCTTCTTCTTGAAAATGCCTACTCATCTGATCTCGGCTTAATTGTTTCTTCCCCAAGGAAACCATTCCTTCTAGGGTGAGCTCACTACCTCACTGGCCACTCCAAGACTAGTTGGAGTTTCCCGGTTTACACCCTCCCAGCCTTGTCTTCTTGTCTTTCAGAGCACGTCATCATGGTTATAATCACATGGAATCTTGACAAACTAGGTCTGGGCACTTCATAAGTGCAAGGATCCATTCTGTCTCCTGGTTCTTGCTGCGTCTCCAAAGACTGCAAAGGGATTGGTGCCTGATAGATCCTTACTGTTCACTGGATGAGTGAATGAATGAATGAACAAGTAATGAATATGTTTGACAAGAATAATTATCCTCTGGGTGGGGGGGGGATACTTGGGGAGTTTGGGATTGAAATGTACACACTACTATATTTAAAATGGATAACTGGATTTCCCTGGTGGTCCAGTGGTTAAGAATCTGCCTGCCAATGCAGGAGACACAAGTCCCATCCCTGGTCCAGGAAGATCTGACATACTGTCGGACAACTAAGTCCATGTATCACAACTACTGGAGCCTGTGAGCCCTAGAGCCCACGCTCTGCAACAAGAGAAGCCACAGCACGAGAAGCTTGAGTGACCTGAGGAGAAAGTAGCCTCTGCTCATCACAACTAGAGAAAGTCTGTGTGCAGCCACAAAGACCCAACACAGTCAAAAATAAATAAATTAAAAAAATAAAATGGATAGCCAACAAGGTACTACTGTATAGCACAGGGAACTCTCTGCATAATGTTATGTGGCAGCCTGGATTCGAGGGGAGTTTTGGGGAGAATGGATACTTGTATATGTATCACCGAGTCCCTTTGCTGTCTACCTGAAATTATCACCACATTGTTATTTGGCTATACTCCAATATAAAATAAAAACTTTTTTAAAAAAGGACAGTTATCCTCTCTGGGTCTCGGTTACACATTCTGTTACTTGAATATCCTATTACAATCATCCTTGTCTTCTTAGAGGCAGTGTTGTATGAAAAACTGAAATTCCACACTCAGCCAAGGTGCTCTTGTTGCTTAGTTGCCAAGTTGTGTCCGACTGTTTGTGACCCCGTGGACTGCAGCACGCCAGGCTTCTGTGTCCCTCACTGTCTCTTGGAGTTTGCCCAAGTTCATGTCCATTGAGTTGGTGATGCCATCCAACCATCTCATCCTCTGTCGTCCCCTTCTCCTCCTGCCCTCAGCCTTCCCCAGCATCAGGGTCTTTTCCAGTGAGTCAGCTCTTCACATCAGATGGCCAAAGTATTGGAGCTTCAGCTTTAGCATCAGACTGTCCAAGGAATATTCAGGGTTGATTTCCTTAGGATGGACTGGTTTGATCTCCTTGTTGTCTAAGAGATTCTCAAGAGTCTTCTCTAACACCACAGTTCAAAGACATCAATTCTTCAGCACTCTGCCTTCTTCATGGTCCAACTCTTACATCGGTACATGACTACTATACATGGTTGGAGAAGGCGATGGCACCCCACTCCAGTACTCTTGCCTGGAAAATCCCATGGATGGAGAAGCCTGGTAGGCTGCAGTCCATGGGGTCATGAAGAGTCGGACACAACTGAGTGACTTCACTTTCACTTTTCCCTTTCATGCATTGGAGAAGGAAATGGCAACCCACTCCAGTGTTCTTGCCTGGAGGATCCCAGGGACGGGGAGCCTGGTGGGCTGCCGTCTATGGGGTCACACAGAGTCAGACACGACTGAAGCAACTTAGCAGCAACTATCCTTACATGGTGCTCCTACTGGCTCACAACTTATGGTCATTCTCATCCCAAACTGTTCATCCATAACAGACAAGCTGGCAATTGATGCCTGCTCCAGATAGTCCATGAATTATTTCAAGATCAGTTATTAAAACTGATAAATTCCTAAGGACCAGTTCAAGACCTGACCCCTTTCAACCCCAATTTCCTCTCCTTTGGTCTCCATCCCAAGTCCTGGCATGTCTCATCATCAGTGGAAGTTCCAGGAAGCCAAGAGGAGGCACTGCCCTCTCAGGTGAGTGGTGACCTCCTGCTCATTCAAATACCATCTCCCCATGCCCCAAGGTAGCAGCAGGGTATGGGTACCCCAAATGCCACATTGCGACCCTAGTGAGCAGAGCCAATCCTCAGACTCACTGTGGAAAGATCTGGCTAGTCTCAGAGTCAGAAGCACTCACCATTCAAGGGCTGCAAAACAGACGAACGGGTTTTAATTCCTTTGGTCAGGCCTTTCCCTCCATAGGAAGTCTCACAGGACCTTGCTCATAAGAAATGGGGCCAGTTTTCATCCTTAATCATGCAGCTCCAAGGCCAACCTTGACCACATTCACAGGGCATCGGGAATAGAAACATCCTTCTCCTTTGCCAGCAAAGGTCTACTTGACTCTTCACCCTGTGATGTTTAAACCCTTGTGTTTGTCTTGTTGTAACTCCATATGTGGCCCCTCAAGATGACACCTCTAACAGGGATGCTGGCTTTGCAAATTGATGTGAATGTATTTGGCAGCGTCTTGAGATGCTGAGTTCACAAATCTGTCCTTCCAATCATCTGAATTCGGTTTGATGCCTTTTGGCCCAATGTCAACAAACACTGAACGTGTATGGCTATAGAGCAGGGAGTTTGCCCAGCTTGATTAGATGAAGAGCAAAAGGAACAGATGTTTGCTTTAAGAATTGGACACAGGGTTGGCCTCAAAACATAACTGTCCTCTGTATCCAACATGCTAATGCTATTGGATAATCTACATCTCTCTTTGGGATTCTAATTTCAGAGATTAATTTATCCTAAGAATATTGTTAATCTCATTGCCCAGTTCTTTTCCTTTCATTAAACAGAACTGAGATCTAGCTTTGTGCCAAGCCCTGTGTTATGTTCTTTGATAAAGAAATGGGATTGTGACCTTTTTTTTTTTTTCTCATTTTCTAGCATAGGAGGAAAAAAAAGGGAATGGATGGCAGTGTATTATGATATATATATATATATATTACAGGTATAAATAAAATATCACAAACACTGAGAAGAGGTAATTAAGGCGTGTTTCTGAGAGGTGGTGGCATTTGAACTGAGTCCCACGTGGGGAAGACAGAAGGGAATATTCGGTGAAGAAAAAGGCAAAGGCAAGAAAAAAATTGGGATGGACATGTACACACTGCTTTGTTTAGAATGAATAACCAACAAGGAACACAGTAGCATGTGGAACTCTGCCCAACTATGTGGCAGTCTGGATGGGAGAGGAGTCTGGAGGAGAATGGATACATGTATATGCATGACTGAGTCCCTTCACTATACAGAGGAGAGATGGTTGGATGGCATCACCGACTCAATGGACATGAGTTTGTCCACTGCAGGCTCCGGGAGTTGGTAATGGATGGGGAAGCCTGGCGTGCTGCCGTAAATGAGGTTGCAAAGAGTTGGACATGACTGAGCGACTGAACTGAGCTTCACTATTCACCTGAAACTATCACAACAGTGTTTGTTAATTGGCTATACCCAATACAAAATAAAAAAGGTTTTCAAAAAGAAAAAAGAGGGCAAACAACATAAACAGGAAATCGAGGAAATTTTAAAAACCAAGGAGCACATGATGATACATTCAAAAATCACAGTAATTAATTCCTGTCAGCCTGGGAAATTTAGAAAGCTGGATGATGGCAAGTGCTTCTGAGATGCAGAGGATATAGACATTGGAGTAGCCATTCTGTAGAACAATCTGTCAATATTTAGTCAGATTAGGTACACTAATGCACTCTGGCCAGCAATTCAACTTCTGAGCATCTATCTCCCAGGGAAATTTTCACACAAATCCATTGTAGCATCATTTGGGGTTCTGGGGAGTTGGAGGCAACCCCTTGCACAGATGACAGTGTGCAGTGAATTAAAACTGACATTAACATAACTCTAAGCCTGAGACTACAAAAGGAGAGAGACACAAAGAGATTGAAAATGGGGTAAAGTATTGCAGACAAAGGCAGTGGCTTGGAGAGAAGGTTTATTGTTTTCTGAGTATCACAAATGTTGTCCGGCGGGGTCACTGGGTGTGCCTAGAAAGCAATGGAAGCAAGACGTGGACAGGTAGGTTGGGTGTAGAATATAAGGGGCCTTGTAAGAAAAGCTACATGGGTTGTTACTGTTATTCAGTCACTAAGTCTGACTTCTGTGACTTCACAGATTACAGACCAGGCTCTTCTGTCTTCTAGTATTGCCCGAAGTTTGCTCAAATTCATCTCCACTGAGTCAGTGATGCTATCTAACCACCTCATCCTCTGCTGCCCCTTCTCCTTTTGCTTTCAATTTTTCCCAGCATCAGAGTCTTTTCCAGTGAGCCAGCTATTTGCATCAGGTGGCCAAAAGTATTGGAGTTTCAGCATCAGTCCTTTCAAAGCATACTCATTAAGAACCCCATGAACAGTGTGCTAAAAGGATAGACACTTTAGTTCATAAGCAGTTGAGTACAAGGTAGAGAGCAATAGAATCATATTTGGATTTTAAGCTAATTACTCAAGTAGCTGCGGGGAAGAAATGAAAAAAGATGATGAGTCAGGTACCAAGGACCAGTGGAATCCAGGAATAGGGGGGAAGTTCTCAATGTTTTGCTGCATCTTCCCTTCCACATACAAGCACAATGAGAGCAAACTATGAAGTGTCACTAAGGTGCCCAAAGCCCCACATCTGTCTGTCTGTAAGGGGTATCTTCTATTTCTTCTTCAAAAACCATGAAGTTGTCACCAGAACTTTCCCTACTCTCCAGCCAAATTCAATTCATCAACTTTTTTGAATTAGTTCAGTGCAGAGTCCTGGGACTGATTGACCAATAAGACTTGGTTTTCACTCCTGCTGGCCACCTTACTGTGGCTCACAGCCAAACACTCCACAAAAATGGAGGGAAACGGATGATGACTTATCTTGGAAACACAAAAAAACTCCTGAGGGGAGCCTTCACATTAGAAAATCAATCAATGTGATTCACCATATTAACAAACTTAAAAGAAAAATCACAGGAGCATCTTAATAAATGCAGAAATTTTTTTTTTAAATGATATTGGGGTGGGAGGTGAGAGTGAAGTTCAAGAGAGAAGGGATATACATGTACCTATGGCTGATTCATCTTGATGTATGGCAGAAACTAACATAATATTGTAAAGCAATTATCCTCCAATTAAAAATAAACGAATTTTTTAAAATAAAAAAAAATGATACTGGGAACAAGTGCATAAATTCCCCTTCCCTCCTCCAAGAATGTCTAACCATACCTCACAGAATACACAAAAATTAACACAAAATAACTCTTTGTGAAATTGTGTCACCCAAAGACTTTTTGGGTTTTACTGGAAAAAAATCCAACATCCACAGCAGATAAAAACTCTCAACAACTTTGGAAGAGAGAGGAACTTTCTTACTTTGGTAAAGACATCTAAATCTATAGCTAACATCATTCTTTTTTAAAAAATGAATTAATTACTTTTAATTGGAGGCTAATTACTTTACAATATTGTGGTGGTTTCTGCCATACATTGACATGAATCAGCCACGGGTGCACATGTCCCCCCATCCTGAAACCCCTCTCACCTCCCTCCCCACCCCATCCCTCTGGGTTGTCCCAGAGCACCAGCTCCGAGTACCCAGCACCATGCATTGAACTTGCACTGGTCATTTATTTCACATATGGTAATATACATGTTTCAATGCTATTCTCTCAAATCATCCCATCCTCACCATCTCCCACATAGACCAAAAGTCTGTTCTTTACATCTGTCTCTTTTATTGTCTCGCATATAGGTTCATCATTACTGTCTTTCTAAATTCCATATATATGCATTAATATACTATATTGGTGTTTCTCTTTCTGACTTACTTTACTCTGTATAATAGCCTCCAGTTTCATCCACCTCATTAGAACTGACTCAAATGTGATCCTTTTTATACCTGAATAATATTCCATCGTGTATATGTACCACAACTTCCTTATCCATTCATCTGCAGATGCACATCTAGGTTGCTTCCATGTCCTAGCTATTGTAAACAGTGCTGAAACAAAAGACCTATATATAGAAAACTATAAAACACCGATGAAAGAAATCAAAGATGACACAAATAAATGGAGAAATATACCATGTTCATGGATTGGAAGAATCAATATAGTGAAAATGAATATGCTACCCAAAGAAATCTATGGATTCAATGCAATACCTATGAAGCTGCTGCTGCTGCTAAGTCACTTCAGTTGTGTCCGACTCTGTGTGACCCCAGAGACGGCAGCCCACCAGGCTCCCCCGTCCCTGGGATTCTCCCGGCAAGAACATTGGAGTGGGTTGCCATTTCCTTCTCCAATGCGTGAAAGTAAAAAGCGAAAGTGAAGTTGCTCAGTCATGTCTGACTCTTAGTGACCCCATGGACTGCAGCCTACCAGGCTCCTCC
>NW_011494912.1:2839773-2858516 GCF_000754665.1 Bison bison bison | reverse complement strand
GTGTGACCCCAGAGACGGCAGCCCACCAGGCTCCCCCGTCCCTGGGATTCTCCAGGCAAGAACATTGGAGTGGGTTGCCATTTCCTTCTCCAATGCGTGAAAGTAAAAAGCGAAAGTGAAGTTGCTCAGTCATGTCTGACTCTTAGTGACTCCATGGACTGCAGCCTACCAGGCTCCTCCGTCCATAGATTTTCCAGGCAAGAGTACTGGAGTGGGGTGCCATTGCCTTCTCCGACCTATGAAGCTACCAATGTTATTTTTCACAGAACTAGAACAAATAATTTCACAATTTGTATGGAAACACAAAAAACTTCAAATAGCCAAAGCAATCTTGAGAAAGAAGAACGGAACTGGAGGAATTAACTTTCCTAACTTCAGACTATACTACAAAGCTTCAGTCATCAAGACAGTGTGGTACTGGTACAAAGATAGAAATATAGATCAGTGGAACAGAACAGAAAGCCCAGAGATAAATCCATGCACCTATGGACACCTTATCTTTGACAAAGGAGGCAAGAATACACAATGGAGAAAAGACAATCTCTTTAACAAGTGGTGCTGGGGAAACCAGTCAACCACCTGTGAAAGAATGAAACTAGAAAACTTTCTAACATCATACACAAAAATAAACTCAAAATGGATTAAAGATCTAAATGCAGCATCATAAACTATAAAACTCTTAAAGGAAAACATAGGCAGAACACGCTCTGACATAAATCACAGCAAGATCCTCTGTGACCCACCTCCCAGAGTAACGGAAATAAAAAATGGGACCTAATTAAACTTAAAAGCTTTTGTATAATGAAGGAAACTATAAGCAAGGTGAAAAGACAGCTTTCAGAATGTGAGAAAATAATAGCAAATGAAACAACTGACAAAGAATTAATCTTCAAAATATACAAGTAGCTCATGCAGCTCAATACCAGAAAAATAAATAACCAATCAAAAAGTGGGCCAAAGAACTAAACAGACATTTCTCCAAAGAAGACATACAGATGGCTAATAAACACATGAAAAGATGCTCAACATCACTCATTATCAGAGAAATGCAAATGAAATCCACAATGAAGTACCATCTCACACCAGTCAGAATGGCTGCCATCAAAAAGTCTACAAACACCAAGGCTGGAGAGAGTGTGGAGAAAAGGGAACACTTTTACACTGTTAGTGGGAAGATTCCTTAAAAATCTGGAAATAGAATTAACATCATTCTTAATGGTGAAAAGCTGAACACTTTCCTCCTAACATCAGGAACAAGACAGAAATATTAGCTCTGACCAGAGGCTCTAGCAGTGCCGTCAGGTAACAAAAAGAAATAAAAGACATACAGATTGGAAAGAATGAAGTAAAACTGTCTTTATTACAGATGACATGATTGTGAAGGGGGCCAGAAAAAGCCACCCCAAAGTGTGCCACTTTGGCATAAGGATTGTTTCAAGATGAAGGCAATCGAGAATTAACAGACGCAGAAAGAAGACGCCTTGGAGTTTCCCTTATCTAACTAAAAGTAAAAACTTCAGAGAAAGGAGGTCACTATAAATCCCTTCTCCAGGGGAGGTTTATGGCAACAAAGAAGATAGAAAGCCAGCATCAAGAAGGGTCTGTACAAACAAACCTTACTAAAATAACCTTTATCTTCCATCAGCTTCCCCATATATTTACCATGCCACAATTTACTACCCCTAGAAGCCTCAGTACTTTGGCTACCTGATGCAAAGATCTGACTCATTTGAAAAGACCCTGATTCTGGGAAAGATTGAAGGCAGGGGGAGAAGGGGACAAAAAAGGATGAGATGGTTGGATGGCATCACCGACTCAATGGACATGAGTTTGGGTAAACTCCAGGAGTTAGTGATGGACAGGGAAGCCTGGCGTGCTGCAGTCCATGGAGTCACAAAGAGTCAGACACGACTGAGTGACTGAACTGAACTGAACTGAGGAGCCTCAATTCCCCTTTCCTTTGTCTATCTACTTCTCCTTATCACATTTGGTTAAAATGGTATATAAGCTTCCAAGTCCATCCACTTCTGTGGGTTTTTACTTCTTTCCTTTGTATCCCCCACAGATGTAAAATTTTAAATATTAATTAAAATTCTATTTCTTTTTCTATTAATCTTTTTCTTATCAGTTTGATTCACAGGCCCCATGTACACAAACTAAGAAGGTAGAGGAACTGATGTAGAAAAAGGGATGAAATCTCTGAAAACTTAATAAGTGAGATTAGTACGGTTGAAGGCTATAAGACAAAAGTCATCATAATTTTATGGACTTTTAGTGAACACTGGCAATTTGAAATCAAATTAAAAATGCTTTCTGCAAAGAAACTAAAAAATAGATTCTAAATTTATATGGATATGCAAAGCACTTAGGATAGCCAAAACAACTAAGAAAAAGAACTAGAAAACTAGAGGACTAACATTACTTGCTTTTAAGAGCCTGGTGGGCTACAGTCCATGGGGTCACAAAGAGTCGGACACTACTGAGTGACTAACACTTTCACTTTTACAACTCTATTGGCAGAAAGTGAAGAGGAACTAAAGAATCCCCTGATGAGAGTGAAAGATGACAGTGAAAAAGCTGGCTTAAAACTCAACATTTAAAAAACTAAGATCATGGCAGCCAGTATCATCACTTCATGGCAAATAGATGGGAAAAAGTAAAAACAGGGGCAGATTTTATTTTCCTGGGCTCCAAAATCACTGATCACTACAGACGGTGACTGCACCCACAAAATTAAAAGACACTTGATCCTTGGAAGAAAAACTATGACAAACCTAGACAGCCTATTAAAAAGCAGAGACATCACTTTGTCAACAAAGGGCTGTATACTCAAGGCTAAGGTTTTTCCAGTAGTCATGTATGGATGTGAGAGTTGGACCATAAAGAAGGCTGAGCACTGAAGAATTAATGCTTTCAAACTGTGGTGCTGGAGAAGACTCTTGAGAGTCCTTTAGACTGCAAGGAGATCACACCAGTCAATTCTAAAAGAAATCAACCCTGAATATTCTGGAAAGACTGATGCTAAAAATGAAGCTCCAATACTTTGGCCACCTGATGCAAAGAGTTGATTCACTGGAAAAGATCCTGAAGCTGGAAAAGACTGAGGGCAAGCAGAGAAGGGGGCAACAGAGGATGAGATGGTTGGATGACATCACCAACTCAATGGACATGAGTTTGATCAAACTCCAGGAGATAGTGAAGGACAGGGAAGCCTGGCGTGCTGCAGTCCATGGGGTCACAAAGAGTCAGACACCACTGAACCACTGAACAACAAAACAACAAACCTGTGTGCAAACTCTCTGGGGCATATTCAGCGTGTTCTCTTTTTAGATCTTCCCTCACCAGGTCAGTTCCAGCCCCAGGCGTAGTGTTACAAGAGTGTTAAAACTTCAAGGAATGCCAGAGTCAAGGAGTTTTAGATTTCTAAGAGACCTGTGAGACCAGCTAGTTCAACTCCTTATTTTATAAGCAATTGAATTGTATTTTAAAGCAACCCAGCAAAAAGGAAAGGCACTGAGGTAGGCAGGTTTTCTGACCTCATGGTGGCCTCAGGCAAACCTCTTAACCTTCTCTGGCTTTGAGTGTTTCATATGTAAAATAAGGACAAACTTACAGCCAGAGGACTGCGGGCAAGCCTGCTCTCTCCCTCCCTTCCCGCAGGTGACGGCATGAATTCTTATATCTTTCTTCTTTTCAAGTTTGAAAAACATTGGCCATCCAGGCGGTTGTTTAATCTTAGAAGTGGTTTAAGGAAAAAAAAAAAGGCAAGAATCTATAAGAAATGGTACACAGACTTGGAAAACCCATGCTGGAGATTCTAGAGTCTAAATTTCAAAGCCAGCTCCTACTTGTGAATTTGGGAAGCTCTTGAGGATGTCAAGGCATGTAAATCACTTTCTTTCTTATCTGGATGCACTCACAGGGATGTCCTAAGATATCAAATATTGAGCCTCAGTTTGTCTCTTGTTCTCACCACCACAAAGGAAACTGCAAGCTCAGAAATTTATCAAAGATGCACTGGTCGCATCTCCCATTGTGCAGTAAATACTACACTTCTCACCAGCTATTCGAGGCAGTTACTCACTCACTCACTCACTATAAGGGCTTCCCAGGTGGCTCAGTAATAAAGAATGTGCCTGCCAATGCAGGAGCCTATACCTGGGTTGGGAAGATCCCCTGGAGAAGGAAATGACAACCTACTTCAGTATTCTTGCCTGGAGAATTCCATGGACAGAGGAGCTTGGTGGGCTACAGTCCATGGAGTCACAGAGAATTGGACACGACTGAGTGACTGAGCACTCACTCACTACAAAGTCACACCAAGTGCCGAATTAGCGAATTTTGAATCACTGCCCCTGGCGTACATACAGTCAGGCTACTGCAAGGCTCTGGCTACATATCCATCAACCGATCAATACAGAACCTTGTTTCCTATGTGTTTCTGCTTAAAGACACTTGAGTTACTGTATACTGTTTATTTGTTACCATACAACAACAGCACAGTAACTCAGGCCTGAATCCAGCTTATCTAACACATCCCAGTCCTCTTGCACGTAGGAACCCCAGATCACACTTCAACAGTGCTTGGGGGTCGTTTTAAATAGCAAAATCACCAATGGAAAAAGCACACACACACACACACACACTCATACTCACATGTGGCATTAAACAGACCATGGAAAGGATACTTGTTCACAGCCTGAGAGCTGAAACAAGAAGGCAGATTGCCTCTTGTTCAACCTTGGCTGGGAAAGCGTTTGCTGGCAACTCCGATTTTTTGCTGCTCTTCGAATGACTGCAAAAATACTGTGACTATTTATTGATTGGGGAATTACAAACACATTTTAGTGAGCCAGTAGGTGAATTCTTAAATACAGAATCTATGAATAATGAGAGTCAACCATCACTTGGTACCCAGCAGTATCTGGCCCTTCTAAGCTTTCCCTGTGCAACCAATGCCAGGAGCCTGAAAACTACATCTCCCAGGCCCCCTGTCAGTTGGATTCCTACTTAGATTCTGCCAGTGATGAGAACTCACATCAGATGTGGCAGGTGGGAAAGGAGCGGGAACAGTTATAAGGCTTGGACATCGGCAGGCAGGTGAATAGATTTCCGCAGATGGCTGTGTAATGTTTTGCAGTGTTTTCCAAGCTTTCTCCAGTGAATCACTGACTCTGGGTGCCTGCTTCTTACAATTCCTGCAACTGCCTGACTTCCTGGGATCATTGTTGATTTCCCCTCGTGTCTGCATCCCCAGTTTTGCCAAAGTTCCATGGAGAACCTATGATGTAGTGACTTACAATCTCAGTCGTGTCCAGCTCTTTGTGGCCCCATGGACTGTAGACTGCCAGGTTTCTCTGTCCATGGGATTTCCCAGGCAAGAATACTGGAGTGGGGTGCCATTTCCAATTCCAGGGCATCTTCCTGACCCAGGGATCAAACCCATGTCTCCTGCATTGCAGGCCAATATTTTATCACGTAGCCACGAGGGAAGCCCATATCCTTTAGTAAACTTTAGTAACATATCTTCTAATAATGTACGTAACAGATTTCATGAGTTCTGTGAGCTGCTCTAGCCAGTTCATCAAGCCTGAAGAGGGAGTCATGGGAATGTGGAAATGTGCAATTTATAGCCCCATCAGTCAGGCGCAGGTGACAACTTGGATTTGCAATTGACATTTGAAGGAGAGGGAGGCGGGCAATGTTGCAGGACTAAGCCTTTTTTTTTTTTCAGTCTTTTGCCCAAGCTGTGAGGCATGTGGGATCTTAGCTTCCCAGCCAGGGATCCAACACTCACTCCCTGCATTGGCAGCTCAGAGTCTTAATCACTGGACTGCCAGGGGAGTCCCTGTAGGACTAAGCCTTAACCTGTGAGATCTGATTCTGTCTTCAGGTAAATAACATCAGAATTTGCTTAAATTGGAGGATACCCAGCTGATGTCAGAGATTTGGCTAGTAGGGTTGGGAAAAAACCCCCAAATATCTAGTATCAGAATCGTTGAGTAAGGCAGTTGTGTTGGAGTAAACAGTAAACCCAGGAGGAAAAATCTGAGGTTTTCCCTGTTCAGCATCTAATTCCCTGTGTTAAACCCCTTTCTGACAACAACATCTACAGTGGCTTCTGGGACTCAGATTAAAATCACAAGAGCGAATCTGTATCTAACTGTCCCACTTTGAGAGATGGAAACTCGCTGATTTATTTCAAAGTAATACATTTGGAGGACAAACGTTTTCCTCTAAAGAGCAAAGTGCCCTCTCAGCATCCTAATTTGTGCAATCTCCATGGCCATGTTCTGAAAAGTATATCAAATGATTTGTGTTATTACATATTCAGATAGAACTAACCGAGCTTACCGATGAAGTCTCAGGCATGATGTTAAGAACTGTAGAAAAATGATCTGATTTGATCCTTACCACAAACCGGTGGGGAAGGCAATATTAGCTTTTACAAAATGAGTATCATAGACATTTAAGTCCTTGACTGGGGTCATGAAAACAGCAAAGGGTGGAACAGCGATTCAATACAAATTTCCCACATTGGCCCTGTGGCTGCTTCCCAGATGGGTGATTCCATATCCCCTCTTCCCCTCCCACCACCTCAGTCAATCTTTCGTTTGCCTTTCATAACTTAGGGGAAGACAACTGAAGTCAGGCTTTGATCCCCAGAAAAGTTTGTGTATTTTACATTTTGTTTGGAGCTAATAATTAATGACAGACTTTCCAGGTGACTCAGTGGGTAAAGAATCCTCCTGCCAAGCAGGAGATGCAAGTTCGATTCCTGGTTGGGAAGATCCCCTGGAGAAGGAAATGGCAACCCACTACAGTAATCTTGCCTGGGAAATCCCATGGACAGAGGAGCCTGGCGGGCTACAGTCCATGGGGTCGCAAGGAGTGAGACTCAACTTAGCGACTAAACAACAACAATAATTAATGACATTTTCTTAACCACTGATGCAGTTATGAAATCAGCACATCCTTGAGCCAATAATCCTGTCTGTACATCCACCTAGATGAGTCATAAAATGATTGCAAGGCACAGGTAGGTATGGGGAATCTCTAACCTGGAGAAACCTTTATAAGGTGCATGATTTGGAACACTCCTAGGCTGACTCTCCTGTCTTTCCAGGCTGTGAAGTTTACTGCTACACAGATCTTACTGTGCTCATCACTTCATTTGAGCCTTAATAGTCACAGCAATGTTATGGACTGCGTGCCATGTATTAATTTATTAAATATTAATGAGAGACTACCCTGGTGGTCCAGTGGCTGGTACTCCACACTCCCAATGCAGGAGGCCAGGGTTCAATCTCTGGTCAGAGAACTAGATTCCACACACTGAAATTAAGAGTTCACATGCCACAACTAAAGATGCCATGTGCTACAGCTGACACCCAGCAGAGCCAAATAAATAAACAAAATAAATACTTTGGAAAAATAATATGAATGAACATCTACAATGGGATGGGCATGATGCTTGTAACTAGAAGTGCCCTTGGAGTCGGGGAACAGACTTTTCTTGGACAGACGTGAACTTCTCTTTTATGCCACATGATCTGCTCCTCTGTCGGGCAGATGGTGAACGATGACTTGAGTTCTTCTCCTCTGAGAATGAATGAGAAGGCTATCCTTATGGACTGAATGTTTGTGATCCTCCAAAATTCACATGCTGAAGTCTTAACCCCCAGTATGGCTGACTTTGGAGACGGAGTCTCTAGGGAGTAATTGAGGTTAAATGAGATCCTAAGGATGCGGCCCTGATTCGACTGGATTTGTGACATGTTCCTTGGTGGAGAGAAAGCATGGAAGATGCTTTATATTCTGCTTCCATGGGAATGCCAGCCTTGGGTTTCTGGGGAAAGTTAACTCAGCGTCCATAGGGAATTCATACAGGAGAAATTCACTAGAATGCCTGAGACAGTAAAGAGTCTAGGGAACCTTCAGTAACGTCCTTAACTTAGTGGATAGTTGAGTTGGTCTAGATGGTGGGGAAATGACTGTAGCCTCTTTCCTAGTACTTGGTGTTCCTGTACCTTCCGCCCTGCCTAGGCAACACCTAGGCATTCTGCAGGACATGCTAGCTAATGGCTTCCAGTTCTGTTTACCTACTGGCTCCCTTAAAATACAGCAACCAACAAACCCCCCCTGTTTGTCAAAAGGCTCAGTTACAAAAACATCTCTTCTAAATTCTCTTTACCACCCTCTACATTGTCTCTCTTGCCCTGAATAGAAACCTATGGCTGGAGCTGCAGCAGCCATCTTGAGATCATGAGGAAAAGGCTCAATGAAAGCAGAAACATCATTCTAAACATCATAGAGACTAACAACTAATACTGGGAAACCCTTATTTCTATTACTTGGAGCAGGACACAGTCCTAATTGACAAATAGCTCCAGCATCTGCCAGTAACTGCTCAATGCTGCTGCTGCTGCTGCTAAGTCACTTCAGTCATGTCCGACTCTGTGTGACCCCATAGATGGCAGCCCACCAGGCTTCCCGTCCCTGGGATTCTCCAGGCAAGAACACTGGAATGGGTTGCCATTTCCTTCTCCAATGCATGAAAGTGAAAAGTGAAAGTGAAGTCTCTCAGTCGTGTCGGACTCCTGTGACCCCATGGACTGCAGCCTACTAGACTCCTCCGTCCATGGGATTTTCTAGGCAAAAGTACTGGAGTGGAGTGCCATTGCCTTCTCCAGTAACTGCTCAATAGCAGTGCTCAAAAATGTATGAATGATTCGTTGGGTGTTAGACTGAATAAATCAGTTGTTGTACCCACCCTGTAGCACTTAGCTCAGAGCCTGACAACTAATAGGCACATGATAAATATTTGTTGAATTATATTGCAGACTCAAAAGTCATCATTCAGCATGTTGAGGAGAGGGGCCTGAAATACTTCTCTGAAAAACCTAACTTCCCTTTTAAAGAACACAACAAAACTGCCAGAACTCTGAGTTGAAAGAAATAAGAAATTGAGAACATCTAGTACCCAAAAGCGGTGCTCCAATTTAGAAAGCCTAAAATAATACCACTCACTCATCACTCTTGTCTCCTGGCAAAGTACAAATTAGTGGCTTGGAAAATTCCTCCAAGCTCAAGGGTAATGCAGACATTAGCCTAAATACGAAAAGTCCTGATGACCTGCTAGGTCTACTTCTCAGCTCAACAATATCCAGAAAATCCCAAGGCACTTGATTTGAAACTATCGCTGTGAAAAGTCAGATAAGATAGAAATAGGCGACAGCAGAGAGCCATCACAGAGCAGACAGAGGCACCTCCTTAGCTGCCAGCACAGAGCATGAAGGCTGTGTGTCCCCAGATAAGGCTGGCCTTGCCTTGTCACCCCACCCCTCCACCTTGAGCAGCAAAGACTCAGCCTACCAAGCCCTCCTTGGAAAGAGCTATGCAGATGGCCTGGCTTTGTCTCCCGGGAGCTCATCTCTGGTCCATGTCATCCCCCAGCTAGAAACAAGGATGGGAAAAACACCAGGCAGATTACTGAACATGCATTATTAATACTTATTAGCATATGACAATGCTCGCAGTGACAAGCACTGACGAAATATTGCTCATGGCAGCTCGGCCCACGTGTGCGGAGTCAGCGAGACTCACAGGCCTGGAAATGAAGCACGTGTTTGGATGGAGCAGCAAAGATGATGAAGTGGCCGCCCTACCCCCGACTGGATGTGCCTAATGCAGGCGGGAAGCAGTTGAGACCGACCCTATCACTACAAGCTTTTGAGTCCGACAGGATTCTGATGTCAGCTCAAGCAAGAGATGTTGTTGTTGTTCAGTCACCCAGTCATGTCCGGCTCTTTGTGACCCCACGGACTGCAGCACGCCAGGCCTCCCTGTCCCTCACTATCCCCTGGAGTTTGCCCAAGGTCAAGTCCATTGAGTCGGTGATGCTATTCAAACAAGGCATAACTACTCAGTTTGCTCATCGAAAAAATAGGATCACTCATATTTCAGCCCCAAAGCTAGATGTGACTATTAAGTAAAATAATGTAGATAAGATGCATGGCAGAGTGTCTAACCGTTCACATGAATGATAAATGTGCATGTCTGTGTACAACCGTTCTTATTCAGACACTGTTATTTACAAGGCTCCACAGAAGAAAAAGAGCCAAGGCTGGAGGAGAAATATACAAGGGACAGAGCTAGTGGGCTGCCTGAGCAGCAGCTGGAGCCAAGGTCCTGTGACTTCCCAGACTGTGTTCCCTCGCCAGGGCCCCTCTCAAGAGGCTGAGGCTCAGCAGACAACCATGCGGAGAAAATGTCTTACAGACACAGCGATGTGGCTCTTGGAGGCCATAGAAGGTGTCTTTCCAGTTACTTCCACTCTCCTTCCTGGTTCCCCAGCTTTAGTTCTCCATGACGTCTGAGCCCAAGAATCTCCCAGCCCTTCTGGGGGTCCTCGGGGCTAAGGAGCAGGCTGAGCCAGATCAAGTGGAAATGAAAAAGGGCCTCGGGGACAGCAGACTCAAGCTTCATTAAGACCTAATGAAAACCTGCCAGCAGATTGGGCACCGGTGCTTATGAGCTTTTTCTACCTCTTTCTTTTGTGACGGCCTTTTATGGGCTTTCAAGTCTAGAAAGATGAAGCAGAGGCTGGCCCAGGAGCCTGGAAAGACGGCAACCAAAATTTCTCAACCAAAAAAAAAATGGGCAGTGTGCTCTGAGGTGTGTGCCTGAGGTCAGGGGGGGTCCTTAAAAAGAGAGAGTACAGGTCACTGGGGCAAAGGTCACCTCTGAGATGCATGGGAATTGTTATGTGTGAAGTCAAGCGATACCTGGAGTAACAGGTAAATTTGGCCTTGGAGTACAAAATGAAGCAGAGCAAAGGCTAACAGAGTTTTGCCAAGAGACCGCACTGGTCATAGCAAACACCCTCTTCCAACAACACAAGAGAAGACTCTACACATGGACATCACCAGATGATCAACACCGAAATCAGATTGATTATATTCTTTGCAGCCAAAGATGGAGAAGCTCTATACAGTCAGCAAAAACAAGACCTGAAGCTGACTGTGACTCAGATCATGAACTCCTTATTGCAAAATTAAATTGAAGAAAGTAGGGAAAACCATGAGACCTAAATCAAATCCCTTATGATTATACAATGGAAGTGGACAAACAGATTCAAGGGATTAGATCTGATAGAGTGCCTGAAGAACTATGGACAGAGGTTCGTGGTATTGTATAGGGGGCAGTGATCAAGACCATCCCCAAGAAAAAGATCTTCATGGACCCAGATAATCATGATGGTGTGACCACTCAACTAGAGCCAGACATCCTGGAATGTGAAGTCAAGTGGGCCTTAGAAAGCATCACTGTGAATAAAGCTAGTGAAGTTGATGGAATTCCAGTTGAGCTATTTCAAATCCTAAAAGATGATGCTGTAAAAGTGCTACACTCAGTATGCCAGCGAATTTGGAAAACTCAGCAGTGGCCACAGGACTGGAAAAGGTCAGTTTTCATTTCAATCTCAAAGAAAGGCAATGCCAAAGAATGTTCAAACTATCACACAATTGCACTCATCTCACTCACTAGTAAAGTAATGCTCAAAATTCTCCAAGCCAGGCTTCAGCAATACGTGAACTTCCAGATGTTCAAGGTGGATTTATAAAAGACAGAGGAACCAGAGATCAAATTGCCAACACCTATTGGATCACTGAAAAAACAAGAGAGTTCCAGAAAAAAATCTATTTCTGCTTTATTGATTATGCCAAAGCCTTTGACTGTGTGGATCACAATAAATTGGAAAATTCTTCAAGTGATGGGAATACCAGACCACTGGAGAAGGAAATGGCAACCCACTCCAGTATTCTTGCCTAGAGAGTCTCGTGGACAGAGGAGCCCTGGTGGGCTGCTATTCATAGGGTCGCACAGAGTCGGACACAACTGAAGCAACTTAGCATGCATGCATGCATTGGAGAAGGAAATGTCAACCCGCTCCAGTATTCTTGCCTGGAGAATCCTAGGGATGGAGGAGCCTGGTGGGCTGCCATCTATGGGGTTGAACGGAGTCGGACATGACTGAAGTGACTTAGCAGCAGCAGCAGCATACCAGACCACCTGACCTGCCTCCTGAGAAATCTGTATGCAGGTCAAGAAACAACAGTTAGAACTGGACATGGAACAACAGACTGGTTCCAAATTGGGGAAGCAGTACGTCAAGGCTGTATACTGTCACCCTGCTTATTTAACTTATACGCAGAGTACAACAGGCGAAATGATGGGCTGGATAAAGCACAAGCTGGAATCAAGATTTCTGGGAGAAATACCAATAACCTCAAATATTCAGATGATACCAGCCTTATGGCAGAAAGTGAAGAGGAACTAAAGAGTCTCTTGATGAAAATGAAAGAGGAGAGTGAAAAAATTGGCTTAAAACTCAGCATTCAAAAAATTTAAGATCAAGGCATCTGGTCCCATTACTTCATGGCAAATAGATATGGAAACAATGGAAACAGTAAGAGACTTTGTTTTCTTGGCCTCCAAAATCACTGCAGACGACTGCAGCCATGAAATTAAAAGATGCTTGCTCCTTGGAAGAAAAGCTATGACCAACCTAGACAGCATATTAAAAAGCAGAGACATTACTTTGCCAACAAAGGTCCATCTAGTCAAAGCTATGGTTTTTCCAGTAGTCATGTATGGATGTGAGAGTTGAACTATAAAGAAAGCTGAGCGCTGAAAAATTGATGCTTTTGAACTGTGGTGTTGGAGAAGATTCTTGAGAGTCCCTTGGACTGCAAGGAGATCCAACCAGTCCATCCTAAAGGAAATCAGTCCTGAATATTCAGTGGAAGGACTGATGCTGAAGCTGAAACTCCAGTAGTTTGGCCTCTTGATGCAAAGAACTGACTCATTGGAAAAGACCCTGATGCTGGGAAAGATTGAAGGCAGAAGGAGAAGTCCCGGATGACAGAGGATGAGATGATTGGATGGCATCACTGACTCGATGGACATGAGTTTTAGCAAGCTTTGGGAGTTGGTGATGGACAGGGAAGCCTGGCATGCTGCAGTCCATGGGATCACAAAGAGTCAGACACAACTGAGTGACTGAACTGAAACTGAGTATAAGATTATTACATATCAAACAGTAGGATCAGCAGCTCAGACCGTGGACACAGAGATGAAAGGGGGAAAATAGAGAAATGGGAGGAAGGAAAGATCTCCCATTTTTTTTTAAGATTTTTTTTTTATGTGGATCATTTTAAAGTCTTTATTGAATTTGTCATGTTATTGCTTCTGTTTCATGGTTTGGGCCGTCAGGCATCAGGGATCTTAGATCCCCAGTCAGGGATTGAACCTGTATCTCTTGCATTGGAAGGTGAAGTCTTAACCACTAGACTACCAGGAAAGTCCCCAAGAATCTCGCATTTATATGCACCAACTCTGTATGTAAATTCATGAGTAATGATCACTCCACTCCTACCAACCACCACAACCACCACGATCAAAAGACCTCTGAACATTTTGACAATCTGTAGACCAAGGAGTCCAGTGTAGAGGACATTTGTAGAGCTTGTGGCTGCTCAGTGTCCATTTCACCTTTGAGACTGGCACCTTGAATTCCTTTTGGGAAATTGCTTCTCTCCCACAAGATACAGTCTGGAATAGCCAAGAAACAGAAATATGGCACCCAGACAGGATTGATTAGATACTCTGCACCAGAATGTGTGTCTTGAGCTGTGACAAGGACTATGAAGGTGGTAATGCTCATCTATTCCAGCAGCTGCCCTCTGGCGCGACCCTCAAAATTCATGCTACCTGGACTTTTGAGTTTCCTTGGTGCTTGTTCGATTTGACCTTGTTTTTCAGCATTCCTGTCATCCCTTGGAACTCTTCTTTCTCCAAATTATCATAAACAATGACAAAGCAGCTAATTATTAATAGTTATTGCCCACGATCACCTAGAATTACTGTAGTTCAATTAGGCTGCTGCTTATAAGACAAGACAAGGCAAATGAAGAATTCCAGGAGATAAGATAGAACTGGACTTGAAAGAAGCAGGATACTGATGACAAGGCAGTTGGGGGAAGAATTATATGGGGTAGAGCTTTTACACTTGGCCGGAGTATGAGAATATTTGTATCAATATAGATGTTCACCAAAAGGCCCCCTACTATTAAGGTGCTTAATAATTAGATGGACAGATTGGCCCTCTTTTCAATATCAATCACCCTTCTCTGCAATACCCAAAGACAGAACAGAGTGAACAAAATGGCATGTGAAATGGGATTCTAAGGATGCAGGCTAAGAACAGGCTCAGCACAATGGACTTCCTCTCGCCAAGGCCCTTCTGTCACCAGCTGTCACTCTAGACTGACCAGTACACTGACATCAATAATCAACCTCGAACAAAAAGGAACACCGATAGGGTAGCATACTGGTAGGAGTTCATGCCACTCCCTGGGCGGAGGCGGACTACATGGAGGCCCTCCTATAATAAAAGGCTGGGCGATGTACTCTGCTAGAGCGGCCCTTTTCTCCGGATTTGGTTTTGCTTCTGCTTCCTGGCCTGCCAGGCCTCTTGGCCAGCACTGTCATCTGTCAAGTTACTGAATATGTTTTTCACTGTCTCACACTACATTGCTTCTGACCAAAGAATGTTCTCCCAGGCAGAGAAGAAAGGCAATGAGCTGGTGCCCATGCGATCCACTCTCATCATGAATCCTATCACCCGGGAGAATCTGACTTTACAGACGGGTGGAAGGGCTTACTGATGGCTCAATCACAGAGTCAGTTGAAAGACAAGACTTTCAAGGTTCAGCATATGGTGCTCTCACCTCCATAGCTAGAATCCTTGAGTCCAGCACCAGGGAAGAAAATGTAAGAGAAGCAATTCTCATGAAGGTACTGAATGACCCATTTATAAATGTCTTCTTCCTGTACCCAGGATTTTGACTCTTTTAGGAGAAAGTGGAATTGGGAGCTAAGACAACACCTAGATATTTCCTGTTATTCACTTCCCTGGGACAAATATGGCTAACCCCGTTGGCTGAGATGACCGACTGAAGTATCAAGGGAAAACGGGGCTGCTGTCATATAATGGGGAACAGGAAATGTCTCAGGGAATCCCCTGAGACAGTCGCATCACTCTGACCTGCAATCAAGGGTGATGGCAGACAATGGCCACCCTGCTTGGGCAGGTCCGCCAGGGACTAAGAATGCAAATGTGGGTTATCCTCACCTGCCCAAGAGCCCTCCACCAGCTGCAGGCTAGGAAAAGGTGAGGGAAAGGTGAGGGCACAGGAAGAGAGAAGCATTCCAGACTGCCGGAGCACCAGCTCTGCTTCTATACACAGTTCAAGCATTCATTCGTTCAACAAAGATTGACCGAATGCCTCCCCTCTACCAAGCACTGTCTGGGGCAAGGGGCAAAGTGATGTGAACGTATAGTCAGTCATGTCTGATTCTTTGTGACCCCCATGGACTGTAGTCCGCTAGGCTCCTCTATCCATGGAATTTTCCAGGCAAGAATACTGGAGTGGGTTGCCATTTCCTACTCCAGGGGATCTTCTGGACTCAGGGATCAAACCCACATCTCCTGTGTCTCCTGCATTGGCAGGTAGATTCTTTACCACTGTGTCACTTCAGCAGCCATCAGAGCAAAGTAATGAATAAAACAAAACTCCCCTTCTGCATGGAGTTTGTGCGAATAACATTGTTGTTGTTGTTCAGTTGCTCAGTTGTGTCTGACTGTGGAAAATTCTTAAAGAGATGCAGGTAATAAACCACAGAAATAAATTAAATGTATATCATGAGAAAATGTGTTAAGGAGTACAGGGGAAAATAAAGACAGAGAAGGGAAACTGGGTGTTGGAGAAGGGTGGTGATATTAAAACCCTGTCATCAGAGCAGACATCCCTAAGAAGGTGTTATCTGAAAGCTGCAAAGGAACATGCTATGTGGCTCTTTCCAAGTGGAAGGGCTAGGCAGGGCACGACCATGTGGTGGGATAAGCCAGCCCTGTTGGAGGAGCAGTGAAGAGGCGGGGTGGCTGGAGTGGAGTGAAATGGATGGGGGAGGAAGTCACAGTCAGAGTCATGAATGCCAGATCACAGATACCCTCCAGGTGTGATGAGAGGTTTGGTTTCTATGGAGACTGCTGGAAGCCACTAGAGGTTAGGGCAGGATGGTGTCTTTTGACATGATGCCCTTTTCATGGGTTCACTCTGTCTGCTGTGTTGAGAGTAAGTCTACAGTGGGCAAGAGGAGGAGCAGGCAAGCACACTAAGATATTCGGCAGCCTATGCAGCAGTCCTGGCAAGAGCTGGTGGTGTCTGCATCAGGGTTATAATCAGGAAGGGGTGCCAATTGGTTGGATGCTGGATGTACTTTAAAAGTAAAACCACTGAGACTTGCTATCAAATTTGATACAGCTTAAGAAAGAGAGGATGTCAAGGATGCCCCTAAGGTTTCCAGTCTAAGCCACAGAGATGGGAAGGTTTCACAGGACTTAAGGGAAGACCAGGAGCTCACTTTGTACATGGATCAACAGACATACAGGTGGAGACAGAGACGGGTGAGTTTTAGGTTGTGCCCTACTCTGTGACCTCATGGACTGAAGCCCACCAGGCTTCCCAGTCCATCAGCATCTCCTGGGGTGTGCTCAGGCTCATGTTCATTGAGTCTGTGATGCCATCCAACCATCTGATCCTCTGTTGTCCCCTTCTCCTCCTGCCTTCAATCTTTCCCAGCATCAGGGTCTTTTCCAATGAGTCAGCTCTTCACATCAGGTGGCTAAAGTATTGAAGTTTCAGCTTCAGCATCAATCGTTCCAATGAATATTCATTGGAAGGGTTGATTTCCTTTAGGATTGACTGGTTTGATCTCCTTGAAGTCCAAGGGATTCTCAAGAGTCTTCTTCAGCACCGTAGGTCCAAAACATCAATTCTTTGGCACTCACCCTTCTTTATGGACAAGCTCTCACATCCTTACATGACTACTGGAAAGACCATAGCTTTGACTATACGGACTTTTGTCGGTGAAGTGCTGTCTCTGCTTTTTAATCCGCTGTGGCTGACAACAAACATGCCTTTTTGTATTTTAATTAATTTCCCTCTTCTTCTCTCTTCCTTTCACCTCACATGGTGTGGAGGCTGGGTGGGTGGTAGTTAAATTAACCATCTACTTCATAGACGGCTGAAGATCCAGACAGGCTCACGCAGAAGTGGAGGCGAAGGAAATATCAAGCCGAGATTCAGAACATGGAACTTGGACGCATGAGTGATAGTTTAATTTGCTCTTTTTTTGGTAAAGAGGTGGGAGTATTTTCAGTTACAGGAATACTGGATTGTTCAGCGACGGAATTTCAAGAAATACATATAAGGGAGGAAGTGTGACTATAGAGGATGTGTGGCAGTGGACAGCTATGAGTTTCTGACTATTCCATACCCCTGCTTCCTTCCAGGTGTATGGACCTCAGGTCTCCTGTGTCAGAAGGATCACAATAGCACACGTGTACTCGGTTGCTCAGTTGGGCCCGGCTCTTTGCGACCCCATGGACGGTAGCCAGCCAGGCTCCTCTCTCCATGGGATTTTCTAGGCTAGACTATTGGAGGGGGTTGCCATTTCCTTCTCCAGGAGATCTTCTTGACCCAGGGATCAAACCCACGTCTCTTGGCATCTCCTGTCTTGGCAGGCAGGTTCTTTACCACTGAGACACCTGGGATCATAATAGAGCCTCGGGCCATAAACCAGGCTTGCAACTTCCAGCTTTAGGGTCCTCACACCAGCCTCTCAACCTGCATCTGGGTAATGACTGTGACACTTTGTGAGACTCAATCTGGAACCTATGGATGAGGGTCTAGGTGTGGAGCGTTTGTCTGGCTTGCCCAGATCCTGCTGGATCTGATTTACCCTTCATTTCCCCAATGGGTACGACTCTTGGCCTTGAATCCAGTCAAGTTGACTAGTCTTAGCCATTTGTCCTTGTTCCAACAAGGCTTTTCCATCCAACTGACATGGCGCTTATGGTAAAGAACCCAGCTGCCAATGCAGGAGACCAAAGAGACACGAGTTCGATTCCTGGGTTGAGAAGATCCCCAGGAGGAGGGCATGGCAACCCACTCCAGTTTTCTTGCCTGGAGAATCCCATGGACAGAGGAGCCTGGCAGGCTACAGTCCATAGGGTCACAAAGAGTTAGACATGACTGAAGCAGCTTAGCACATCCAGTCAACATGGAATTAATCCTTGACTACCATCCTTTACTGGAATTCATTCATTTTCTTGGAAAAGTCCCAAAGGGTCTGAGTGAATGAAGATGTGGAGTCAAGAGAGTATGCCAGAAAAGAGTCAGGCTGGGCAGACCAATATCCTGATGCCTGAGAAATCCAGACCACCATGAAAACCAAGTAAGTTTGAGGTGGGTGTCAGAAGCCAAACAACGCAATCTGGGGAGAAGGAGTTAGGAGATGACCAGGACAATGGGTTCATTGAGGGGAGTGAGCATACACGCCAGGGGCAGAAGCAGGGAGATTATTCCTGGCTGATCTTGTTGCTTTGTGTATGTGCTAAATCACTTCAGTCATGTATGACTCTGCGTGACCCTATGAACTGTAGCCCACCGGGTTCCTCTGTCCATGGAATTCTCTAGGCAAGAATACTGGAGTGGGTTGCCATGCCTTTCACCTTAGATCACATGGATAACCTGGATCCACTGAAGAGACACAATGACACCCACTGTTTCCATTTGAGAGGCTCTCCTGAGTCAACGATTTGGACAGTCCTTAGA
>NW_011494912.1:2828003-2839673 GCF_000754665.1 Bison bison bison | reverse complement strand
GTATCATGCTGCTGGAAGCTTCAGAAGCTGCCACTCCCTGCTCAGATATTTCATAACAGCACCATGACCACAATTAGCCATGGTCTTTGCACACAGAGCTTTGCAAGCTTGGTACCCACTGCTAACAGACCAGTGCCTCCATGTCCCTGTGCTCTACTGGCTCCAGCTGGGTGCCACCTTCAACATCCCCTCCCTCACCCCCTTGGAAATGAACCATCGCTGTCAATTTCCTGTCCAGAGTGACTTTCAGAGACATGCCGGGGAGCTTTTATTGAAGTTGGGAAATTGGAAAGCGTCTCAATTTCTCTTGCACCAAGATTTTATTATTTCCTTTGAAGTGAATTTCAAATACACCAGACTCATCTCTGCTCAAATGGAAGTATGAAAATGCATGTAAAAATCAAAAAGAAGAGCTTTCTCTGTCTGTCTCCTGTTTTGTATCGTCCATGTCCTTGCCTGCCTGCCTTGCATTTGCTAACAGAAAGATTGTCTCTGTCCATGCACAAGCAGATGGCCAGACGGAGGACCAGATTCCTAGGGAAAAATTGCTCTGAGATTTTGAAAGTCTTATTTCTTTTTTCAATTTTAGCTATTCATCCTTCAGAGGCAGAGGTCACCCTAATAAAAGGCTTCTGAGTTTTATGAACATTTTTCTGTATATTCTACGATGAACATATATTACATGTGTGTGCGCTAAGTTGCTTCAGTCATGCTTAATTCTTTGCAACCCTATGGACTGTAGACTGCCAGGGTCCTCCGTCCTTGGGATTCTCCAGGAAAGAATAATGGAGTGGGTTGCCTTGCTCACCCTCCTCCAGGGGATCTTCCTGACCCAGGGATCGAACCCACGTATATCTTAGGTCTCCTGCATTGGCGGGTAGGTTCTTTACAAACAGCACCCACCTGGGACGCCCACACATATTACATTTATAATCAAATCAAACAAGCTCCTTTTATTTATTTTTGGCACACCAGCAGCATGTGGGATCTTAGTTCCCCAACCGGGGATTGAACCTGTGTCCCATGTGTTGGGAGCACAGAGTCTCAATCACTGGACCAACAGGGAAGTCCCAAACAACAAGCCATTTTAATCACATACCATAGGCCTCAGCTATGTGGAACGGGATAATAAAAATAAAATTATCTTGGGCTTGGAAGTGACATTTAAGGTCTTTAAAAATCCTTCCAGGGACCTCCCCGGTGGTTAAGAATCCACTTGGCAATGCAGAGGACATGGGTTCAGTACCCACTCTGGGAGGATTCCACACGCCCCAGGGCAATGAAGCCCGTGGGCCACAGCTACTGAGCCCCTGCCCTAGAGCCCGCGCTCTGCAACAAGAGAAGCCACAGCAATGAGAAGCCCACACACCGCAACTAGAGAAAGCCTGAACAGTAACAAAGACCCAGAGCATTTCCTTCAGAGTAACAGTGATCCTTTTTAGGGAAACTCCAGGTGGCTCAGTGGCAAAGAATTCACCTGCCAATGCAAGAGACACAGGAGACTCAAGTTCGATCCCTAAGTTGGGAAGATCCCCTGGAGGAGGGCATGGTGACCCACTCCAGTATTCTTATCTGGAGAATCCCATGGACAGAGGATCGAGCCTGGCGGGCTACGGTTCATAGGGTCACAAAGAGTCAGACGCAAAGCCACTGAAGTGACTTAGCCCACACAACACAGAGAGCTGGCCAAATGTGAAGACACTCCACAAAGCCCTCTCCAGCGCTGATGCTAGAGGAAGTGTGATGTTTTGGGAAAGGAACACAGCTTCTGTTCCCTCTCCCAAAGGAAAGCTACAATGAACATCACTGTGACGTTTCCTCCCAAAAGAAAGCTATGGTGGATGTCCATATTTTTGCACCATCTCCACAGCAGGCATATTTTATTAAAAAGGAACCAGCACTTGGCTCTCAGCTGGGTTCATATACAGGCTTGAAAGTGCCGATCTACCAAGATGGGGCTGATAAGCCAGGTTTGCGGGGTCAGGACAGTATGTTTCAGAGAAACAGGAATCAGTAAACACTACCATCTCGCTTCCTCTACGCCTATGCACATATGGACCCACAATTAAAACTAGCCATTATCTGGTAAGTAAAATGCTTTCACAGCAAATGCTTTATATTATTATCGTATCAATCCTACCCAGTTTCTCTGCCTCAACCTTGTGATAAATCTCAGCTTTTATTTCTAATCAGTTCAGTTCAGTCACTCAGTCATGTCCAACTCTTTGCAACCCTGTGGACTGCAGCACACCAGGCTTCTCTGTCCATCACTGACTCCTGCAGCTTGCTCAAACTCATGTCCATCGAGTCGGAGATGCCATCCAACCATCTCATCCTCTGTCATCCCCTTCTCCTCCTACCTTCAATCTTTCCCAGCAGCAGTCTTTTCCAGTGAGTCAGCCCTTCCCATCAGGTAGGCCCCCTTTAATCTAATACACTGTGGTTTGATTAAATAGAGTTAGTGAAAAGCCAGATGAAATGATATGATTGAAAGCATCCACTCAAACCTCACCAGTGCTAAACATTGTCTCAAGCACAAAGATCCTACCCACTAGGCCAGCATGCTGTGCTTTCTGTAATCTGAAAGTGACCAACATTTCCAACCACATCTTCTGTAACTTGTATTTTACATTTAAAGGCATCTGTTATTTTATTGGACCACACTTCTTATTTTCTTCTAGGAAATATGGTTAGTATTTCATTCCTCCCACAACTGCCTCCTCCAAATGTTCCTTCCCAAGTCCAAATATATGGTTATAGAAGTGACATTCTTACAAGTTCTGTGTTTTTACAAATTTCCTCTTCTCTGCCCATGGAAGTTGGTACAACCTGAGCTGGACACTTGCAGGGGATTTTAGAATTTGAACCAAAGTCTGAGTTCCTCTTTGGGAACAGACGTGGGGGATGCTAGTAGGAGAGCCAGCACCCTGGTTCCCACCACAAGGAGAAAGACAGGGAAAGTGACAAGCCGGGAGAATCAGAGATGGGGGTGCTGAGTGTAAGTGCTGGTGGTTTTTAAGCCACTTATCCCCTTTGTGATTGTGACCACCTACACCTCTGCCCGTGCCACAGTTTTGTGGACACTTACTATTTAAAAAAAAATTGGAGTATTGTTGATTTACAATATTGCATTTCTACTGTACAGCAAAGTGAATCAGATATACGTATATCCACTCTCTTTTAGATTCCCTTCCCATGTAGGTCATTACACAGTACTGAGGAGATTTCCCTGTACCACACAGCACATCCTTATTAGCTACCTATTTGATACATGGTAGTGTGTATATCGGAGAAGGCAATGGCAGCCCACTCCAGTACTCTTGCCTGGCAAACCCCATGGACAGAGGAGGCTGCAGTCCATGGGGTTGCTAAGAGTCAGACATGACTGAGCGACATGGGGCATCCCAGGTGTCACTAATGGTAAAGAACCTGCCTGTCAATGAAGGAGATTTAAGAGAGGCAGGTTCGACCCCTGGGTTGGGAAGATCCGCTGGAGGAGGGCATGGCAACCCACTCTAGGATTCTTGCCTGGAGAATCCCATAGACAGAGGAGTCTGGCAGGGTCACAAAGAGTTGGACACGACTGAAGTAACTTAGCATGGCATGGCACAGAGTGTATATGTGAATCTCAATCTCCAATTTATCCCTCTCCCCCTTACCCTCTGGTAACCAAAAGTGTGTTTTCTACATTTGTGACTCTATTTCTGTTTCATCGATTCATTTGTACCCTTTAAAAAAATTCCATATATAAGTGATATCATATGATATGTCTTTCTCTGTCGGACTCACTCTACTCACTATGAAAATCTCTAGGCTCATCCATGTTGCTGCTAATGGCACTATTTCATTCTGTTATATGCTAAGTAATATTCCACTGGATATATGTACTACATGTTCTTTAGTCATTTCTCTGTTGATTGACATTCCAGTTGCTTCTATGTCCTGGCTATTGTAAATAGTGCTGCAATGAATACAGGGGTGCATGTGTCTTTTTGGATTATGTTCTCTTTGGTTGTGTGCATTACTATTCATTTCCGTTTTAACCTAAGCTACGCTAAGTTGATTTTTCAGTCACTTGCAACCAAAGTAATTCCAATGAACTTACTTAGTGTGTGCTTTTCCACCCATTTGCCTGCTTTGTAAGTTCTGTTTCCTCTCTAAGAATTCATTCCCATATCTCCAACTCACAGATTTCTTTCTTTTAAGACTGAGGTTCAATGCCAAAGCCTTAATTAAAAATAGTAGCCCGTGTTTCCAGCTGAAGTGGTTGTGCTCTCTTCTGCTCTATGGCATTCACTGTTACTTTATGACAGTGATGCTGTCTCTTATAATAAAGCTCTACTTGCACATGTTGGATCTCGCCTCTTATCCTCCATTAATTGTAAAGTATCCTAAGAGCAGAGATTGTGTGGTCATCAGTTTGCTAATCCTCGTAAGATCCAGCATTGGACTGATGTGAGAGGAAATACTCCTTTAACTTTTTCTTGAGTTGTATTTCCATCTGATTCCTGCAAGCCATGGGAGCAGACTTTGGGAAGTAGTTAAGTTTCCCAATCAAGCAAATTTCATCTGACAGCACTGTGTTCTAAGCATGAGTTTCAGCTCCTAGAATAGGGACTTTCCCCACAGTAAAGCTGCTTGACGTTATTGTTGTTCAGTCATTAAATCATGTCTGACTCTTTGCAACCCCATGGACTACAGCATGCCAGCTCCCAGAATTTGCTCAAACTCATGTCCATTGAGTTGGTGATGACATCCAGCCACCTCATCCTCTGTTGCCCTCTTCTCCTCCTGCCCTCAATATTTCCCAGCATCAGGGTCTTTTCCAATGAGTTGGCTCTTGGCATCAGGTGGCCAAAATATTGGAGCTTCACAGCTTTAGCATCATCAGTGCTTCCAATGAATATTCAGGGTTGATTTCGTTCAGGTGTACAGCCCCTCTTTTAAATTCTTGCTCCAAAAGGCATGCCAGTCCTTCATTTCTGCAGAGCAGCCTCACGCATGGGCACTCTCCCATCTTTCGGAGTCTCTGTGAGCTCATGGAATGATACTACTGGCAGGTCATCCAAATAGTACTCCTCACTGAATTTGGGGCCAGGATCAAAACTGACAAGAACCCACAGTCTGTGGAATTTGCTACCGTAAGAATCATCAAAATCCCACAGCTGGAAAGACCCATAGTACAAACTAAACATATCCCATGCTTTTACTCAGGTTTTTCCTTACTCTTGGGATGGCACCCATCCCAACCCTTCTTCCCTGACTACTCAAATATTTATTGTTTCTCAAGTTCCCTCCAGCATTCCCTCTGCCCCCACCACTGGGGCCATTTTCGTCCCCCTTCTGGCCCTCCTCAGCACCCTCCTTCCCCCTCTCGTAGCTCTTGTTGATTGAGAGCATACAGCCTTCTTTGCATGACATTTGTACTGCCCAAGTCTGTCTTCCCGACTAAGGTGTTGGCTAAAGCTTGTTCTTTTTGCTGTCCTATCTCCCAGCATGGAGCCTGGCATAGATTAGGTGCTCAGTCAATATTTATTGTAGGCATTGTTCCCTGTAATTACATGATGACAACAGGAAATATTTATCTTCTTGAATCTAGGTAAAACTGAACCTGATTAAGCAAGGCAGACAGGAGTCTGGGCAACTCCTGTGGCATTCCAACGGAGGAAAAATTCATAACTTATCTCAGCAAACACTTATAACACCAGTGGAGTTTGTTCAGTGGTGATAAATGTATTTGTATTGTCACTTGATCTTCATTGGCTCTTTGTTCCTCTTTACTGGATTGCAAAATTCTGGAGCAGATAGAGGCTATTTCCTTCCTTTACCATCTTCACTGTGTCTAATGTAAGATAATGAACAAGGTGGACAGGTCTTAAGTGATTGATTCATTGACTGACTCGGTCAATAAACGTTTTCTCAGCTTTCACTGACTGCCAAAGATGTGAACCAGGGCCTTTCAGTCCAGTTCCAGATGCTACATTTTATCACGGCTTCTTGTTTATGAATTTGAATCAACGTGAAAACATTAATCAGGTCAATATGGGCTTCCCTGGTGGCTTAGAGGATAAAGCATCTGCCCACAATGCAGGAGACCTGGGTTTGATCTCTGGGTAGGGAAGATCCCCTGGAGAAGGAAATGGCAACCCACTCCAGTATTCTTGCCTGGAGAATCCCATGGACAGAGGAGCCTGATAGGCTATAGTCCATGGGGTTGCAAAGAGTCGGACACGACTGAGTGACTTCACTTCACTTCATGAGGACAAAGCAAAGGGTGATGAATTCTGCCCTAGGAAATGCCTTCCAGCAGTAGGTTTTTTTTTTTTTTGGATACAGACCATTTTTAAAGGTTTTATTGAATTTGTTACAATATTGCTTCTGTTTCATGGTTTGTTTGTTTTTCGGGGTTTTTTTGTTGTTGTTGTTGTTGGTTTTCTGGCCCTGAGGCATGTAAGATCTTAGCTCAACAACCAAGGATTGAACCCACACCTCCTGTATTGGAATGCAAAGTCTTAACCACTGGATTGTCAGGGAAATCTCAGGAAGGGATATCTAAGCTTCATTTTGCAAGTACATTGGCCACTCAGAGGAGAAAAGACTTTAGGCGGATGGTCCTCTGTGGAAATGTTACAATTTCCAGCCTAAATACCCAAAGCATGGCAAAACCAACCCAAAGCATGCCTTACGTGCTCCAGAACGGCTCTCAACTCTGAAGATAGCATGACGAAGTGGAGACAGCCAGCTACAGAGCATGGGATGCTGGACTCTGGGCCAGCAGTGCAACTGCAAGAGTCTTACCCCCTCTCTGAGCCTGAGTTTCCTCATCTGTAAAAGGGGTATGACAACCCTAATCAAATGAAAACTCGACTACGAAACTCCGCTATAGTCTGTAAAGGAGGTCCAGTTTTCCCTGTGGTGCAAATATTCCACTGGGTTTCCCAGGTGGTTCAGCCATGAAGAATCTGCCTGCCAATGCAGGAGACGTGGGTTCGACCCCTGGGTTGGGAAGATCCCCTGGAGAAGCAAATGACAACCCACTCCAGTATTCTTGCCTCAGAAATCCCATGGAAAGAGGAGCCTGGCAGGCTACAGTTCATGGGGTCGAAAAAGAGTTGGACACAACTTAGCAAGTAAACAACAACAAGAAGCACTCCACTGGCATCTAACATTTCTCATGATCCACTGCTGTGGTCTCCCTTTCTTCCTCTCCTTCAAAGAGCTCACTGCTTTCATGATGAAAGATAAACGGCAGCCCCACCGCTCACCCAAGGAGCAGTGGACAGAGCAGTGGTGTGGAAGAAGCAGTTAAAATATAAAATAATAGCAAGGGGCTGAAATTGCCCCTGACTGCCCATTGCTGCTCTAGTTTTTATAGTCCATTAAAACCTACAATCACTGTAATGTTTATGCATTATTGGGGAGATAAATTGCATAATTTTCATTTTGCAATTTAAATGTAATTATGATCTTACTAATGACTAAAACCTGAATTTGCTAGACTATCAGTTTTTCTAACCCTTGCCAAAATTATAGGTAATTACTTAAGGCTTACAATAATTATAAGTCCATCTCTTAAATAATTAATGTGCACTTTCGTGGTACAAAACAGCTAGTAATCAAACGACCTCCGCTTACACTGCAAACCCATGCAATTAGGCCTATTGTGTAGGTCTGTGGAAATATACCCATTTGCAAGAGTCCCTTCAGTTGGCAAGCTGAAACAGAGCTGCCATGGATTATAGCATCAAGTAAGGGAGAAATCCCCGGCTGCCACAAGACGAGAAAAAGGAAGTGATCTGTGAAGCCATAGGAAGTTCAATATTAATCGACACAGTACTACTGACGCTGGTGGGTTTTGGGCTGAGGAAGGGGAGAAAAGTGAGGCATCCTGTCAGGGCTGGACTTGGAGAAATAGGGAATGATCTACTAATGATTTTCACAAAGAAACTAAGTGTGGGGGCTTGGGGGGCTATCATCTGCATTTTGTTCCCTTTTTTCTTCTTTAGGGGGCATGCTAATTCCATCACACAACATAGCATAGTCTGCTGAGTTGCAAAGATCCCACAGGGATTAACAAGGTGATATTTTTTGCCCTTGAGGAATCAGCCCACTACTGTGTATTACAAGATAGGCAAATAGAAAATTAGAACATACTCTGATAAGTATTACAATTTTCCACCAAGTACTAGTAGGTAGACAGGGAAACCTGGCATGCTGCAGTCCATGGGGTCACACAGAGTTGGACATGACTGAACCGCTGAACAACAGCTGGTAGATACGGGAACACTGAGCCACGAATGGTGTTTCTCATACAGTAAGTCCCCTACATACGAGAGAGTTCCATTCCAAGTGCAAGTTCGTAAGGCCAAAATGTGTTTGTAAGTCCGTCAAAGTTAGCCTAGGTACCCAACTAACACAGTAGGCTATATTGCACTGTATTGTAATAAGTTTATAATACTTTTCACACAAATGGAATGCAACGTGAAATAGGAGACCCTGTTCTTCTGCAGGGAAAAAAAAAAAAAATATCACATACTCAAGTAGTGAAGAGATTGAATTCCAACCTAAGTCCCTCGAGGCTATGTCCTCCTAGGAAAGTCATTTTCTCTCTCTGGCTTCACTTTTTCTAAATTAGGAATTAAAGGCTTCAGTCCTGGCAGATTTTGATTCTAAGATCTGGCTCTGCACACCAGGACCTCCAATCAACGGTGAGAGATTCATGTTTCTTGAGTATAATCAGCAGCTTAGTAAAAACCAAACACCTTTTGCACCAAGGAGATGTTATACCTCCCCATCATGCCATGGGTGGGATGCTGGCATGGAGGATGGCCTGAAATCTGCCATGTCTGAAGAAGCCACCCAATAGCATCTCAATGCCCCGCCCCACCGCCCCCCCCACCCACCCACAAAGCAACTCTGGTCGCATCTTCTGCACAAACAGCAGCCCCAGTGCCTGTTGTGCTTCAACGCTTGACAGATTCCACCTCCACGGACAATAGGGCTTCACATGGGCCCCAGTGACGTTTACAAATCTGTGGGAAGAACCCTGGTCCATGCTGTCAGCTTCACACCGCATCGCTCTCCAGCAAAGGGCCTGACTCGAAGGGTAGCACAGACTCTGTTGCCAGCTATGGCAGAAGATTGTCCCTGAGGCAAGCCAGATTTCTCATTACTTAGCAAGTCACTCCACAGTGGGACTCGGCCCCCTTGAATCTACAGTGTGATGGCATAGCAAGACCCATTGAGCACCTCCCTGTTTACTTGGGTGAAAAACATGTCCCTGGCAGCTCCAGTCCCACTCAAACTCACAGCAAAGACTCAGAAACCCCTAGCTCAGCATACTCCATCCTTTAGCCAATGGGACACGGGCTGAGAGTGGGTGGAGTCTCGGGGGCAGACAGGGGACCCCCAGCTGCAAGAGGGCTTTCCCGTGATCACTGTAGTTTTGTTTTTTGTTTTTTTGTTTTTTGCTGTGCTGGGTCTTCTTTGCTGCCCGGGCTTTTCACTAGTCGTCGCAAGTGGGGGCTACTCTTCAGTCGCAGTGCATGGGGCTCCTCATTGCGGTGGCTTCTCTTGTTGCTCTCGAGGATTGAGGTCTCAGTAGTTGCAAGTCCTAGGCTCTAGAGCACAAGCTCAGTAGTTGCAGCACATGGGACTTAGTTGCTCCATGGCATGTGGGATCTTCCCGGATCAGGGATCAAACCTGTGTCTCCTGCATTGGCAGGCAGATGCTTTACCACTGAGCCACCAGGGAAGCCTACGATCACTCCATTCGTACACCCCAATTTCCTCCCTGGATGATGATTCTGGTTTCTCATGACCAGAGTGTCACTCAACTGTGGGCAAAGCTACAGACTTTTAGATGATAGAGAGAAAGTATGACAAAGTACAGCAGGATTTGGAATCAAATGGATTTAGTTCCATTCCAGCTACAATACTCTTAGCTCTAAGGCCTTGGGCAAGTTATAAAGATATTTCTTGGTCTCAGTTTCTCAGTATGAGACATGGGGGTGGTAATTTTCTAGTGAAGTTGTTATAAACATCAGTAATGGTTCTTAAAATGTTCACAGAATAGGTCTTAATGCATGAGAAGTGTAAAAAATCATGTCTAAATCTAGACATTTCAGGAACTGTTTTCAGGTCATCAAACAGGGATTTCATGCCCCCTTCTTGGTACCTCTGAGGGTTTTACCATTGCCTTCCAAGTACTGTTCTTCTTCTGTAACCAACACTTTGGTTGATTGGGTCTGGTTGCATCTCAACTCCAGGTTCACCTTCAGACACTATCTTGGACTCTTCTGACCCCACTACAGCCAAGTGTTCTCACCTACCCAGGCTTGGGTCCCAGAGCCTTGGCTATGGAGAATCTGTGTGAGGACTGACTCCATCAAGGTCACGATAGTGAAGCAAAGAAGCAGCCTAGCAGAAGTTAGCATGGGGCAGTGGGCTGGGATGTGAAACAATGGTTACATTGACTTGTATTTGGAAGCCAAGCCATTGAGTCCCATTTCTGAGTGACCAACAAGTCGGTATGTTTTTCAAAGACCAAACACAGCAACTTCCAACCAACTTTGCATTGTCACCCTAAGGAGTTGAATGGGGGGGATGAAAGATGAATTATTAAATCCCTTGTCCCTGCTCCCTGATGTGCAGCAGACCCTGTGCATAGACGTCAGGTAGGGAGTCATCAACACCGGCTGGGTGTCCATCACAGAGCCATGCGCCTCCCAGAGCATTCACTTTAGTAGGGAAGAAAGTCACTTTTTTTCAGAGGTGGGTGTTCAGGGTAGTGTTCAGTTCAGTTCAGTTCAGTCACTCAGTTGTGTCTGACTCTTTGCGACCCCATGAATCGCAGCACGCCAGGCCTCCCTGTCCATCACCAACTCCAACTTCACTCAAACTCACGTCCATCAAGTCGGTGATGCCATCCAGCCATCTCATCCTCTGTCATCCCCTTCTCCTGCCCCCAATCCCTCCCAGCATCAGAGTCTTTTCCAATGAATCAACTCTTCGCATGAGGTGGCCAAAGTACTGGAGTTTCAGCTTTAGCATCATTCCTTCCAAAGAACACCCAAGGACCGATCTCCTTTAGAATGGACTGGTTGGATCTCCTTGCAGTCCAGGGGACTCTCAAGAGTCTTCTTCAACACCACAGTTCAAAAGCATCAATTCTTCAGTGCTCAGCTTTCTTCACAGTCCAACTCTCACATCCATACATGACCACTGGAAAAACCATAGCCTTGACTAGACAGACCTTTCTTGGCAAAGTAATGTCTCTGCTTTTGAATATGCTATCTAGGTTGGACATAACTTTCCTTCCAAAGAGTAAGCGTCTTTTAATTTCATGGCTGCAGTTACCATCTGCAGTGATTTTGGAGCCCCAAAAAATAAAGTCTGACACTGTTTCCACTGTTTCCCCATCTATTTCCCGTGAAGTGGTGGGACCGGATGCCATGATCTTAGTTTTCTGAATGTTGAGCGTTAAGCCAACTTTTTCACTCTCCTCTTTCACCTTCATCACGAGGCTTTTTGAGTTCCTCTTCACTTTCTTCCATAAGGGTGGTGTCATCTGCATATCTGAGGTTATTGATATTTCTCCCGGCAATCTTGATTCCAGCTTGTGCTTCTTCCAGCCCAGCATTTCTCATGATGTACTCTGCGTATAAGTTC
>NW_011494912.1:2797784-2827903 GCF_000754665.1 Bison bison bison | reverse complement strand
CAGGGTGACAATATACAGCCTTGACATACTCCTTTTCCTATTTGGAACCAGTCTGTTGTTCCATGTCCAGTTCTAACTGTTGCTTCCTGACCTGCATACAGCTTTCTCAAGAGGCAGGTCAGGTGGTCTGGTATTCCCATCTCTTGAAGAATTTTCCACAGTTTATTGTGATCCACACAGTCAAAGGCTTTGGCATAGTCAATAAAGCAGAAATAGATGTTTTTCTGGAACTCTCTTGCTTTTTCGATGATCCAGCGGATGTTGGCAATTTGATCTCTGGTTCCTCTGCCTTTTCTAAAACCAGCTTGAACATCTGGAAGTTCACGTATTGCTGAAGCCTGGCTTGGAGAATGTTGAGCATTATTGTACTGCGTTAGAGGAAAAGAAAAAGCAGCACAGCCCGCTGTTGGGGACACAGGACAAGAGCTGTGGCTAAAGACCTGCAGATCCCACCTTCATCCAGAGAAGGGTGTCACCTTCAATTGCACTTAATTCAACATAACTGTATTCCATTTCAGAACTGTGACATTTAAAATTTTAAACCAATGTAAAACATTTTTATTTTGTCATAAAATATCAATCTTTATAAGAAATAGAAATGTCCCCCCACCATCAACCCCTCCCAAAGAACTCTGTAACTATCCCTTTAATTAGATGCTCTTTAATAAATATATCTTGTTCTCAAATCCCCACGCACTTGGTACAGTAGTTCATTAGCACAGGAAGAAGCAATTTAGATTTCCTCCGATAATAGCATCTGTCGCTAATCAAATTAAGGCAGGATGTGCCGACGTATCTAAAGCCGGACATGCTAGTGTGGGGCGAGGTGGGGGGAAGCTCAGGGCAGTAAATATCATCTTTAAAATGACAGTCTCAGAGAAGGAGAATAGTGTATGATATCCCTTATATGTCGAAGCTGAAAAGAAATGATATAAATGAGTGTGTTGGGTTACACAGTCGTGTCTGACTCTGCGACCCCATGGACTCTAGCTCGCCAAGCTCCTCTGTCCTCTGGAATTCTTCAGGCAAGAATACTAGAGTGAGTTGCCATTTCCTTCTCCAGGGGATCTTCCTGACCCAGGGATCAAACCTGTGTCTCTTATGTCTCCCACATTGGCAGACAGGTTCTTTATCATCTGAGCCACCACGGAAGCCCAAATAGTGATCCAAATTTCTTTCTTAGAGAGAAACTTATGGTTGTTGGGGGTACGGATGGGGAAGGGATAGTTAGGGAGTTCGGGATACACACGCACACACTGCTATATTTAAAATGCATAACCAACAAGGACCGACTATAGCACATGGAACTCTGCTTAATGTTATGTGCCAGCCTGGATGGGAGGAGAGTTTGGGGGAGAATGGATACATGTATACATATGTTCACCTGAAGCTGTCTCAACATTGTTAATCGGCTATACTCCAATAAAACAGTAAAAAAAAAAAAAGCAAAAAAAGAATCTATGAAGCAGAATACTAAACAAATCTTACAAAATATAGAACATTCACTACAAAACACAAACAAGCAAAACACAGAAAAAAATAAAATTACATTCTCATTTCCTCAGTGAATGTGGCTGTCTTGACGTTAAGTCTCTCGCCTTGTTTTCTCTGTGAAGATATTCTTATTGATCGGAACATCCGGGGGATGCAGGGTTTATCAAATCTTGTCACTAGACCTAAAAGCAACAGTGAGTCATGACCAATGGACTCTCTGAAATCCATGCATTCATTTATTTATACAATTAACACTGCTGGGGCTCCCGCTCTGTTACCTGTGGCAGGCCTTGGGGAGGCAGAAAAAAAAGAAAGACATAGAGAAGTCATTCTGAATGCTGTGTCCCTCAGTGTGAAGACAGGTGGGACCATAGCCATGCCCACCTCTGAATCCACCACAGCCAACCCACCACACATACTCAACACTCGCTCACTGACTCACTCATTCATTCACTGCGTAAGTGCTGTGAACCAGGATCTTTGTGGTCACTGGAGGTACAGCTCTGAACGAACCAACGTCCCTGCCCTCAGGGAGCTTACCTTCTAGGGGATGGGGGAGACCAGCTGCACCCTGTAAGAGGGGAGAGACAGTGAAACGGGGCGATGAGACAGGAAGAGGAAGGGGTGTGCGTTGTGCTGCTCTCTTTAGCAGCGATCCCTAACCTTTTGGCATCAGGGACCAGATTCATGAAAGAAAATTTTTCCATGAATGAGGGTGGGGGATGGTTTGGGGATGATTCAAACACATTACATTTCTTGCGCATTTTATTTCTATTATTATTACATCAGCTCCATCTCAGATCATCAGGCCTTAGATCCCAGAGGTTGGGGTCCCCTGCCTTAGGGGGATCAGGAAGGCCTGAGAAAGTCACCTTTGAGCAGAGGTCATGATCAAGTGAAGGAATGAGACACAAGATCTGAGAGCCATGCAAAGATCTGCAGAAAGACTCTAAAACCTCAAGGAAAGAGGCAGTGCAAGGGTGGTCTGGCTTTAGAGACTGTGTTTTCAACACCTCCTAGCCCTCTCCAACCCATCCCTGCATGGTCCTTCCCTTGTCAATGGTGTGTATGAACTTTGAGGGCATTACACGAAGTGAAATGAGTCAGACAGAAAAAGACAAATACCATATGATCTCATTTATATGTGGAATCTAAAAGAAAAAACATATTCTCATAGAATGAGAATATATGATGAGTGGTGACTGACTGGTGGTTGCCAGAACTGAGAGCAGGCTGGTGGCGGCGGGCCGGGGGGGGGTGGTGCGGGGTGGTGCAAAATGGATGAAGGGGTCAAAAGATACCAACTTCCAATTATAAAATACATAAATGATGGGGATATGATGTACAGCATGGTAACTATGGTTAATAATACTGTATTTTATATTTGAAAGTTTTTAAGAGTGCATTTTCAAAGTCCTTATCACAAGAAAGAAAAAGTGTCTAACCAAGTATGGTGACAGGTGTTAACTAGATTATCATGCGGCTTACTTCGCAATGTTTACAAATATCAAATCATTAGTTGTACACCTGAACCTGATACCATAGCATTAATAGCTGTCAATTACTCCTCCGTGAAAAATGTAAGTGACATCACCTGATAACACAGCAGTGTTATTCCCATGAACCACGGGCAGCTTCCAGGAAAGCAAAATTGTTGGCTTCTGGGGATGGGTGGGTGGGTGATTGCATCTGTGGTTGCAAAGCTGAAGCTCAGAGAACCCAGGAGCCGCGCTGAGGTTGGAAGAGAACCAGGAGAGCACAGTGACCTAGAACCACTGTGAAGACAGTCACTGCAGACAGAAGAGACGAGCCATTGTGCCCTTTGCTACTGAATCTTGAGTCAAATGAGCAAAGGGAAGTGACCATCAGATCTGGTGGAAAGGAGGTGGTTGCTGACTTTGGCAAGACTGTTTCCATGGGTGGTAAAGACAAGTGCTTGGTCACGGTGAGTGGATGAGACACCAGGACACTAAGGAAGGGGACCTGGGCTCTGAAAGGGAGCCGAGACCTGGGCTGGCAGCCGAAGGAGGAGGCAGGTCCAGGGAGAGCATTGTTAAAAGGATTCGAGCTTTGGCAAGACAAGTGAGTCCCCTACTTGTGAACCTTCAAGTTGGGAACTTTCAAAGATGTGAATGTGTGTTGGCACGTCCAGTCATGCAAGTTTGTTCACACGTCTGGCATACACGGTCACCTGTGTGCATCTTTCAAAGTGGTTGTGCTTTTGTGTACTTTACAGAACTGTTTTTTTGTGTTTGTTCTTTATGTATTATTTGTGTGAAAATATCGTAAACCTATTACAATATAGTATTATATAGCTGATTGCATGATTGATAGTTGGGTACCTAGACTAACCTTGTTGCACTTAGGAACAAAATTGGACTTAAGAACCTACTCTTGGGACTTCCCTGGTGACCCAGTGGTAAAGGATCTGCCTGCCAATGCATGGGACAAGGGTTCCAACCATGTGGGGTCCAGGAAGATCCCACATGCTACAGAGCAAATAAGCCTGTGTGCCACAACTACTGAGCCTGTTGCCCTAAAGCTTGTGCTCTGCAACGAGAAGCCACAGCAATGAGAAGCCGGCAGATGGCAACTGGAGAGTAGGCCCCTGTTGCATCAACTGGAGAAAGTCCTCTTGCAACAGTGAAGACCCAGCACAGCCCAAGATAAATAAATGAAAAAATAAATAAATAAACACGCTGTCTGAACGGAACTACCTTCATAAGCTAATGGTAACAGCTCTGGAAAGAGGGAGAAAACTGGCATTGAAGAGAACATGGAAACTGCAGGAGGGGGCCCGTGTTCCACTGGGGACATGAGTCTTAGATGGGTGCCAGACATTGTCATCCATCCTGCAAGGTGGGAAAGCAGAAAATACGTGCAAGATGCAACTGGACAAGTAGATAACAGGCGGCAAATTCGGGACATTTTCCTACGGGTTTTAATTTCCCAGTAAACCATGATGTCAGACCAGCCTGAGGAGGAGTGGGTGAGAGGTTGGCAGGTGTGGGAGAATCCACTCTGGAGTTGCAGGGGGACACCCTGGTGGTGCTGAGGTTCCACCTGAGAATGGCAATCGTGAATTGAAAGGGAGAGCTGACAGCCCTGGAGAGTGATCTTCTGTGGCCATGTTCAGCGCTCGACATGGGGGAGAGGTTGACATTTGAGTTGGAGGCAGTTAGGGTGGTGGGAGGGCGGAGCGGGGTATGAGGATGTACGCGGGCAAAGGAGGGCCTATAAGGATGCAGTGTGGACTCCGGGCTGGACCAGGAAGGGAGTGAACATACAAGAGGTAGGACGGAAGAGTGGGAACATCAGTGGACTGGAGGACCCGGTGGCATCAAAATAAGGGTATGAGAGGAAGTAGCGGGAAACATGGTGATGGTTGCCTTGGTGACGGTTGCCCTCTGCAGGCAGACATCTTCTTGCATCTTAGGGATGACACCGAGGTTAGTCATTATCTTGTTCATGTACTAGGGCTTGTGATGGATAAGGGCTAGGACCAGGACAGTGTCCTAGAAGTGACTGGCTAATGCAGGAAGCCCTAATGAGTCAACTTCAGTTGACCTCCTCTAAGAACGTGGGATAGAAATCAAACTAAGCTGAACCAGGAATAATGAATGTAAATCTTAGGGCAAGAACCTGGTACCGGATGGGAATTGAAAGAGGATCCAGAGCAGGGCATGTGGAGCTAGAAGTGAGCAGAAATCGGAGGGTAGAGGAGTATGTAGTGCGGACACGTCCATGTGTGGACACGTCAGTGCACATAGGCTCAGGAGGTCTTCTGAATCCCCTGGGGTCCCCACTGGTTCCACGCTTGGGTGTCTCTGCTCTTGAATCTCAAAGGCACACAGGGTGGTTTCTGACAGCAGTGAGGTGCCATCGGCAGCTGCACAGTCCCGTGGGTGGTGAACAGCTGGTGTGAAGTAGAGGATAGTGGGGCAGTGCAGGTCAGTGACCGCTGGGCGGAGCCACGCTGGCCTGTGGCCATTTCTGAGGGTCCAAGTGAGAAAGAGGCCGCATGCTCCACTCCTCCCAACACAGTATTTACAGGGCAATGAGGCAGTCAAGGTGATGACATGGAGTGAGGGCGATTAGGAATGCCGCATTCTAGACCCAGCTCTGCCTCACAGAATAATAAACAAATTCAAGAATAATTTGCCTTTGGGAGATCCAGTAACTGTCAAAGAATGTTGGGAGACATTATGATCTAGAACAATGTGTTTCCAATATTAGCGTGCCTAAGAATTACCCCACGAGCTTGTTTCTTGTTCTGCTTTTTGCCACGCCCAGGAGCATGTGAGATCTCAGTTCCCCAGCCAGGGATCAAACCCACACCCACTGCAGTGGAGGCATAGAGTCTTAACCACTGGACCCCCAGCAAGCTTGTCAAAGTACAGGTCCCTGGTCTGGTGACTCTGATACCATGTGTCAGGAACAGGGTCCATGTATTTCATTTCTAACCAGCTCCCAGGGAATGCAGATGCTACTAAACCCTGGACCACACTTTGACTAGCACTGGCAGAGGAGGAATGATGGGGGGAAAAAAGAAATCAGGAGCATGGGTGGTCTAAGGACACAAAAAGGAGAGGGGCAGGCTGAAGGTAATTGCCAGGGGCTTCACAATTGGTGAAGCTATCCTTCACAGAACGGTAGTCAGCCCCTCAGAACTCAAGGTAAGACGGATTGTGGAAGTCTGCTACACCACAGTGATTAGCCTGGACTGCTTCCTACGGGCAATAACTTTTGAGAGTGGAGGTGATGACAGAATGAGAATAATGTCATAGGAATGTTATGTTGGCAGCAAATGGCAGTAAAGACTGGAGTCATCACAAGGGAGACAAGAAGGAAGGTTATTAGTCACTAAGAAGTGGGGGGATTGTCATAAGACATGGAACAGAGAGAAACTTACTTTCAAACAGGGAAGTCAGTTTGAATCTGGGAAAAGATTTAAAAAAAAGATCAGTAGGGCTGAATGACAAAGTAACTGCAAGGAAACAAGTGATGGACGAGCTTATGATGGCTGAGGATTTTTGACCTTCTTATCTTCTATCTTTGGTACCATTTTAGAGAAAAGTCACCAGGAATATACCTTCCTTTATTCAGATATGGAATAAGAGACAAGCATTAAGAAGTGAACTTGCCAAGAACATCTGGTTTATCAAATAAGAAACACAGTTATTCGAAGTAAAATGCCACAAAATTCCTGGTTTTACAGTTAGCCCATTTATGGTGGAAAAGGTTCTTTGAACACGAGTGTCATATCCACAAACATCATATCATGGACTTCCCTGGCAGTTCAGTGGTTAAGATTCTGTGCTCCTGGGGACCCAGGTTCAATCCCTGGTCAGGGAACTAGATCCCACATGCCATGAGGTATAGCCAAACCCACCCCCAAAACAAAAACCACATCCTACCAGAGCCTTAGGCATCTGAAATGTGAAAGTCAGAGACAAGCTTGTTTCTTTGTGAGCCTGGAAGATGGGTGGATGAATGCAAGGATGACCATGTTAGTTTCGGTTCTCTTGGGTTCTGGTTCCATGCCTGATCGCTTTGCCTTTATTTTCTGATGCTGGGAATTGGTGTGCATGATGATAACTCCTGCTCGTGATGGAAGTGTCTGCTTAGTTTGTTCCTCTCTTATGTTCTAGTTCTGAATAAAGAGATAGTGAAGCAGAGTGGGAAGAGCTCAGAGCAGGGCCAGGAGACTGCATGTGGGGACACGGCAGTCATTAACTACGTACCTCGGGCCCCTCTTGATGAGGAAATTAGCTCCACAGGTTCCCAGGTGGCTTCCAGTTGTTGTTGTTCTGTTGCTAAATCGTGTCTGACTCTGTGTGACCCTATGGACTCCTGCCCTCAGGCTCCTCTGTCCTCCACTATCTCCCAGAGTGCGCTCAAGCTCAGATCCTTTGCGTCGGTCTCGCTATCCAACCATCTCATCCTCTCCTCTTTTTGCTCCCAATCTTTCCCAGCGTCAGCATCTTTTCCAGTGAGTCGGCTCTTCCCATAAGGTGGCCAAAGTATTGGAGCTTCAGCTTCAGCATCAGTCCTTCCAGTGAATATTCAGGGTTGATTTCCTTGAAGATTGATTGGTTTGATATCCCTGCAGTCCAAGGGCCTCTCAAGAGTCTTCTCCAGCACCACGATTCAAAAACATTAATTCTTTGGTGCTCGGCCTTCTCTATGGTCCAACTCTCACGCCCTACATAACTACTGCTGTAGCTTCCAGAGCTGACAACAAACAGAGGTAGGATACTGGCTCCATTCCTGATATGCTAGTAGATGCTTTCTTTCAAATGCATCCTTTGTCTCCAGAGCACATCAACCTCATTATGAACTGTATACGCCACAGGACTACAGGGGAATGTCAACACCTTGCCAACATCCTGCCTTTCCCACCCCACCATCCCATTCTTCCCCTCCCCACTTCTCTTATTTTCTTCTCCTCTCTTCCCTTCATTTCTCTTCATTCCTGTGCCCGTCGCTTTTGCCCTTCCCTCCAGCACAGATACACACTTATGTTCTCTTTCTCACTCTCCCCTTCTGCGTAGGAATAATAGAAATTACCCAAGTGTGTGCCCTCCTCCCCACATTTTCCTGTATCAGAAGTTTTCCTTGCAAGCAGACTTCCCTGGTTGCCCAGTGGTTAGAGTTCACCTTCCAATGCAGGAGGTAAGAGTTTGATTCCTGGCTGGTGGGGCTAAGATCCCACATGCCTCACAGTCAAAAAACCAAAACATAAAACAGAAGCAATATTGTAACAAATTAAAGACTTTAAAATGGTATACATAAAAAAAAGTCTTCTAATTTTTTTAAAATTAAAATTTTCCTTGCTAAATCTGCTACCAGTAGGTGCAATGTTAACATCCAAGATCTACTGTTTTGCCCAGAGAGACTCTCTACAGAAGCCTTTTATGGAAATGTGAATCGTCCCCCAAAGGGCAGTGGTATACTCGTGTTGGCTGATTCATCAGATGTCCACCTGGAGAAGGAAATGGCAACCCACTCCAGTATTCTTGCCTGGAGAATCCGAGGGACAGAGGAGCCTGGTGGGCTGCCGTCTATGGGGTCACACAGAGTCGGACGTGACTGAAGCGACTTAGCATGCATGCATGCATTGGAGAAGGCAATTGCAACCTACTCCAGTGTTCTTGCCTGGAGAATCCCAGGGACACAGGAGCCTGGTGGGCTGCCATCTGTGGGGTCGCACAGAGTTGGACACAACTGACGCGACTTAGCGTCACCAGCAGATGTCCACCAGGCATCTCACTGAGCACCAAAGCACAGGAAGAAGCATTCCTGAAATAAGCAGGACTCAGAGGGGCAAAGGCTGCGGGACCCCGGCCAGTCTTGGCTGCAAAGAGATCCCGCCCTCTCTTCGGCAGAGAGAAGACAAGCTCTGAGCCCAACTCTGTGTTACTGTGTAGCCCAAAGCCACCATCTTCTGAGTTCTTAGAGCCAATTACAACATCAGACATGGGGAAAGGTTCTCATAAAACTCTAGAATGATGACTTTCGGAGTACCAGGCAGAGGGGAACAGAAGCAAGAGGAAAGAGACTAATGGAAGCAGTGTCGCCCACGGCCAGCCAAGGATGAGAGCAAGTTACTCATGATTAGACAGTAAATTGAGACAGTCCAAGCTTCTGCCTGGGATTCCAACTTAATTATTAGTAATATCCCCTTCACTTTGGAAAGTGTCATGGCACAGATCAAAAATAATACGCTCCTCATTCATACTGAATGTTTCCCAAGGACTCAGACTAACTGGCTCCCTCCTGTCTTTACCACAGTCTTTCACAGTCTTTAATTTTTTTTTTTTTTTTTCGGTCTTAGCTGAAGCCAGTCAAGTCCAGCCCACTTCATCTGACTAAAATACACACATGCATAGCAGTTAGGCAGTTGCATAGAGCTGGAGCAGCCGTTATTCCAAATCAAGACTCCCAAGTGTACTCTTGGATCCAAAGCCTCAGACTTAGAGAGTTGACCTTGACCTTTGGCTGTTGGCCTGGGGGTGGCACCTGTCCTAAAATGTTGAAGGCAAAGCTTTGTGCTTGGAGACCCATAGGGATGAAATCAGCTTAGGATGCGTGCGTGTGTGCATGCTCAGTCGCGTTCAGTTCTTTAGGACCCCACGGGCTGTAACCCCACCAGGCTCCTCCGTCCATGGGATTCTCCAGGCAAGAATACTGCAGTGGCTGTTTCCTCCTCCAGGGGATCTTCCCCACCCAGGGATTGAACCCATGTCTCCTGCATTGGCAGGCAGGTCGTTTACCATTGCGCCACCTGGGAAGCCCCCAGCTTAGGACAGAAATGCTTAAAACCGGAAGTAACAGAACGGTTTCCATGTTAGGTATTGCTGCAGAAAAGTTTGATGAATGTTTGGGGATTTCTTAACCTAGGCCCTCGTGGCCAATCGGCAGTGATGACCGTCATTCTTAAGGTTGCAAGTGGGAGGCACTGACTCCCTCCCCTGCAGTAACAGCTGTGATATTCAGTCTCGTCATTGGTCAATGAACAGGCTTTCTACCTCCTTCTTCTCACTCGGAAGAATTCTTGTCCCCAATAGGACGATAACTTCCTCATCCTGGCTCTGCAAGAACTCCTTTTTATGAGATCCTGGAGGCTCAGAGCAGCTATCTACCATCCAAAACAGCCTCCGCGTTCATCTTCAGCAAAGGATCTCCAGCTCTTTTGCAAACAAGCATTATTACAACCATTTTATAAAACCTAGACAGAGAGAGCTCCCTGGTGCCTCTTAGGAGTGGTCCAGGGTGGCAGGCTTCTTAGCAGGCCACACACAAAAACCTCTCCTTCCCTCCCCTCACACCCCTTCTCATGGAAGGAGCCAGGAGGGCAAGAAACCCAGAGCCTGCAAGTCACAAGTCAAAGGAAGGGTAGATAGAAGACAGCCACAAAGGCTAGGGTGCTGGACTAAGTGAAACTGAAAGTGTTAGTTGCTCAGTCTTGTCTGATTCTTTGTGACCCCGTGGACTATAGCCTGCCAGGCTCCTCTATCCGTGGGATTCTCCAGGCAAGAATATTGGAGTGAATAGCCATTCCCTTCCACAAGGGATCTTCCCAACACAGGTTTCAAACCCAGGTCTCCTGCACTGTAGGCAGATTCTTTACCATCTGAACCACCAGGGAAGCCCAAACCCTCTCCTTTTCCTCTTGCTCTCTGCCTCTTCTCATGGAAGGAGCCAGGAGGGCAAGAAACCCACAGTCTGCAAGTCACAAGCCAAAGGAAGAATAGAGAGAAGATAGCCACAAAGGGCAGGCCCTAGAATAAACCATGGCCCAAAGATAGGTCCATGTCCTAATCCTCAGAACTCACAAGTGTTTTTTTTTAATATGGTAGAAGAATCTTCACAGATATGAGTATCCAACCGAGCTTGACATGGGGAGATGATCTTGGGTTACCTGGGTGGGCCCTAAATGCAATCATTTGTATGCTTCTAGCTGCTAGAATTCTTTGGCTTGTGGCCACTTCTTTGGTCACTTTGCCTTCTTCTGTGTGTGTATATTGGAGAAGGCAATGGCACCCCACTTCAGTACTCTTGCCTGGAAAATCCCATGGACGGAGGAGCCTGGTAGGCTGCAGTCCATGGGGTCACTAAGAATCAGACACGACTGAGCGACTTCACTTTCACTTTTCACTTCCATGCATTGGAGAAGGAAATGGCAACTCACTCCAATGTTCTTGCCTGGAGAATCCCAGGTACGGGGGAGCCTGGTGGGCTGCCGTCTATGGGGTCGCACACAGTCGGACACGACTGAAGCGACTTAGCAGCAGTGTGTGTATATATGTGTTTAAAATCTCTCTGCTTCCCTTTTATAAGGATACATATGATTGTATTTAGGGCCCACCCAGATAATCCAGAACTGTATGATACCTTCATTCTGACACCGTGAAATCGATTTCAGAATGTGGCCTCCAGAACTGCATGAGAATGAATACATTCAGTCATCCACTTGATGGTGAATTGTTACCGCAGCCACAGGAAACTAAAGCAGGCAGTCCGACTCTTTTGTGACTTCCTGGACTGTAACCCCACCAGGTTCCTCTGTCCATAGGATTTCCCAGGCAAGAATACTGGAGGGGTTGCCATTTCCTTCTCCAGAGGATCTTCCCAACTCAGGGATCAAACCCACATCTCCTGCATCGGCAGGAGGATTCTTTACCGCTGAGCCACCAGGGAAGCCCCTTCTATGGTTTAAGTCACCAAGTTCATGGTACTTTGTAACTGCAGCCCTAAGAGACAAATACACCGACCTGAGTCAAGAAAATGAGAAAGAGTTGCTAAAACAGGCACTCAGTTGTCAAACCAGAGAACACCTCTTCCAGGGAGAATGGCCGGGAACTTCTAGGAAGCATATTGTCTGATACTCATTCCTAGAGGCTTTGCTGTGACATCGACCATCAGTGGATCTTCTGTTTCACATGAACACCCGTGGATTTATCTGTTTGGGAATCGAGTATACATTGCCTGCCTGTATACAGTATACATTTGCTGCCTGTAGGTAGAGACATGTGAACTGAACTGAGACCTACAAAGGGACAGGAAATTGGGACAAGAGGAGGCCACAAGACACAGACATGAATCCTCTTCAGAATCCCAGAGACGTTTGCAAGAGAACTGCTGTGATTTCCCTACTAAAGAGTGAAGTGACAATTCAGGGGACCTGAAGACTTAGGGACTCCACCAGTTGTAGGACAGACAGGCTACATTCTCACTAACATCATGGTCGAAGCAGGAGTCCAAACCACAGGGCTCGGGACAGTGAGTTGAGCGCCTGCTTGACAGCTCCACCAGTTTCAAAGCCACGTGCTCCAGCTGTGGCTGGCGAGGCCAGCTGTGCCTTGCCTGAATCCCCACCAGACTTTCCTCCCTTTCTGGGGAGCACTGTTGCCCACAAGGGGGCGCCTGCCTCCCTGCACCCTTCCTGGAAATCCTCCCGAGAGGCTCCTCTGCCCAGCGCCTGACCTTGGAGGTGCCTGGGAGAACGGGAGATCAAAGAAAGGAAAGTGCTCCTTTCTGGTACTTCAATCAGGGAGAGAAGCAATTAAAATATGAATTAATCTAAGTGAGATGGAAATGCAGATGTAGAACAAGAGCATCTCCATCACCTTGAACCTGCGCTGCATGCAGTTGAGCTCCTGTGATTAAAGACATTTTCATGCCATTAAAAACCTTCTCTTCTAATGTTACAAATGCTCTGTCAGTCAAACGCCCTGAGCAGCCTCGGTGAGGACTGCCCTCTCCTCGGTTACTTTCCTTGATCCTTTCAGAGGGATGAGGGGGGCTCCTAGCAGGGGGTTAAGGAGGGCTTGGGGAATGATGGGAATGCAGGATACCGAGCTGAATGGAAAGAGCCCTCCATGCGTCTGCTCTCAAACACATCCTGCCTCGTTCCTGATTCTTTTGTGCAGCCTGAGTCCTGGCTGCCCAGACGGTCCTGGGAGACAGAACTGGGAAACTGCCCTTGTGGTTTCCTGCCTGCTTCTTTGAAATGAGTGAAAACTGTCATGTGTATTTCCAGAATTTTGCCTCTGCTTCTCTATGGTCCTGGTGGCTCAGACAGTAAAGAATCTACCCACAATGTAGGAGCCCTGGGTATGATCCGTGAGTCAGGAAGATCCCCTAGAGAAGGGAATGGCTACCCATTCCAGTATTCTTGACTGGAGAATCCATGGACAGAGGAGCCTGGCGGGCTACAGTCCATTGGGTCACAAAGAGTTGGGCATGACTGAGTGACTGACACTTTCTCTATAGTCTTAAGGACCCCCCCACCCATTGATCCTCTGCAGGCGGGGTGAGGTTGTGACCCCAGAGGGAGGGGTGCACGTAAGGTAATGTCTGCTGATACTTCTTTAAACCACTGGGCCTTCCAAGCCAGCCATTCATGTTCTTCTCTTAGATTTGGTTCCTTCTGTGTGCACACCTAATCTCTTCCTTTGGCTCTTTCTGGTTATACATTCTCAACTTGCTGTGGTCACCAATGTCTGTCAATCTCAGGCTGTGAAGCCTGGAACTCGAAAGAACTCATCCTGAATCCACTTCTGTGACTTTCCAAAGCAAGTGCTCTGTCCAGCCCCTGGGAACAGCTGACCCATCCTGATCTGGATCTGAGACGGATTTTCTCTTTCCTTCTCTTACTCTCCCTAAGGAAGGACCTCCAATTGGACTGGCGCCAGTGGAAACTAGAACCTGCTCTAAGAATAAGGCAGGAAAGCGCATCCGAGGAGGTTGTGAGGTGTACTCTGGGTGGGGTAGTGGCAGTTGACAGTTAACTCAGCTTCTTCTCTGCCCTTCTGTCTCCACGAGGTCCTGTTCGGGCCACGCAAGACAGAGGTCCCAAGAGCACCTAGGATTCAGTGAATGAGTGTCTCTTAGCCCAGGACCTTTTAGGAGATGGTCAGAAGCTTAATGTCCATACACACCTAAACCACAGTGGGGTGTGTGTGTGTTCAGTTGCTCAGTTGTGTCTGACTCTTTGTGGCCCCATGGACTATGGCCTGCCAGGCACCTCAGTCTATGGGATTTCCCAGGCAAGAATACTAGAGTGGGTTGCCACTTCCTCCTCCAGAGGATCTTCCTGACCCAGGAATCAAACCCACGTCTCCTGCATTGGCAGGCAGATTCTTTACCAGTAGTGTCCACTGGGAAGCCCAAACCACAGCAGGCAACATTAAACAACAAGATTTGTTGTGCAAACGGTGTCAAGAGCCCAGCATTTTCATTGCGAATTTTCTACAGCCTTCTGACTTAGACGAATGCAGAGCAAAATGCTCCCCAAGCTTCCTCTTCACCTCCCAGACGTTCTAAGAAGCAGAACGTGCACTGCCGTGTTATGACGTCACTCTTCTTTGGTCCTGCCTCTGCTTGCTGCAGCCCATGGGATGCTGCGTGCCTCGTCGATTCAATTGTGTTCAACTCCGTGTGACACTATGGACTGTAGCCTGCCAGGCTCCTCTGTCTATGGGATTCTCCAGGCAAGGGTACCGGAGTGGGTTGCCATCCCCATTTCTATGGGATCTTCCTGACCCAGGGATGGAACCCACATCTTATATCTTCTGCATTGGCAGGCAGGCTCTTTACCACTAGCACCAAAATAGGCTATCACTCAAATCCATTCCTCCTGTGGGCCTCTCAGGGAGAAAGATGTCTTCTAGGCAGAAGGTACTCCCAGCCCCTAGAGAGGAGATCTACAAAAAGGCCTCCTCTTTAATCTGAACACTTAAGCTGTGGTTGTTGTCTCACTGCTCAGTCCTGTCTGACTCTTTGCGGCCCCATGGACTGTAGCCTTGCCAGGCTCCTCCGTCCATGGGATTTCCCAGTCAAGAATACTGGAGTGGGTAGACATTCCCTTCTCCAGGGGATCTAGCCGACCCAGGGATCAAACCCACATCTCCTGCGCTGGCAGACAGATTCTTTACCACTGAGTCACCAGAGAAACCTTCAATACGGAGACCAGAGTTTCATTTCACCCACTTGGGTGGACTTGTACCCATATCGCTGGAGAGTAGCAGGAACCAAGGGACCTGGAATGGAAAACACTTTACTTTTTTTCCTCTAAACGCAGCTGACACCTGGTCTGTGGCTGGTGGGTAAACTCCCAGCATTCTAGAAACAATGAGCAATGTGCTAAAATCACTGCAGTTGATAACTTCTCATTAGTCACTAAGCCCTACTTAATCTACATGGAATTTCTGCAACATGAGACTCCAGCCACTGCATTCCAAATGTACGTTTGTGTGCGTGCATGTGTACATGTGTGCCTGTGCACAAGCACCATTCGAAAATGAGAACACTCCTGTCATCAGGGAGATGGATTAGACCATAATTGATTTTCCATAGACAAATGCTTTAAATTTTGGTAAACCCTTTGTAACATCTTAGTCAAATTAAACAGCCCTTTCAAGTCAGATTTATAGTCCATAGGATTCCACTTAACTGAGACAAGTGATGCAATTTCAGGGCAATTTAAAGGGTATTTCATTTAGAGACAGAACCAATCCTTGTCAAGGCCCTGGAGGTAACGAGAAATCTTCCTCCTCTCGTTTGCTTGGAAGAAGTTGCAGTCCAGTCCATGGGGGCTGAGCAGCTCGTGGAGAATTGTGAGCAGCTTCGCGTAGTATATTTCACCACCCAGGTTCATTGAAGGGGAAATGACCAAAGGGGAGGGGCGTGGAAAAGAAGGAAGGACCTTCTTACAACATCCAGAGCCTTTCTCAGACTTAGGAGAAAGTACCCAGTATTGGTGCACAAATGACTACAAGGTCCTTCTTCATTCCAGGCTGCAGCAGATCTGAGCACCAGCTGGATTTCTGCCCCCAGTCGTCCCCTGGACTTTGGTGCTCTTGAGCAATACGCAACCTGAGCAACTGTACACAGCGGCCCTGGGAGAATGACATTAGGAACTTTACACGTATTGCCTTCCTTCATGTTTACCACACTACGAGGTTTAAACTGCTGTCCCGATTTGACAAATACAGATGGCTGGGAGAGACGAAACACAGTGTTCATAGAAAACATAGGTTGAGCTAGGATTCTAGCCCAAGTCTGTCTGATTCTGAAATCCAAGCTATCTCCTAACTCACCATGGACTGTGAATTCAACGGAAGGGCATGGAAACCTTACTCTAGGGTCAAAGGAAGACCTGGTATGAGCCCCACATCTCTGACAGCGCTGTTGGAAAGGGGAGAGGGTATCCTCAGGTGCATGCTCAGTCACTCAGCCGTGTCCAGCTCTTTCTGATCCCATGGACTGTAACCCTGCCGGGCTCCTCTCTCCATGGGGTTTCCCAGTCAAGGCTACGGCCGTGGGTTGCCATGCCCTCCCAGGTGCTCATCTGCTTTCCATCACAATCCTCCTGCAACTGTGACTGGACTAAGTTTTGTCTGGCCTCAAAGTTCACATCGAGCTGAAACTCCCTTCCCATTGCCCCCAAAGAAAGACTAGTGTCAGGACCAATGATTTCAGGTCCCTGTTCCATGGGACCCACTGGAAAAGCTGGAAAGAGAGAGGAGACTGGGCGCCATTTTACCCTTGAGTCTTCATCTGCTCTTGAAAAATGCAACTAAAAGTCCTCGTCCTGCCCATCTCATTACAGGCTTCTCAGAATCAAGAGATGAAGCAAATGGACCAAGACACCCTTGCAAGTGAGTTGAGGAAGTAAAGAAAACATGCTCAGCTTTTAACTTTTCAAGTTTACACTGTTATATATTATTAGATATCCTGTAATATATTGGCATATATTTACATATGTTTGTATTGAATTTTAATGTACTAAATTTTCAATACAATTGACAATGTTAGTTTTTAAGCAACACCTATTCCCTTTAAAAGACTGTCCTTCCTGCTGAAACTAAACCTCTTTTACCGTATTTTTTAAAAACATCATTTATTAAATGAAAGAACATAACCAATAGTTGTGTGTGTGTGCATGTATGTGTCTGTGTGCATGGTTTTACTGTAGCTTGTTTTTTATAACTCCTTTGATTTGGACAAAATTTAAAATTTGGCAACTCTTTGTCAGTATTATGGACATTTGCACATGTGTTTGTGTGTGTGTGTGTGTGTGTGGTTTACATTTATGGGTCCATGGTCCCAAAATAAAAAGATGCCTTACCCATAAGGAAATAACATTCAATGAGGGCCAGTTCTGTGATTTAACACTCAGGATAACATTGCAAGACACATATCTCTAATTCAAGAAAATGCCATTTCTCAAAGAATTTGTATCTCTTGTCCAATCTTTCACAGGTAGCTGAAGTTTCGAACCTACATCCCTCTGATGCCAAAATACCAAGACTTTTTGTTTGTTTGCTTTGATATTTGTTTCTCACTTTACCAGGTTATTTAATAGCTTCCTTTCATTCCTGTATTTCCATAGCAGTGTACTCAGAGGAAATTTGCTATCTTCAAATATAATAGGTAAATTTCATTCATTCATTTCCTTGGTGCCCACAAGATCAAATACCGATGTCTACAGAAAACATGTTTGACCAACTTGGACAGATGCTTGAAATCTATAACTCAGTGTAACCAAAAGAACTATTGGAAAATTTAAACCACTTTCCATTTGCTTCTTGGTTTCAGGGATCAGTGATTCTTAGGAGTTCTTAGGTCCACTGGAGATTAAATTCCATAAAGGCACAGCACTCTGTCCTGTTTTACTCACTGCTGTACTTTCTACAATCTAGGCCATAATAAATACTCAAAAAGTGTTTTTCACACCATATACAAAAATAAACTCAAAATGGCTTAAAGACTTAAGTACAAGACATGACGTCATAAAACTCCTAGAGAAGAACACAGGCAAAACATTCTCTGACATAAATTGTACCAATGTTTTCTTAGGTCAGTCTCATAAGCCAATAAAAATAAGAGCAAAAATAAACAAATGGGATCTAATCAAACTTACAAGCTCTTGCACAGCAAAAGAAACCATTACCAAAGTGAAGAGATAACCTAAGGAATGGGAGAAAATACTTGCAAAGGATGTAACAGACAAGGCTTAATTTCCAAAATTAAGCTCATACGAACAGCTCATACAACTCAATAATGAGAAAAGCAAACAACCCAATCGAAAAATGGACAGAAGACCTAAGTAGATATTTCTCCAAAGAAGACACACAGATGACCATCAGGCCCATGAAAAGATGCTCAACATCACTAATTATTAGAGAAATGCAAATCAAAAACTACAATGAGGTACCACTTCGCACTGATGAGAATGGCCAGCATTGAAAACTCTGGGTCTATCTTCCCAGAAAAATGGACAGAGCCTCATGGACAATACTGCGCATGGCATTTCAGGTTCGATGATCCTCAGAACCTTATCTGTGATGCACAAAAGCAGAGGCTATTTTCTCTGAAGAAATAGCACTTGACACTCACCGTGATGGGAGGAGCAAGGCTCTTTGGCTCTGGACATTTTCGTCTATGTGGATGGGCACCTGGATGGGGTGAGGTCATCAAGAGTCCAGATCATCCATTGTTTCAGCTATTTGATCTGAAGGGCTGGAGTCTTTCTGGATCTGAGAGGTAAAAAGAAGAATAACATCCATCACTCGATGAGGCAGGCACTATGTGATACATTTTATGTATAGTTGATCTAATCCTTATGTCAACCTTACCAGATAAGCACTGCTATGCCTAGTTTTCATTTTTTAATTGAGGTTTAATTCACATATAATATTATTTTAGCTTCAGGGGTACAACATAATGATTCTATATTTATATATTTTGAGGAAGGATCACCATAGTCAGTCTAATTAACCTCTGTCACCATATATAGTTACAATTTTGTTTCCTTTTTTCCCTTGCAATGAGAACTTTTAAGATCTAATTTCTTAGCAACTTTTAAATTTATACCTCAGTATTATTCACTGTAGTTGCCATGCTGTATGTTGCATCCTCGTGATTTATTATTTTCTGTGTGTGATTGGAAGTTTGTAGCTTTGGGCCCCCTTCACCCATATAACCCACCTAATCACCAATCATCAGTTTAATAGTCAGACTCTGAAAATCCAGAGCCAGTTGTTTCCATGGTTTGACAAAATAGTGAAAGCATAAGAACACCAGAATCCAACATGGTTTGTGAAATGGGGTTTCCTGATACATATGAAAGAATGTACACAAAGCAAGTACCCTATTCTGAATTGATATGACTTGTGGACTTAAATTTTTCTCATTTTTTATTATGAAAAATTTCTAACACACACAAAAGTGGAGAAAACAGTACGATGAAGCACAATGTTGCCTCAGCAACCATCAGTTTCTGTCAATCTTATTTTATCTACCCAGAGGTATTTTCATTGCAATTTTTAGCCCATCTTTTCCTTGATGCCCTCAAAATGTATCCCAATAAAGACATCCCAATAGAGGCAATCTGACTCATGGTTAAGGTAGCCATCACTTTTTTTTAATATATACTTTAAAAAGCAAGGAATTTGTGGACAACACAGTCTTCTCATTCAACCTAAAGAGACTGCAGTTTTAAGTGATGCGCATGGAAATAAGAGAAGACCCACCACCAGCACAAGTAGACTGAAAGTCTTTTTTTCAGTCTGGCTCAGTGTAGGTTCCCTGGGATCTGTTGAGTCAAGCTGTATTCCCCAAAGTAGTTGGGTCTCTTGTATTAGTTTCACTAGGGTAGTTCTGGTTCTTTAGTTGTAACAGAGCTTGGTAATGAGAGGCCACCTGAGAAGCAATTAAACTAAACCAGAAAATCTTTCCTGTTCATTTCGTCTTGTCCTTAAATAGTTTACACATCAATTGAACTGGGAAGAGCTCATGGTGGTTTATGATGATTGCTCCAGTAGGGGTCAGCGCCTAATGAGTTGGGTACTTATCTGTGACCCCGACAAGATGACTGTAAATGAACAGATAAGAGGACCGATGGGACTAGTTCTCAAGGCTGCCCACAGAATCAAGACAAGGGAAGCCAGTGGAGTTGGTTTCTCAGTTTTCTACTGCAAAGGAGAAGCTGATGGAGTCAGGCACATCAAAACACCTAGGGTTTTTTAGTTAGAAAAAATAAGGTGCTTATCTTAGCTCTTGACAAACGGCAAGATGCCTATTCAACCCAGTCTTTTGGGAGGACACCAGGCTTTCTCTTGGGCTTCTCAGGTGGCACTAGTGGTAAAGAATCTGCCTGCCAATACAGGAGACGTAGGTTACATCCCTGGGTAGGGAAGATCCCCTGGAGTAGGAAATGGCACCCTAGTCCATTATTCTTTCCTGGAAGAATTCATGGGCAGAGGAGCCTGGCTGGCTACAGTCCATGGGGCTTAAAAGAGTCAGACACAACTGAGCAAATATCTTGCTCTTATTTTTTCACAATATCTGGCAATTTATGGTTGCCATCAAATGATTCTGTTGAGGAGGGTAGCTTCACCTATCACAGATGTGCCAATGTCAGTCCAGACACATACTAAAATGGCAAAAGAAACAAAAAATCTTAGTAAAAGTGCATTTTCAGAGTAAACAGGTATACATCATAGTGATATATTACGGCATAATAAAAATTCTCAGTAATTGACAAACTAGAACAAGACTCTCCTTTTTCTCCCATTTCATAGCTCTATTAGCTAGATTTTTCCTTTTTTAATGATGCATAACAAACAATCAAATCTCAGTGACGTACAGCAACAAATATTTGTTTTAAGCTTGTGGCTTGACGTTTGGCTGATCTTAGGTGGACTACAGTCCATGGGGTCACAAAGATTCAGGACTGAGAATTCACTTCACCAGAGAGAAGATACGAGAAAGGTGGGCCTCGGGGATGAGCTGGAGTGATGTTTTGCATGCTCTTCTACTCACCCTGGGTGATGAGCATCCCCTAAAACAAGGCTCATGAATACACATGGCTTTAGCTGCTAGATCTGTAGCAGGAATGAGTGGCACTGACTGGGACTCAGGAAATATTTGCATAAGCTTGAGGGTTGGTGGCAACTGACACTCAGCCTTGGTGTCAAAGAGATGACAGAGGATGATGATGACTGAGATCGTGTCTCATCTAGAAGAGGGACTTTTCATTAATTAGCTCTAGCTAACTGCCAAGCACAAATGTGGGGCTTATGTTGTCAGACACAATTTTTTCGGAGAAACTGGAAATCTCGACAACATCTCCTAATCTCTTAATGGTGACAAGGATAATAAATTCTACTACAAGAAAGAAAGAGAGGGAGGGAGCGTGGGCGGAAGGATACCATGCATATGTCCAACACTGTGAGTCAAACAAAAGCCATTCACAAGCCAAGGACCACTGGGATGGCCGATGTGTGGCCCCCATGAATGTGCAGGGCTGTTGAGGTAAGGAGGGCGGTCAAGGAAAGAGACCTTCTTGAATGCAGAAAACAAGCTGCGTAATTTTGCATTAGCCTCACTTCTCACGTTGTAAATTACATTCTTTTGGGAGGACTGAAAATGAGAAAAATAGGTGGGCTGGATTCTTTTGGGTCATCAGCCATGCGTCTCCGAGGAAGGAGCTTAATTTCTTTAGTCCTCAGTTTCCCCATTTACAGCAATAACATTTAATTGTCCGAAAGGTATTCGGAGATTCCTGGAAGAGAAGTACGCCATAAGACCAAAAGATTTGCATGATCCTTTGGGGTCCCCGCGGCTGGTACTCAGGCGGCTCCTGCTGCGCATGTGAGAGAAAGGATGCGCTCCAGAGGGCTGTTAAGCAGAAGGATGCGGACGTGTGATTTGGGCCGCTGGGGAGCAGAGAGAGCACAGAATGGCGATGTTCGGGGGTTGTTTAGTGGCGAGCTCCTCCTCAGAAGGAAAAGCTGGCAGAAAGCTTTGTTTCCTACGAACAGAATCCCCAGAACAAGAAGGGGAGGTGAGAAGCTGGCTTAAGTGGGGTTTCTCATGGAGGGAAGCTTCAGCTGAGAGGCAGAGGTTGCCATCTGCCGCCTCCCTGCTGTTTGCTGGCTGAGAACGAGCTCCCCACTGCGCGGCCTGTTCTGGAACTTGAATCATTAGAAGCAGCTGGGCTACACCTCCTTCAGCATCAGGTAAGTATTTTTTCTAGGCCGTCAGGACTTGTGTGAGCTGCCTTGCGTAGTGATGGCATGGGGGCGGGGTCGGGGCGGGGTGGAGTGGAGTCTGCTGAGTGGCTAATGGCTTGGAAAAGTCACCTTCCAAAAAGTATCTGGCTGTCATAGAGAATGAAGTTGAGTCAAAATGAGAAAAACAAGTATTGCATAATATTGCCTATGTGTGGAGTCTAGAAAGATGGTTCAGATGAACCTATATGCAAAGCAAACATGGAGACACAGAGAGTAGGGAACAAACTATTGGATCCCCACCGGGGTAAATGGGAGCAGGATGAATTGGGAGATTTGGATTGGCATATACACTACTTGGAGAAGGGCATGGCAGCCCTCTCCAGTACTCTTGCCAGGAGAATCCCATGGACAGAGGAGCCTGGTGGGCTACAGTCCACGGAGTCGCAAAGAGTCGGACACGACTGAGTGACTAACACACACAAACATACACATTGGGTGAGTGCATGCTGTTGCTTCAGTCCTGTTTGACTCTTTGTGACCCTATGAACTGTAGCCCACCAGGCTCCTCTGTCCATGGGATGCTCCAGGCAAGAATACTGGAGTGGCCTGCCATGCTCCCCTCCACATACACCCTACTATGTATAAAATAAATAAGTAATGAGACTATTGTATGTCGCACAGGGAACTCTACTCCATGCTCTGTGGTGGCCTAAATGGGAAAGAAATCCCCAAAGAGGGAATATATGTATGTGTGGGAGCTTCCCAGGTGGTGCTAGTGGTAAAGAACCCGCCTGCCAATGCAAGAGACATAAGAAGCATGGGTTCAGTCCCAGGGTGGGGAAGATTCCCTGGAGGAGGGCATGGCCACCCATTCCAATATTTTTGCCTGGAAAATCCCATATAGAAGAGCCTGGTGGGCTGCAATCTACATGGTTTCAAACAGTTGGACACAACTGAAGCGACTTAGCATGCATATGTATACCCAGGATTTGCTTTGCTGTACAGCAGAAATAATGCAACACTGTAAAGCAACTACACTCTGGTAAAAGTTACTTTTAAAATAAGTACCTCTGCGTTCATGGGCATGAAAGAAACATGAGGGAAGAGTTGGATTCCAATGACAGGAGCATACAGGCACCCACGTTCTGCTACATGTGTCTGACCAAACACACACGTATATACACAGACCTAGAAACTGAGGACGTACACAGGTAGGGAGTTGCTGGAGCTCATGTGTTCAAGAAAAGAAGAACGAAATTACAGAGTGGTTTCATTATTGGTAAGGTTCAGTGTTATTCCACCTAAGCATTTTAGAAATGAAACATGTGTTTAAAACAGACATTTTAAATCAATGCCCCATACCGTACACCTTGCACAGAGTTGAAACTTGATATTTATTGTATGGGATAAATGAGGGCAAGAAAGGAAGCAAAGGAGAGAGAAGAGAGTTAGGGATGAAGGAAGTCTGGCTCATTTCAAAGCAGAAAAGATTCAAGATGAGATGACAATGATCTTCAAGTCAAATTCCTCTCCTTTTGTCTTGACTAACCACAAAGAATTAAGTCTGCTTTTAAGGACATAATGAAGAGGGAGAAGGCTGGTTCGGGGTCCAGGAGAGCATAAATCCAACATTTTCTTCATGTCCTCTTCTATTCTAGAATGTTTTCTTTCTTTTTGGGAGGGGAGGGGAAGATGGCAGAGCTCAAACCTTTCTATTAGGCCTTTGCTTCAAGAGGTGGCCAGGGGGCTTCCTTGGTGGCTCGGTGGTAAGGAATCTGCTTGCCAATGGAGGAGACACGGGTTTGATCCCTGGTCTAGGAAGATCCATGAGCCGCAGGGCAACTAAGCTCCTGTGGGCCACGACTATTGAGCCTGTGCTCTAGAACCCAGGAACCACAACTCCTGAAGCCTCTGCTCTCTAGAGCCCATGCTCTGCAACAAGAGAAGCCACCAGAGTGAGAAGCTTGCTTACTGCAATTAGAGAGAGCCCACGCAGCAACGAAGACCCAGCACAGCCAAAAACAAATAACTAAATACAATGATTTTTCAAAATTCTTTTAAAAAAAGAACACATATGATGGTCATAGTAGAAATTAATCCCTTTAAAATTTTTTTAAAAAGTGACCAGGTAACCAGCTCCCCCGTGATGGAATCAGGGTGGGTTCAGAGATGGAGGAAGCCTGGACCTGGGAGGTAAACAGAGCCCCGAGTAGGGTAGGAGCCGGAACAGCAGGACCAGAACTCTGGGTCTGAGTGTAGCCCTCTGTTCTGGACTTGTGGATTGTTCTTATGCCTCTATTTTTTGTGTTTTTTTTTGTTTTTTTTTTTTTTTAGTTTTTGCTTTTCCTTTCTATTTAGTTAGGTTCTCTATTTTTAACATTTCAGCATCTCTCAGCTGTGCTAAGGAAAACAAAAGAAAGTTATTTGTGTCCACAAGAACTCACACACGTGCACACACACAACAGATTAAAGGGGATGCAACTCCCTTACGGGAAAAGTGTGCTGACAGCCATGGGAATCCAGATAGAACCCTTGACCTGAAAGGAAGACAAACCTCCGGGGCACAGAGCTATTTGGTGAGCTATTGTTTCCTTCCTTGAGTGCTAAAACCTTGACGATTCTGGCCTTCATTTAAGTAAGGGAGGAAGTGTTTGTATGAGTGGGGCTTCCTAGTGGTAAAGAACCCACCTGCCAATGCAGGAGACATAAGAGACATGGGTTCGATCCCTGGATTGGGAAGATCCCCTGGAGGAGGGTGTGGCAACCCACTCCATTTTTCTTGCCTGGAGAATCCCATGGACAGAGGAGTCTGCTGGGCTACAGTCCACAGGGTCGCAAAGAGTCAGACACAACTGAAGCGACGTAGCATGCATACATGCTTATATATGAAGAGACCCAGAAAATAAGAGGATGTTTTCAAGGAACTGCAAGAAGACACAGGGCTAGATCAAGAAAATCAATCTTGAAGGGTCAACACCTGTTCTAACCCAGCCCCACCAGCACCAAGTGCAAAGACACAGCTAGAAGCCAGAAGGCACACTCCTTCCAAGAGACACCAAGCAGAGATGAGAGTCAGGGAGGGGCACACAGCGCACACTCTTCTGATAAACACTACTCGGGAATGACTAGCACGGGGGAAAGGGAACAATTATTTTCCAGGAGCTGAGAAGTCAAGTCTCTGCCAGCCCTTTTCTGGTCCTGAGGGACACCTGTTTCCACAGCAACCACAACTTGGGGGAGAAGGCTGCCTTCAAGTCATCTATCCCAGGAAGATATTTCGTAAAGGGCTATCAATTCTGGATGGGCAGAAAGAGCACAGACTGTGAGTCACAAACCTCAGTGGGGCTTTGGGAGGTGGAAGACACTGGTTCTGTGGTTAAGTCCACAGAGGCCGCTGCCAGAGGCAACCTCTTCACCCTCATGACTTTCTGCAGCTCCTGCCGCCCCCCCACCAAACCCCTGAACCTACCAGCCTCCACCTGCCAGTGTAGAAGTTGGTGGTGACAATAAGGAGGATGGCAAACGATGATGGTGGTGATGATGATGAGAATGACAATGATGATGATGAGAATGATGATGATAACAATGGTGATGGTGACAATGATGAAAATAGCAGTGATCGTAACAGAAACGAACGCTGATTGCTAAGTGCTTCACACGCATTTTCTTGGTTTGCCTCATAAAAGCCCTGTGACATAAATGCTAATCTTGACCTACTTCACTGATGAGGAAACAGCAGCTCAGAGAGGTTTAAAGAACCTGTCCAGAGGCACACAGCCAGCAAGAAGGATATGCTGTATGAACCCAGATCGGTGTAACACCAAAGTCACTCCTTTCAGGAGCAGGATAGCTTAAGAGCTCAGACTGTGCCACAGATATTCAGTCCCACAGCTCATGAATGGTTAGACGCTTAGCAACTGTGGGATTTATCATTTCATCCCTCTGTGCCTAAATGCCATCATCTATAAAACAGCAATAATGATAGTAGCTCCTCCTTTTTTGTTTTGTTTCAGTTTTTTGAGACTTAAGAGTTCACACGTATAAAGCACTACTTTTCAAACTTGAACCTGCAGATAAATGACCTGAATGTCCTATTAAACTGAAGCTTCCACACGGTAGGTTTGAGATAAGACCTGAGGGTGCATGAGTGCTCAGTCAACTCAGACATGTCTGACTCTTTGTGACCCCATGGACTATAGCCCACCAGGCTTCTCTGTGCATGGGATTCTCCAGGCAAGACTATTGGAGTGGGTTGCCATGCCCTCCTCCGGGGGATCTTCCTGACCCAGGGATCGAACCTGTGTCTCCTGCAGTCTCCAGGTGATCACTGTGCCGCCTGGGAAGCCTTAGGATAAGACCTGAGAGTCTGCATTTCTGATGAGCTTCTAGGCACTGTAGGTCTACAGACAGCACTCTTTAAGTTAGCAAAGCCGTAAAGCACTTGGTAACATACATGATGAACAATGAAGAAGTGTCGGCTGTTGTTATTAGTATTATTGTTTAACCCTTCTCTAGCCACAGCCCTCTGCCAGGTTTCATGACTTTTTTTGAGGTTTGTATTCTGGCAGCTTGGGGGCTTCCCTGGTGGTTCAGCAGTTAAAGAATCCACCTGCAATGCAGGAGATGTAGGAGATGTGGGTTCAGTCCCTGGGTCAGGAAGATCCCCTAGAGGAGGGCAAGGCAACCCACTCCAGTATTCTTGCCTGGAGAATTCCATGGACAGAGGAGCCTGGTGGGCTACAGTCCATGGGGTGGCAAAGAGTCAGACACAAGTGGTGACTTGAGTGCACATACATATCCTGGCAGCCACCTCACCCTCTGAGAACTGTTAACTTATTTTTAGGATGCAAACATACAATTTGGAGTAAGCATGAATGTTGGCTACTTATGTGAAAGGCCGTCTTCCTCTGCTGTCTGTATGGATTAATTAACTGAACCCATGGAGGGCTTCCCTGGTGGCTCAGATGGTAAATAATCTGCCTATAATGCAGAAGACTTGGGTTCGATCCCTGGATTGGGAAGATGCCCTGGAGAAGGAAATGGCTACCCATTCCAGCATTCTTGCCTGGAAAATCCCATGGACAAAGGAGCGTGGTGGGCTATAGCCCAGGGGGTTGCAAAGATCTGGACACTACTGAGCGACTAGCACATGGAGGATTAACCTCTGTTGGAAACTTCCCAAAAACATCTTCACCCCCAAGAACAAAGCAAGGGGACTTACCAGTTTTGTCTGACCTCTGATCCAAGCAAGAAGTCAAGGGGGAAAAGAGTGATTGTGTCCACAGGCCAGCTTGGGGTGGGCAATAGGATACAAGGCCCAGATCCCTTACAGGGAAGGACATGTTGCCCCAGAAGCTGGGGTTGGGTTCGCAGGCAGCCCTTGTCATCAGCCATCCTTCAGCAAGGATGGGTAGATGCAGTGAAACTGAGCAGGAACCTGTGGGGACCTCCCGGGTACAAGAGCCTTTCCACGTCTCCCATTTCTTGTCCATAGAAAAGGGTTTCTGCCTCCTAGACCTTCCCCAAGTTCCAAAGGGCAGATTCAAACAGTTCCTCATTAGGAGAGTGAGGGAATACAGAAAGAAACGTCTGTGAAGCTTAGGGCCTGGCCTGGCTCCTCCTGGGACTGAGGCGGGTGTGTGTGTGATGTGCAGAACCATGTGACACAGACCCCTGAGTTCTTCTACAGGAGCTAAGTGCCTGGCCCTGCCCTCAGGTGGAGGGTGGAGACTTCAGGCTGAGCACCAGCTCATGGACTCCAGACTGGCTGAAAACAGAAGGCTGATGAATGAGATCATTCATTCATTCACCGTTCCTGGAACTCCACCCTCTTACCTCCCTGCCAACCAATCAGAGGAAGGTTATACCTCCTGCAGTCCTCCCCTTCAAATGTTGCCTGTAAAAACTTCCTTATTTCCCTGGGTTAAGAATCTGCCTGCCAAATGCAGGGGGCATGGGTTTGATCCCCGGTCCAGGAAGAGCCCACAGGCTATGGAGCAACTAAGCCCATACACTATAACCACTGAGCCCATGTGCTAGAGCCTGTGCTCTGCAACAGGAGAAGCCACTGCAATGAGAAGCCTGCTCACCGCAACTAGAGAAAGCCCATGCGCACAACCAAGACCCAGCGCAGCCAAAAATAAATACATAAATTAATTAATTAACAAAAACTTCTCCTCTGAAACTCATCTTTTGGGTGTGAGTCACCCCGTTCTCCTCGCATGAAAATGTTAATTGTTCAGCCATGTCGGACTCTTTGCAATCCCATGGACTGTAATCTACTAAACTCCTCTGTCCATGGAATTCTTCAGGCAGTTCAGGCAGTTCTTCACCCCCCTTGGAGTAGGGTGCCATTCCCTTCTGCTTGCTTGACCCTGCGATAAATAAACCTTCCTCTGCTCCAAAGACGATGCACAGTTTGTCTGGCTTTTGTGCATCAGGCCCAGGAACTTGGGTTTGACAACAGCAGGGGCATGAAGGCCTGGCCGTCTCAGCCCAGTCACAGGCAACGCTCTCTCTAGAGCTCCCCAGGCCATTGGTCAAGGCTGACCTTGAGCCTGAGCATCACTAGATGTCTCTCTCCTTGCCCCTGCTCCCTCTCACTCCCAGAGGCCCTGTATTGGTTTCCTGTGACTGCTGTAACCAATAACCAAGACTCAGGTGGCTTCAGACAACATGAATGTATTCTGGAGGTCATACATTTCACTCAGCTAAATTAAGATGTTGGCGGTGCTGTGTTCCTTCCTAAGGCTCTGTGGGAGAGTTTCTTTCTTTGCTATTTCCAGCTTCTTGAGAATGGCTTCTTCTGTGACTCATGGCCCCTTCCTCCATCCTCAAAGCCAGCAGGGTAGGCTTCTTCAAACCTCCCTCTAAGCCCTCTGCTTTTGTTGTCGCATCTTTTACTCTGACCTCCTTGACTTCCTATCCTCCCTACTGTAAAAATTCTTAAGATTGTACTGGACTTGTCCAGATAATCCAGGATCATCTCCCCATCTCAAGATCCTTAACTTATTCACATCTGCAAAGACTCTTTTAACATGTGAGGTAACATATTCACAGGGCCTAGAGATTAAGAGGTAGGCATTTCAGGGGCTGTTCTTCTGTCTCCCACAGGTATTCCTAAATAAATTATATTACACATAAGACTTTGTCTCAGAGACTGTTTTCCAGGGAACTCAACCTGCAACACTACTATTTAGAAACATTGCTTCCACAGCCTGTCTTCTTTCAGCTCTGGACCAATCTTGGTAACAAGGGGTGAGAAAGAGGAATAACCATGTAGATTACCTCAAGCAGAGGGCTTCCCTGAGGGCTCAGTTAGTAAAGAATCCACCTGCAATGCAGGAGACCCTGGTTTGATTCCTGAGTTGGGAATATCTGCTGGAGAACAGATAGGCTACCCACTCCAGTATTCTTGGGCTTCCCTTGTGGCTCAGCTGGTAAAGAATCTGCCTGCAATGTGGGAGACCTGGGTTTGATGCCTGGGTTGGGAAGATTCCCCTGGAGAAGGGAAAGGCTATCTACTCCAGTATTCTGGCCTGGAGAATTCCATGGATTGTATATAGTCCATGGTGTCGCAAAGAGTGACTGAGTGGTTTTCACTTTAAGTAAAGTGTGTGCGTGCTCAATCACGTCCAGCTCTTTGTGACCCCACAGACTGTGGCCTGATTGGCTCCTCTGTCCATGGGATTTCCCAGTCAAGAATACTGGAGAGAGTTGCTATTTCCTTCTCCAGGGGACCTTCCTGACCCAGGGATCGAACCCATGTCTCCTGCATTGAAGGCAGATACTTTACCCTTGAGCCACCTTTACTCCTTTACCCCTGAGCCCGGGAAGCCTATAACTCTCGTGGGATAGGTTGGCTAACAGTTCTCCATGTGAAACTCACCTGGCTTCTGACCCATATGGCTCCCCTTTGCTATTTTCAACCAGTATTATTCTGCCATAATACACTGTAACATTGACTCTAATGGTTTTCAGTGAGTCTGTGAGTTCTTCTAGCAAGTGATCAAATCTGAGGGTGGTCTTGGGGAGCCTGAACTTGTGGTTAATGTCAGAAGTGATGTCGGTCTACAAGACCCCCAGACTCTGCTCCGT
>NW_011494912.1:2796076-2797684 GCF_000754665.1 Bison bison bison | reverse complement strand
CCCCCCCCTGCCATTTCCCAGCAGGACCTCTGTGTCTTTAACTTTTCTATTCTGATTGTCTGATCAGCTCTTCTCTGTACTAACCTTTAGAGACAGGTATTTCCCTTCTCTGGCTGCTGCCAGGCTCCAACCCTAGGCAAAGCTGATTCATTTTGGAATCTTCTTGGAACCTGGGAGGGCAGAGAAATGTCTTGATTCAACAGCTGAGACTTAAAGTACGTTAGATGTCAGAAACAGCTCAGTTCAGTTTTTTTTTGGTGCCATTCTCACCAAACATGGAAATACAAGGCTGGCAGCGCACATGGAAGAGACAGGCCAAGGCTGCAGTGCAGTGGATCACGTGACCTCTGGGTGCTGACTACGAAGAGGCATCAATGGGGGACTTCTTTTGCTCTACCTGCCAGGAAGCTCAAGGGAAAAAGTAACCACATCCCCGTCAACTATGCTTACCTTAGTAGTCGGCAAGGCTTTGTCTCTCCTTTTCTTTTTGGACCTGCATCTCTGTTAATATCTTTATTTTAATATATGTGGTGTGAATTTACGGTTTATTTTTATATTTGCACCTCGTTGTACAGAATTCATCATAATTCTGACTCAACCCATCTTGATCATTATTCCTTGACTACTGCTTGTTTATTTCTTTGTTTGCATGCATTTTAATTAATTTATGTTTTAAAATGTAATAAGCAACCATGAACACACTCCCAAAGCAAACCTGGATCCCCAACAGTAACTTACATTGTGCATTTATTCCCTATTTAAAAACATCTAAAAGAATTTGTGCTTTCCTTTTTTTTTCAGAGTAAAATTAATAAGCTGTTTTTCGGAAAATTTTCCAAATAAAGGCTTACCTAAAGAGAAAAGTATTACCTAGAATCCATTCCCTCATGCCTACCCACTTCATCAATAGCAGTTAATATTCTATTCTGGCACATTTACATTTAAATATTTTTCTACAGTTTAAGTCATAATGTATGGAAAGTTTCACTAAGTGCCTTTTTTTTTTTTTTAGCCCCTTGCCATTATGTATTGGGCTTCCCAGGTGGCTCAGTGGTAAAGAATCTGCTTGCCAATGCAGGAGACGTAGGAGACACGGTTTCTATCCCTGGGTTGGGAAGATCCCCTGGAGGAGGAAATGGCAACTCTCTCCAGTATTCTTGCCTGGGAAATCCCAGGGACAGAGGAACCTGGTGGGATACAGTCCATGGGCTTGCAAAAGTGTCAGATGTGAGTGAGCACCCATGCATGCATTATGTATTAAATACTTCACTTAACATCATATATTACATTATTTCTTATTATTTTGCCTCTGAACATTATAACCCATATTTTTGGATCAGTTCAGTTCAGTTGCTCAGTCGTGTCTGACTCTTTGCGACCCCATAAATCACAGCACGCCAGGCCTCCCTATCCATCACCATCTCCTGAAGTTCACTCAGACTCACGTCCATCGAGTTGGTGATGCCATCCAGCCATCTCATCCTCTGTCGTCTCCTTCTCCTCCTGTCCCCAATCCCTCCCAGCATCAGAGTCTTTTCTAATGAGTCAACTCTTCGTATGAGGTGGCCAAAGTACTGGAATTTCAGCTTTAGCATCATTCCTTCCAAA
>NW_011494912.1:2793410-2795976 GCF_000754665.1 Bison bison bison | reverse complement strand
GTTCAAAAGCATCAATTCTTCGGCGCTCGGCTTTCTTCACAGTCCAACTCTCACATCCATACATGACCATTAGAAAAACCATAGCCTTGACTAGACGGACCTTTGTTGGCAAAGTAATGTCTCTGCTTTTCAATATGCTATCTAGGTTGGTCATAACTTTTCTTCCAAGGAGTAAGCGTCTTTTAATTTCCTGGCTGCAGTCACCATCTGCAGTGATTTGGGAGCCCCCAAAAAATAACGTCTGAGACTGTTTCCACTGTTTCCCCATCTATTTCCCATGAAGTGATGGGACCAGATGCTATGATCTTCGTTTTCGGAATGTTGAGCTTTAAGCCAACTTTTTCACTCTCGTCTTTCACTTTCTAGTACCATAATTGATTTGAATTGTGGGGTCAGTCATGTTTGACTCTTTGCAATCCCATGGACTGCAGCCCACCCAGCTCCTCTGACTATGGAATTCTCCAGGCAAGAATACTGGAGTGGGTAGCCATTCCCTACTCCAGGAGATCTTCCCGACCTCCAGTGTATTTGTCTAGGTAGGAAGACTGAAAATACTTCACGTTTGTTAGCTTTGTTTGTAACTTTTAAATCTGTAGACATATGGTATGGGGACCCTAGTCATACCCTTGTCCTGGGTTCTGATATCCTTGGAGGAGGAACTGATACTATTACTACTCTTACCAGCATTTTAAATTTGCCTGCTCACCAGCATCATGAATTATGATTTGTTGTTGTTCAGTTGCTAAGGCATGTCCCACTCTTTGCAACCCCATGACACCAGGCTCCTCTGTCCTCCACTGTCTCATGGAGTTTGCTCAAATTCATGTCCATTGAGTTGGTAATGCTATCAAACTGAATTAGTATCATCCTTCGTTAATTTGGTGAATGAAAAACACAGTCTCATGCTTGTTTTATTTTTTTTTTTAGATTTTTTGGATGTTGACCATTTTTAAAGTCTTTATTGAATTTGGTACAATATTGCTTCTGTTTTATGTTTTGGCTTTTTTGGCCTTCAGGCATGTGGGATCTTAGCGCCTCGAGTGGGGATCGAACCCCCCACCCCATGCATTGGAAGGTGAAGTCTTAACCCCTGGATCACCAGGGAAGCCCCTTGTGCTTGTTTTAACATGCATTATATTTGACCATTCATATTTTTATTTTGGTAATGACTTAGGTCTTTGTTTATCTATTGTGGTCTCAGATTTTCTTATAAGTTTGTAAACACTACCTTCATATTAAGAATAGGAAACTTTGTATGTGTAACAGCTAACTTAGAGCTAGATAGGTGATATCTGTTTGACCTCCTCCCTCCCCAACACCCCTATCCCTGGCAAAGAAAAACTGCCTGTGATTAGCAGGGTAGAAGGTGGAGCAATTAGAATCTGAGGGAGTACTGGGACCCCATTTGATTGCAGTCATTAAGTGGGGGTCAATTAAAATAACCACTGAGAATCAGGAAGATGAGAGCAAGGAAAAGAAGACCTAAGTAGGGCATTCTGAGGAAGTTCTGAGAGTGTGAACCATCACCGGGGCTTGATTTGCCATTTACAAATGCCTAACTGGTGAGGACCAGATTCAGTCCCTGGGTGGGCTGCTGCTGCTAAGTCGCTTCAGTCGTATCCTACTCTGTGCGACCCCATAGACGGCAGCCCACCAGGCTCCCCCATCCCTGGGATTCTCCAGGCAGGAACACTAGAGTGGGTTGCCATTTCCTTCTCCAATGCATGAAAGTGAAAAGTGAAAGTGAAGTCACTTAGTCGTGTCCAACTCTTAGCGACCCCATGGACTGCAGCCCACCAGGCTCCTCCACTCATGGGATTTTCCAGGCAAGAGTACTGGAGTGGGGTGCCATTGTCTTCTCTGCCCTGGGTGGGCACTGGTGTTCAATAAGTGTGTGAAGAACTGAATTCTTGAATTTAGCTGTAATCTAGCAAACTTGAATGTCCAAAAGCTGAGTCAGTACTTTCCCACAAATGATCTTCAGTCAACACAGAGTTGATCTTGTTAAACTACAATCAAGTCACCCTGAACCCCAGGGGCCTTCATCCCATTTTCTTCTACAAACATCCAAGGAGAAACTCTTCATTTCTTTCAGATAGCTGCCCAGTAAATGTTTTAATTACAAGTTGAAAGCAATAAAATAAAATCATCTGGTGGAATGGTTTTAATTAGAATTTAGAGAGTCTGGTGAGCAATTAGTGCATCTAAGAATGGAGACTGTATACACATATTTGTCTCTGTTGAGCCTCACTGGTTTAAATGAACATTTGACTCAGCTTCCTCAAGTTAAACAAAGGCCATCATAATGGTAGCACTAATAATAATGTAGCCAGAGCCAACTTGTGTGTTTGTGTGTGTGTGCATGCTCTCACGCATGTGCACTCAGTCATGTCCAACTCTTTGCAACCCCATGGACTGTAGCCCACTAGGCTCCTCTGTCCATGGAATTTTCCAGGCAAGAATACTGGAGTGGGTTGCTGTTTTTTTCCCCAGGGCATCATCCTGACCCAGGGATCAAACTTATGTCTCTTGCATCTCCTACATTGGCAGAGGGGTTCTTTACCAG
>NW_011494912.1:2791414-2793310 GCF_000754665.1 Bison bison bison | reverse complement strand
TTTACCAGCTGATCCATCGGAGAAGAACCAATAGAAAATGATAAAAGCCATCACTTACTCCATGTCCTCCCATGGCAGGACGTAGAGCAATGCCGCCAGTCTTAGTATTAGAATAAACCATGAAATTCTTAAGATTCTTAAGTTTATAGACTCAGTTCAGTTCAGTTGCTTAGTCATGTCTGACTCTTTGCGACCCCATGGACTGCAGAGTGCCAGGCTTCCCTGTCCATCACTAACTCCCAGAGCTTACTCAAACTCATGTCCCATCAAGTCAGTGATGCCATCCAACCATCTCATTCTCTGTCGTCCCCTCCTCCCACCTTCAATTTTTCCCAGCATCAGGGTCTTTTCACATAAGTCAGTTCTTTGCATCAGGTGGCCAAAGTATTGGAGCTTCCGCATCAGTCCTTCCAACGAATATTTAGGACTGATTTCCTTTAGGATGGACTGGTTGGATCTGCTTGCAGTCCAGGGGACTCTCAAGAGTCTTCTCCAACACCACAGTTCAATTCTTCGGCACTCAGCTTTCTTTGAGTCCAACTCTCACATCCATACATTACTATTGGAAAAAATGTAGCTTTGACTACATGGACCTTTGTTGGCAAAGTAACGTCTCTGCTTTTTAATATGCTGTCCAGGTTGGTCATAGTTTTTCTTCCAAGGAGTAAGCGTCTTTTAATTTCATGACTGCAGTCACCATCTGCAGTGGTGTTGGAGCCCCCCCAAAATAAAGAAATTCTTAAGATTCTTAAGATTATAGACTCAGTTTACATTAAAGTGCAGGGAGAAGAGGGAACAGTGAAGGGAGAGAAAGGGGGCTGTCATGTTTGAGCACCTGCTGTGTTCCAAGTATTGAACAGCACCTCCTCTCCTTGTGCCTGTCTGTGCAGAAGGTGTTATTATAGACACAATTAAAAAAACCTTACTGAGCAAAGTGAATCAGAGACAGAAAGACAAGTGTCATATGATATCACCTATATGTGTAATCGAGAAAAAAGGGTACAGATGAACTTATTTACTTCCCAGGCGGTAAAGAACAGTGGTGAAGAACCTGCCTGCCAGTGCAGGAGCCATAAGAGACGCAGGTTCCATCCCTAGGTGGGGAAGATCCCCTGGAAGAGGGCATGGCAACCCACACCAGTATTCTTGCCTGGAGAATCCCATGGACAGAAGAGCCTAGTGGGCTACAGTCCACAGGTTCACAAAGAGCTGGACACGACTGAAGCAACTTAGCACGCACGAACTTATTTATAAAACAGGAGGAGAGTCGGGGATGTAGAAAACAAACTTACGGTTACTATGGGATGGGGGGAGTAAATTGGGAGATTGGGGTTGACATATACTTACTATACATACTATTATGTATAAAATCAATAACTAATAAGAACCTGCTGTATGGCACAGGGAATTCTATTCAATATTCTGTAATGGCCTATATAGGAAGAGAATCTGAAAAAGAAAGGAGCGGATATATGTATATGGATAACTGATTCACTTTGCTGTACATCCGCAACACACACAGCTTTGTAAATCAACTATGCATGCATGAGTGCTAAGTTGCTTCAGTTGTGTCCAACTTTTTGTGATCCCATGGACTGCCGCTTACCAGGCTCCTCTGTCCATGGGGATTCTCCAGGCAAGAATACTGGAGTGGGTTGCCTTGCCCTCCTCCAGGGGATCTTCCCCACCTATAGATGGAACCCATGTCTCTGATGTCTTCTGCACTGGCAGATGGGTTCTTTACCACTGGCACCACCTGGAAGCCCAAATCATTAACACTCCAATAAAAATTAAAAAAATAATAAAGTTCCAGTCTGAGACATGTGGAAAGACAGAGACCCAGAGTGATCGAGTCCCTGATGCCTCCCAATGCTCCCCATCCCCCATAGCCCCACC
>NW_011494912.1:2770906-2791314 GCF_000754665.1 Bison bison bison | reverse complement strand
CTCTTTTCTTCCCTCTGAAATGGTTCTAGATTTAGCACTTTATCCCATTTTACATAATTAGCTGCATTTTTATGTCTGACTTGGGATGACAGCCCGGCTCTTGTTTGCTTAGGCTTATAAACACAAACTGGAAATGATTCTCCTTTGCAGGGCCTGGGAGGCTCGGAGGAAGGCAAGCAGAGGGTGGTCAGCCACACCGGAGGCTCACTTGTGCACGCCCTTGACCTGCATTCTTCTCCCATCGGGGAGTGAAAGCAAACCTCTGTTATCCTAACAGAGAGTGTGGCTGCTTCCAGGACAGCCAGAGTTGCTGGGCCTGCCTCCCTACCTCGCAGCCTTCCCCTCCCTGCAGCTGGGGCCTTCCATGTCCACCCGGTCCACCCGCAGACTCTGCCCGCCTGCATTACTCCTCTGCAGGAAGGACAAGCAACAGGGAGATGGTGGGCCCTCTGGCTCCTAAGTCAAGTCCTGCCCTCAAGCCCTGGGCACGTGAGCTTTGATAGGGGTTCAGCCCTCATTCCCTGCCTTGGTTTCAGAGTGGACCCTTCATTCGGGGCTGCCACACTCCCGACCCCTCGCCGACCCGGCCCCAGGACCCAGTCGCTGTGCCTTGCTCTGCTCAGCTCCTCCCGGGAACCAAACCCCTCACTCAAGGTCACCACTGAGGCTGTCAGCTCTTGCAGGTTCCTTCCCTCTCCTTGCACGCTGCCCATAGAATGCCCTTCTGCCAAGGTTCTACCCATCTTTCGTTTTCCCTTCAGTGAGGTCTGCCCCTCCTGTGTTTCTCATCTTGGATTCTGAGATGCTGAAGACTGCAATGCGGGGCTTTTCCTGATAAACTCTACTTCCTGCCTGGGACTCACCCAGACTCAAGTGGGACAGGACCTGGCCAGGTACCCAGCTCCGCTGCATGCCATCCCTCTGCTGTGTTTAACTAAGCAGAGCCAGGGTGAGTGGCCAGATCAATTCAAAGGTATAGAAGCACATAATGAAAAAGATACCCAGTGCGTGGTGGTGGTGGTAGAGCTGCTGAGTCATGTCAGACTCTTGCAACTCCATGGACTGTGGCCTGCCAGACCCTCTGTCCATGGGGTTTCCCAGGCAAGAATACTGGAATGGGTTGCCATTTCCTTCTCCAGGGGTTCTTGATCAGGGATCAAACCAGCATCTCCTGCATTGCAAGTGGATTCTTTACCCCTGAGCCACCAAGGAAGCCTGTGCCTGGATAGGGCAGAAATCATAGAGATGATCCTCCAAGAACCAAATTTTAGGAAACAACATTGAATCGGCTGATGTAATGCAAATGTCTTGTCCAACAAGATAACTTTTCTCTCTTCTTCTTTATAATGGGGCTACATGGCGAGGTTATTGGAAAGGTCATAAAAAGGTGCCTGGAGTGGTAGCTCAGGATCTGGTAAACACGTCCTCTCTGGCATTGGTGTGTTGCTCTCTTTGTGGTTGTGGTTGCCTAGTCCGTAATCAGGGCTGCACCTTCGCCTCTGTGTTTCCCACGAGGTCTGGAGTCTTCACGGCTGCATTACAGGGAACTCAGGAAAGATGCCCTTGACTGGAGTCCCAGCTTAGGGTGTCCTTTGCTTCAGTGATCCTTCAGCGGGGCCAGAGGTAGAGCCTGCAGAGGTTCATCTTGTCTCCCAGGCTTGACTTGCTACTCCACCTTTTCTGAACACTATTTAGTATATTTGGAGAAGGCAATGGCACCCCACTCCGGTACTCTTGCCTGGAAAATCCCATGGACAGAGAAACCTGGTAGGCTGCAGTCCATGAGGTCGCTAAGAGTCAGACACGACTGAGCGACTTCACTTTGACTTTTCACTTTCATGCATTGGAGAAGGAAATGGAAACCCACTCCAGTATTCTTGCCTGGAGAATCCCAGAGATGGGGGAGCCTGTTAACTACAAACTGGCACCTTGCCATCTACCTTTACAAGGATTAAATAATGTCCTGCTGCAGCTGCTGATTTTCAACATCCCCTGAAAGGAGTCCATGACGGAGAGCAGAAATAGGGCACTCTGTACTCAGGGAAAAAACTGGCAGGACAGGTCTTCTGCAGATAGTTTCAGGAGCCGATTTTATGAGCCTGATTCTTGTATCTTCTCATATATAGAAAAACGCTAAAATCCTTCATGGTGGTGCCTGTTCCTCATAACTCGCAGAAACCTTCTGAAAAAGTACGTGCTTGATTGCATGTACTCCCCATTCACCAAAATCACATCTATTCTGACCTTCCCTCCTTCCTCTTTGGAATGGTCTCTCAGAGCTATCTGAGATGCTATTTCCCCAGCTGCATTCATTTTGCCCCAGATAAAATTTAACTTGCAAGTAACATGTGCTTTTTTTTTTTTTTTAAGTCAGCAAGTATTTGTGCACCACAAGGGCTCGGAAGGAAACCATCTCCTGTAGAATAAAGGATTCCCCGGGCAGGTAATTCCCTAGACTTTTCCTGTGAGATCAGGGCTCCCAGCAGCCAGGTGTACCCTTTGCCTTCAAGTATGATTGTGTCTGGGCTTCACCAGATGAGGGTGCAAAGTGCAGAAACCCGTGTGGCACTTGCATCACCTGAGCGGATCCTGCTGCAATCACTGTCTGAGTTAGCTAATGGCAGGGTACAGGGCCCTCCCACTGAGATTCCATTACCTTGTAATTTCCAGCTTGTTCACTGTTGCAATAAAGCCCCTCTGTCTTATAATTCCCTGGCATTCACGTCTCATCTTCTCAAGAACCGAAGTATGTAAGATGCTTTCTGCTGGGGATTCATTGAGACAAGTTACTGAAGTGAAACCAAGAGGCAGGCTTCCAGCCCTCGGCTGTTCATCTCAGAATTTATGTTCAGGCTGCCTTTGGAAGGTCTAATGTAATCACAAACAACGTGCTTTCTGTATGTTTAAAAATTCATAAGGACAATGGAGGTGGAGGGGCCAGGTCCCCTGCACTTGGGGCTCATTAGCAAGAAGAGCTTTGGAACAGCTGGCTGGTTTTGGATGGCATCTCTATGGGCCTGAGATGCTGCAGCTGTCACTCAAAAAGTCATTCCATGGGATGGCGTAAGGATGCTACACATCCTTATTGACCTCACCCTGGAGTCCAGCCGCAGGACCGATTGACCAGATGATCTGTTTCTTGAAAACAGCTGTCTCTCCCACATCTTGTTCTTTGGCCTTCGAGATACGGTCCTTCTCTTGGCTCTGTGGACACAGATCCAGCTGTGAGGTTCTGAGCCTTCGTGTGGTCATCTCATCCATCTTCCTGCCTACAGCAGCCCCTCCTTCTTCCACCCAGCTTGCTGCCACACTTCTGATCCTCCCAGGACAGCATTCTTCTCCAAGTTGCCCCTGCAGGAGCCTCATCGCCAAGAAGAGAATCAAATCAAAATATCTCAGTGTGGGATTTGAGATCCAAACTCTGTATCTCCCCTTGAAATTCAGCAGCACATTTCTCATGTGCTGCCGTGGAGGGCTCCCAGGGAGGTGCTGAGAAGGGAACGTAAGGGTCACAAAGGGCCTTGGTCTGATGCTCCTTGAGCCACCACTCTCCTCCACCAGACAACTTCCCAACAAAAGATTTGTGGGGTGGGACTTCCCTGGTGGTCCAGTGGTTCGGAATCCACCTGCCAATGCAGGGGACACGGGTTCGATCTCTGGTCCAGGAAGATCCCACATGAGGGTGAGGAGCTAAGCCTGTGTGCCACAACTAATGAGCCCATGGTCTAGAGTCTGTGCTCCACAGCAAGAGAAACAAGCACAAGGAGAAGCCTGAGAACCTCAGCAAAGATTAGCTCCCGCTCATTGCAAGTAAAAAAAGTTTGTGCGCAGCACTTTAAATAAATTAAAAAAAAAAAAAAACTGTAAGGGAGTGGAGGTTCTAAAGCACAAATTATTCTAATACACAGATTATATGACACTCCTCCTACTGAGAGGTGGGGTCCATGTCCTCACATTTTGAATCTAGACATCTTTATGACTGCTTTGACGAAGAGTCTTTGGCAAAAATGGTCTTCTGTGGTCTTCAGATACCCTTGGCTTTCTCTTAGAACTCCTAGGCTCCATGTAAGCAGCATGGCCACCATGTCACGAGGATGCCCAAGCCTCACAGAGAGGCCATAGGGAGATGCTCTGGTGGATACTCTGAGCTCAGCTGTACTCAGCTTCTAAGTCATCCTCTCCCAGCCACTTCAAAACAAATGCATCCAGATGATTCCAGCCCCAGCCCACTGGACTCACCCTCAGCCATTGGAAACTTCTCAGTTGAGGTCCCAGATTTCATGGAGCAGAAACAACCCAGTTGTTTCTGGACTGATTGAATCTGTCCATGTTACTGTCCCACAGAACCTGTAAGCATAATAAAAACTTGTGGTTTGGGGCCACTGAATTTGGCATGGTTTAGCTGTATAGCAGCAGTTAGCTGGAATGGAGGGAAATGATGAAACTCCTCCCCTATCCTTTTCCAAACATATATTTTACCCATCCATGGGCTCCTGAACATTTCTTTGCCTGCCTCCTCTAAAGATTCAAGGGAAGAGGTCTGCAATCTTCTTGCTGGGCTTGTTTTCTCATTTGACTTGGGGCATCAGGTTGGGGCATGACGGGGAGGTGGGGAATGGTAAGGAAAAGCCAAGGGACTCAGGTCCAGATACATTTAGTGAGGGGCTGGGTGGAGAGGAGGCTTGAGTCCCTAGCAGAACCCCGGGGGTGGAGGTTGTGAGCAGCATCTCAGGGGAGGAACCGGATGGCTGATGTTGCAACAAAAGGGCGGGGCATGAGCAGTGGGTGCAGAGGGACAAAGCTGGACTGGTAACAGGAGGGTCATGCCGTAGAGTCAAGGTCAAGATCATCACCCTAATACATCTGGCTTCCAATCAGCTCCTGGGCATAAAATATCCAACTCTTCTAGAAATCCCGGTTTCAGTTCAGTTCCATTCACCTAACAAGCGCCCAGCATTGACTAAACAGGAGGCCAGGTGTTGAGGGAAAGAGACAGATGGAAAAGATGCTATAATTTCAAGTCGGAGAAAATCGTTCTCTGTCCTGGATATGCTGTCTCTCTGGAAAAGTACTAAGCTACTTATGGTCATTTATATAAAAGCCTTCCCAGATATTGCAGCCACAGTGAAGACAAGGCACCTTCTGCTTTACCATCCTGCCAGTTGCAGGGGACTCTTACTGTACAGGGGAGGGTGGGTGCCAGCTTGAAAGAGAGAGAGGGTCTCTGGGCATACATGTGGTCCCCAAGGAGAATCTCAGCAACACCCTGTGGCTGATCCCACTGCTTTGCTAACAGCTTCCTGCAGAGAAGAGCCTGAAAAAGCCTCCTGCTGCTGCTGCTAAGTCGCTTCAGTCGTGTCCAACTCTGTGCAACCCCATAGACGGCAGCCCACCAGGCTCCCCCATCCCTGGGATTCTCCAGGCAAGAACACTGGAGTGGGTTGCCATTTCCTTCTCTAATGCATGAAAGTGAAAAGTGAAAGTGAAGTCACTCAGTCGTGTCTGACTCTTAGCGACCCCATGGACTGTAGCCCGCCAGGCTCCTCCATCCATGGGATTTTCTAGGCAAGAGTACTAGAGTGGGGTGCCATTTCCTTCTCCGGCAAAAGCCTCCTAAAACCACATAAAGCCCGTCTCTGTGCGTGCCCTCACTTCAATCGTGTCTGACTCTGTGTGACCACATGGACTGTAGCCCACCAGGCTCCCCTGTCCATGGGATTCTCCAGGCAAGAATACTGGAGTGAGTTGCCATGCCCTCCTCCAGGGGATCTTCCTGACCCAGGGATCAACCCAAATCTCTCTAAGTCTCCTGCATTGACAGGCAGGTTCTTTTGCCACTAGCACCACCTGGGAAGCCCCCGCAAAGCCAGTCTAAGAAGTGAAAAAGTGGGTTGCAGCTGCCTGTGAGCAGGCTGTGTCTGATTGCCTGTGATCCTCACTCAGCCCATGACTGGCATGCCTGAGGACAACCCATTGAGCCAAAGACCTCATGAGTGCAAACTCCCCTCCCACTCCACAGATTCCTGAGAAATTGCAAACATGTCTGTCTTCGGCCAGCCTGCCTGGAAAGGCCACTGCAGCAGGTACCGCGTGCCCACTGCCATTTCACTCCTGCACACATGTGTAAACCTTACACCCTCAAGGTCAAAGCAGTCACTTGCTGCTGCTTTATACTGGCCAACCCAGGTTAAAAAAAAGACAGTGATGATACCAAGTACTGGTGATAAAACTCCCCTGGGGGAGCTTATGAAAAATATTGGTTCCCCCAACCCACCAAAGCAGATCCACAGAAATGAGACGTGGGCATCTGCATTCTTAAAAAGCTTCCAGGACATTCTGATATCTTGGACCACTCTGACACCATGTTTCCTCCTAGCTCAGCTAAGTTTCCTGCAGAGGGGCATCACCTTAAAGATGTTCTCACTTTTCCAACCAATTGCAATAATGTGGTGGCACTAGCGGTAAAGAATCCACTTACCAAGGCAGGAGACACAGGAGACACGGGTTCAATCCCTGGATCGGGAAGATCCCCTGGAGGAGGAAATGGCAACCCACTCCAGTCTTCTTGCCTGAAAAATTGTGTGGACGGAGAAGCCTAGCAGGCTACAGTCCATGCGATCGCAAAGAATCAGACACGACTGAGCAACTGAGCATGCGCACAGCAACATTTGCGCCTGGGGCATTTTCTGTGACCAGCTTCTAATGGAGCCAGCCCTCAAGTCTCCCTTTGAACCATCACTCCACTCCCCACTGTATGAAAAGCAGCCTCTGGGGTCAAAGACTGGTGATGAAGACTCATGCCACAGCCTGTTTCCTGACAGAAGGACTATTTCCCCCAGGGAGACTGCCAGGATACAGTCTCAGTTCCCCCTCTCTCCTTTTAAGAAATAAAATAAAAATTACACATAGATTACATCAAGCAAAGTACTTGAAATATGAATCGTAGATTGTAATACACCAAAGGAAGAGATTGTGTGTTCTTTGAGCCTTCGTTGATTTCTGGGCGAATCAGATTAGTGGATGTGAAATTACGGACATGAAGGATTGCTGTTGAAGCTTATGAAGTTGCTTTATGAAGAGGGCACCATGATAATTCCCTGATTGTGCAGAGCTATGTCTCTCCAAGTTTTCCTGCCTGCAAAGCAGCAGAGGAAACGTGGCAGGAAGCAAGGGAAGAAGCATGAAGATCTCAACCTTCGGGTCTGCCACCATCACCCACCTGTGACCTGGTACCTGCCAATGTATTTACAAACTGTCCTTAGAACCTACATCCCTAAGAGAGTGTGGCAGGCTCTGAGGATCCCGGAAAAGGAAGAGAGCAAGACTAAAGGGATCTAATCTCCATCTAACAAGATCTCTTTCAAAGGAAATATGATTAAAATATTGGGTTGGCCAAAAAGTTTGTTTGGGTGTTTGGTACCATCTTACAGAAAAATCCTAATGAAGTTTTTGGCCAACCCAGTATATGCTGATGGATACCAATATTGCTTTTAGGGTGAAGAAGACTCCTTTCCATGACCTGTCTGATGAGGCCCCAACTACCCCTCCAGCCTCATCACACAGTCTCATTCTCTCCCCCTCTCCCCCTCATGTAGGCGGAACTTTTGGCCTCTCCTTTGCCCAAGCTCTTCCCTACTCTTGGGATTATCTTCTTTTCTTTCTTTTCCATGCATCCTTGAGATATCTGTGTAAGCATCCCTTCTTCCAGAGCAGCTTCCCCTGAACTCTGTGTCCAACCCACCATTACAATGGTTCACAGACTATATGATCCCCTTTGTAGCAATAATCATAATTGTGACCTTATAATGGTTTGTGTGGTTATTTGACAAAACTCTATAAGGGCATAAACTTTCATCATATCTTGTTCATCTTGAAAACCTCAGTATCTAGCATAATCCTGGCGCATATATACACAAAAATATTTGTCTCAGGGGAAAAAAATGAATGAATAAATGATCACCTAGTGCAAATTCCCCGTGTTGAAGATGAGGAAGCCAAAGTCCAGTGGCGTAAGTGACGTACCATGGGGAACCTGTTGCAAGTTAGTTGCAAGGTTGAGACCAGAACTAAGAGTCTTATAACCCTAAGCCAGGGGCCTCCCTGAGCCACTGGTGGCTCATTGGTAAAGAATCTGCCTGCCAGTGCAGGAGACACAGGTTCATTCTCTGGGGCAGGAAGATCCCCTGGAAAGGAAATGGCAACCCACTTCAGTGTTCTTGCCTGGGAAATCCCATGGACAAAGGAAGCCTAGCAGTACAGTCTACAGGGTCACAGAAGAGTTAGACAGGACTTAGCAACTAAACAGCAGCTACCCTAAACCGAGAAGTCTTCTCTGATGTCACAATTCCTTCCAAATAAAACAGTGATTCAGAAAAATAAAAAGAAAACAAGCCAAAAGAAAATCAGAGAAAGAATTCGCCACTCGATGGACCTTTTTTTTTTTTTTTTTTGATGCTCAAAAGAGAAAGGACAGAACACAAAAGAAACCATGAAAAGAAGCGGGGATATTATAAACAAAGTACTTGATATGAATGATAATGAACAAAAACATTCCTGCTTATTGTTTATCTAATTTTGAATTTTAATGACTAGCAGGAATGGTAATTACTCAATTCCAATGTTTATAGAAAACCAACACACGAAAACCTCACAGTTCGATATTTATGAAGTGTCAGGTTCCCTTAAATACTCAGCTTGGCAATTAGAAGGGGAGCTATTCATTAACATTTTAAACTAGATAAATAAAGAATAGTTGTTATTTATTCATTAAAATTTAAAAAACTGGAAATTATACCCTAATCTTTGGGGTGTATCCATATCATTTAATTAACCATGAGTCAAAATGTTACTAAGAAGCATGTGTCTACACATCTAGAAATAGGTGTAACACCTATTAGCAAATAGAGTGATTTAATCAGAGTAACGATTCAGACTCATCTTCCATTTGTATTGAGAACCTGACTGCAGATGCCTGATGATTTAGAAAGAGCGCTGACTTTAGAGTCAGGTGGAGCTGGGTTTGGATTACTTTGGCCACCTGCTCACCCATTCTGCAATCAACACTTTAACCATAAAATGGGATTACAGTCTTATTTCCAGTGTTGTTGGGAGGCATTAAAGATCATGCGGTACAGTGACTGGTTCAGGATAGGTATCTTATGAGCGATGATGGGCAGAACATTGCTCTGGCTTCAGCTCTGGTCCAGCTACATGGAATAAGCATCTGACTTTCTACAGGTGATGGTCCTAGGGTACCAGGAGTAGTCACCTGCAAGCTGGTGGTGACTGAGGATGCTGGGCAGCTCTCTGTCTGTGAGTTACAGATAAGATCTCTGGGGACTTCCTTGGTGGTCCAGTGGTTAAGACTCTGTGCTTGCAGTGCAGGGGGCCTGGGTTCAATCCCTGGTCAGAGAACTAGATGACACATGCCGCAACTACAAAATATCTCACATACCACAACAAGATTTAAGATCCTGCATGCCACAACTAAGACCCGGTACAGGCAAGTAAGTAATTAATTAAAATATTAAAGTGAAGTGAAAGTCACTCAGTTGTATCTGACTCTTTGCAACCCCACTACACAGTCCATAAATATTAACCACAATAATAACAAAAGACCAGGGCACTGTGGTGAACGCATTCTAAGCCCCAGATGGGGACCATGTGTGTTGGCTCATCACTATATTCTCTGGGTCTAGTACCCAGCATATAGTAAATGTTCACGGGTATTTATGAATGAACAGTAAACAGCTGCATGGCAGCCACTGCAGCATCAGTATCTCCGGATGGCTGTTTAGCCTCTGGGGTCATACTGACCTTGGGGAGACTGCCCTTCCCAGGATGAGCCCATTCTCAGAGAGAGTAAAGGACTGTCCTACAAGTGCATCCCAACTAATGGGATGGTTTTACATGCAACCCAACTAATCCAAAGCCCACACCCAACCTTCTCCTCTATTGGACTCTTGAATTCCAGGCAAATATTCCCCTCCCTGATGCTGAAGCTGAAACTCCAATACTTTGGCCCCCTGATGTGAAGAACTGACTCACTGGAAAAGACCCTGATGCTGGGGAAAGATTGAAGGCATGAGGAGAAGGGGACGACAGAGGATGAGATGGTTGGATGGCATCACCAACTCGATGGAGATCCAAGCTCCAGGAGTTGGTGATGGACAGGGAAGCCTGCCATGCTGCAGTCCTTGGGGTTGCAGAGGGTTGGACACGACTGAGCGACTGAACTGAACTGCTTTCCCTCCCCTAATCGCCCAGGGCCAGGTACTAGACAACCTAGGATAGTCACTGCACCTCGGAGCCTGCTGAAATGATTTGAACCAGCCAACCATAAGCCTCCTCACCCTGACTCACCTGTTTCTATCTACAGAAACCACAATAAACACCCTTGCCCACACTTTCCCCTTGTTCACTCTGCCCCTAGTCTAGCCCAGGTGCCTCCTTATTTGGCCTCGCACAGTGTGGCATTCCCATTCCTCTTGGGAACTGTAACAAACAATCTTTTCATTGGAAAGCATCTCTTGATTTCTTGGCCTCACAATACCCGAGTAATAATGCAACAGCCCCTCCTATTGCCCTCTGATCCAAGACCTAGAAAATCTATGTTGACTTTCTTGAAAAACACGAACTCTCAGAAACTGACAGCACAAGTTGAATAATGAAGTGGAGCATTAGATGCATTACGAGGAACAGGGTGAGAAACATTTCCTGCAGATGGGGGGCTTATATCGTTGGGAGACAGCAATTTCCCTCCTCAGAACTATGTAAAAGGAACACAACAGAGCATAGGAGTGAAAAGAGGTGAATGTTGTGGGGTATCCCATGGCACCAAGATCACCCCATATGGCCACCTGTATGACAGAGGAGCCTGGCTGTGGTTGTAGCAAATGCAAGCAGAATTGCCCCTCACTTCCAGGCCCCCAAGGTGTAATGAAGAACTAAACCAAGACTGAAGAATGCTAATGGCCACCACGAAGTATACGGAGCCTTCTTGGATGTGTTTGATTGACTGCATTCTTGCTTGTAACAAAGCTGCAGGGATGGGCTGTTTGGGTGCCTCTGAACACTCGTACGTTGAAGTCCTAACCCCAGTATCCCAGAATATAACTATATTTGAGATAGTCTTTAAAGAGTGAATTAAGTTAAAATGAGGGCATTAGGGTGCATTTGAATGCAATGTGACTGGCATCCTTATAAGAAGAGGAAACTTGGGTGCGGACACATAGAGAGGGAAGGTAATATGAAAATACAAGGGAAGACAGCGTCTACAAGTCAAGGACAGAAGCATCAGAAGAGACAAGAAACCAATCCCACCAGCACCCTGATTTTGAACTTCAAGCTCTAGAACTATGAGAAAACAGTGTCAGTCCATGGTACTTTGATATGGCAGCCCCGACAGGCTAATTCAGGCTCTGGTCTCCTCCATCACTAGGGTGTGTCTGAGAAAGGGAAGAAAGGGTCCTTTAGCGCCATAGAATGCATTAAAAAAAAAAATGTTCACCCAGGCTGCCAATAGACTCCTACAGCCCCAAATGAGATGTAGATTCAGCAGCAAATGAAGTTACCACATCAAAACATGGGCATGAACAGGACTGTTTGAGCTCCAGCCCACAAAAATTCTTATCTCTCCCGCTGCCCACATCCCTTGCCCACGATATTTCCATCATCAAAGGTGCTTTTTGAAACTTGGAAACCCTGAATTATCCATAAATTCAAAACTTGAATCGACCCTGTCATGCTGTGGCTGTGTTGGATGATCAAGAAGAGTTGAAAGGGTAAACCACAGCTTTTTAGGCACATGCAAATCAGGCAGACTTGCAGAACTTTGCAAGTTCTTTAAAATGTGATATCAGAATAAGAGAAGGTTTCTACCCTCACCCTTTCTGAAGACTGCAAAGTTAGGAGGGGAACGAAACTCTGTAGGTGGGTCTGTTGGAACCGTGGCATGCCTAACCAAGGTGAAAACCAGATGCTTTGGTATGTATTTAGAGAAAAAAGAGTGAGAGCCGAATTTCAAATCCAAGATTGCAATTCCTTAATGTTTACAAAGCACAAATAAATAGCAATACTGGCAAGCCACCTGGCATAGGAAGACCTGCTGCTGCTGCTGCTGAGTCGCTTCAGTCGTGTCCGACTCTGTGCAACCCCGTAGACGGCAGCCCACCAGGCTCCCCCGTCCCTGGGATTCTCCAGGCAAGAACACTGGAGTGGGTTGCCATTTCCTTCTCCAATGCATGAAAGTGAAGAGTGAAAGTGAAGTCGCTCAGTCGTGTCTGACTCTTAGCGACCCCATGGACTGCAGCCCACCAGGCTCCTCCGTCCATGGGATTTTCCAGGCAAGAGTACCGGAGTGGGTTGCCATTGCCTTTTCTGATAGGAAGAGCACTGGTCTTGAAATCAGAAAGCCTGGTGATTAATCCATGTCATTTATTTTCCACAAACATCTTGTTTCTTGATCTAAAAAATCGCTCTCACTCCCTATCTATCACTCACACAGTTAATGGGAAAATCATTGTGAAAACACATGGAAAACTCTGACTGCCAGGCAAAGGTGGGGACTTTTCACTCTTTCAAGGGACATCATGCCTTCAATCTCAGGACAAGAGCAACTCAAGTGTTGAGAATCAGTGCAGAAAAATTGCCAGCACAACCTTCCTGCTGTAATTTAGCTTTGACTTTTTATCTTAGGATAATTTTAGACTTAGAAAGAAAGCAAGATGACTTGTGCTGCTCATGACACATCATTCCCAATAACTTGCCCTCTTAGAACGCATCTCAGGGACCATAGGCAAGCAACCAAAGAGGGACTTTGAATTGAACACCAGTCAAGTCTGGAAGGTGAAATAGCGACTCTTTTGGATCGGCCAAAAAGTTCCTTCAGGTTTTTCTGTAACATCGTATGGAAGAACCCAAAGGGACTTTTTGGCCAACTCAATATCTCTTCCCGATCACCATGGCTACCCCTTTAACCCTTTGAAGGCATGGCTAAGCTAACAGAGGGAACATTTAGATGGCCCCAGTCCTTTTACCCATTCTCTTAACAGCCATTCAACACTTTGGCAGGAAGGGAAAAGGAAAAAGGCCTGTCAACACCCTCCTGATGTCCAGACTGGTATGAAATGCCAACTTGCCTCTCAAATGCCAGCTGCCTCTCCAGCTCTGCCTTTGCTTTCAGTTCAAGGTCTGCTTTACAAGTTTGGCATACATAGAACTTTGGCATACAAAGCTTGAAGCCTACCTCATCACAAAACATATAACAGAAGTCAATAAAAGTAGACAGACTCTTGAGAATCCCATGGCTGAATCTACAGGTAAGACGTTCTTCAAAGAACGGAACTGGTTTGGCAACATTTTTGTCTTCCTGTTACAGAATATCTTCTGCCTTTAACAGGACGAGGGACTGTTCACTGGTAAAGATGAGATTATCAGTTTGATGTCGTTCAACAGTGTGCACGTCATCCAGGCTGCTGCTCTCTGCCTATTTCAAAGACAGACTGTGAAGAGCTCTAATTCCCACGTGTGCACCAAGAGATCAAATATGAATAGTTCCTGAGGAAATGAGGGTAAAATAGGCAGCTCAGAGATGCTCCTGTGCGCCAATTATAGCCCATCTTCAGGTTATGTTCTGCTTCTCAAAATGATAGAAAATTGTGGAGTGTTTCTAATCTTTGCAGTTCAGACTGAATCTATCTTCCCTGAATTGTTTCCAAGTAGGCTTGCATTAAAAAGGACTTTCAAAATAGCCAGGTGTCTGGTCTGGATGGTTGAGACTTGGGCAATTGCATCATGCTTTGTCTCACTCAAAAGGTCAGAAGATCAAGTCAAAAGCCAAAGGTACCCATTTTGATTTCTAAAGATTTATTTTTATTTCTTTCCTTTCAAACGAGACAGGGAGGTGACATTTATTAAATCTCTAAAAGTGCTCCATGCACTGGGTTGGTATTTTATATGTTTTATCTCACAAGTACAAGACAGGCCTGCTCTTCCTCCTTCTAAGTGTAAGAAAAGAGAGATGCACCTTTTTAAAAAAGATATTATTCCTGTTCCCCAGCGTAAACAGGACATGAGTCCAGGTGTGACCCAGGCAGTGTTTGGTGATGAAAACAGCAGGTGCTTTGGAACTAGATCAGAATGTTTACACACCATGTATTAGCTGTATGCCTTGGGAAAGTCACATTACCGTGCTGAACTGTTCATTTATAAAAAGGAGATAACAATATATAAGTTGTGGGGCCACCATATCGTGTGTGTACACCCATGCACACATATTAAGCCCCAGGCCCCAGAGGTATTTCATAAATGATAATTGATATTAATCAATCAACAGGTAGGGCTGGGATTTCCCTGGCAGTCCAGTGGTTAAGACTTCACCTTACCCACTCCAGTTTTCTTGCCTGGAGAATTCCATGGACAGAGGAATCTGGTGGGCTACAGTCTATGGGGTCACAAAGAGTCAGACACAACTGAAAGACTAGCACTTTCTTTTTTCACTTTTCCAATACAAGGGGTGCAGGTTTGATCCCTGATTGGGGAGCTAACATCCCACATGCCTCATGGCCAAAAACCAAAACATAAAACAGAAGCAATATTGTAACAAATTCAATAAAGACTTAAAAGAATAGATGGGACTTTCCTGGTGGTCCAGTGGTTGAGAATCTGCCTTGCAATCCAGGCTCTGAGGGTTTCATCTCCGGTCATGGAACTAAGATCCCACAGTGCTGTGGGCAACTAAACCCATGTGTTGCAACTACTGAAGCCTGCATGCCCTGGGCCCCACAGGCCATCACTAGAGAGTCTGTGCACCACAACAAAAGATTCACGTGACACAGTGAAGATCCTGCACGCAGCAACCAAGACCCACATAGAAAATTAAAAAAAAAAAATCAGTAAGTAATGATTGACTACTTCCTCATTGGCAGGAACTATGTCAGGGAGTGAGGCTCCATTGACAGGAGGGCTGCCATTTGTAATTGTGTTTTCTCATCTAGAGCAATACAATGGATTCTTCCACTACAGCTAATAATGTGGAGCCATTCCTGTGTGCAGTCACTGTTTTAGGCACCATAGGAACCTTAAGGGTAACACTGCTGCTGCTGCTAAGTCACTTCAGTCATGTCCAACTCTGTGCAACCCCATAGACGGCAGCCCACCAGGCTCCCCCATCCCTGGGATTCTCAAGGCAAGAACACTGGAGAGGGTTGCCATTTCCTTCTCCAATGCATGAAAGTGAAAAGTCAAAGTGAAGTCACTCAGTTGTGTCCGACTCCTAGGGACCCCATGGACTGTAGCCCACCAGGCTCCTCCGTCCATGGGATTTTCCAGGCAAGAGTACTAGAGTGGGGTGCCATTGCCTTCTCCACTAAGCCATAAACAAAACCATTTCAATCCATAATGATCCTATTGTATAGATGCACCAGCTATTCTCAGAAAGCAATCTGCAGATCACATGGGGAGTCTTCAAAGTGCGAAGGATTCTGAGAATACTGGAGGCATTCAGCTTTAGAAAACCAGTTTCCAGATTCTCACTGGGCATTTAGAATCTTTACTAAGACTCTTTTAACTGAGAATTCACCTCCAGTTGAGGTGACTTGGATTCTCAGTCCCTACTTTCAACAATCACATTTCTCACATTTAACAAAAGACATATTTCTCACCCATTGCCACTCATACTCTTTAAAAAAAAAACATAAACAAAACAGAACTTCTGAGGTGTTGAATGAAGAAAAACTTAAAATGCTGCTCTTGGGGTTGGGGAAACGTAATCTCTAATGACTGCAAAACAAACCCTCTTGCAAGTCAGCTAGTTTCTGATTCTCTGCTTCTGATTTGAGGACTCTGGGACTGCAAACAGGCAGATCATTAACATTAGTCTTTAGTGGCAAATCAAAGGGAGCCTTTTGCAGATAATCCCCACAATTAATGTCATCTTCTGTTTTGTTTTCAAATTCTGTTCCCATCGACGCATTTAAGGACATAAGTTGTCTCAGCACTTAAATAAATAAAAATTCAAAATGGGAATACAATTGATACCAACTATTTTCATTTAAAAAATAAGTAATATTTATTCATAAATGAGTGACCTACATAAAAACTTTCTTTTTACTCATCAACAGATGTAACTTCTAATAAAATGGTTATGTTTAAGGCTTCCCTGCTGGCCTAGTGGTTAAGAATCCACCTGCCAGGGCAGGGAACTCCAGTTTGCTCATTATTCCGGAAAGATCCCACATGCCATGGGGCAACTTAGTCTGAGTGCTGCAACTACTGAACCCATGCTCTGCAACAAGAGAAGCCACTGCAGTGATTAGCCCGTGCACAGCAATGAAGACTCAGCACAGCCAAAATTAAATAAATCAGTATTTATGTTTAGTAATGATCACACTATGTTATGTATATTGGTAAATTGGATATAATAATTATACAGTTTGTAGTTCATTCTACATTCAAAAAAACAATTCCCAGACCACAGAAAATTAAAATCCATTTCAACTTACAGAGCCAGAATGAGAAGAGCAGCTTCTGACACCCAGGATGGGCCTGGTGCTCATGGCCAGGCCATGCTGCTGTCTTTTTGGGTAGCAACAATCTCACTGACAGCATCAGACCACGGGTCTGATGCTCTGCTGTGTGACAATGATACGCAATCTGTGCCTATGCTATGTTGTGAGACAAAACAAAAACAAGGAAACAAAGCCATTTCAGAATCTTTTATAAGCACAGAGAAAATAAAAAATGTCATAACTCAGGCTGCTATGACAAAAATACCACAGTCCAGGTGGCTTGAGCAGCAAACATTTAATTCTCACAGTTTTGGAGTCTGGAAAGTTCAAGACCAAGGGACTGACAGATTTGGTGTCTGGTGAGGCCCCATTTCTTTGTTCTTGGATGGCAAATTTTTTTTGTGGCCTCATATGGCAGAGAGGCAAGGGAGCCCTCTGGGGTCTCTTTCATAAGGGCACAAATCTCATTCATAAGGGCCCCACCCTCATGCCTACTGTACATTCTGCACTTTCACGCTCAGTCATGTCTGACTCTTTTTGACCCCAAGGTCTGTAGCCCTCCAGGCTTCTCTGTCCATGAGATTCTCCAGGCAGGAATACTGGAGTGGGTTGCCATTTCCTCCTCCAGGAAATTTTCCCCACCCAGGGATCAAACCAGCATCTCCTGTGTCTCCTGCATTGCAGGCGGATTCTTTACCACTGAACCACCAGGGAAGCCCACCTCCCAAAGGCACCACCTCCTAATACCATCACACAGAGGTTTCAAAATTTGGGATGGGGGGGTCACAGTCTATAGTGGAAGTTATTGTGGAAACCACAAAAGTACCAAATATCATCTTCTCTCAGTTAGTATGAGTGACTGTTGATTCTCTACCAATTACACCTTTAAACACACTCTCCTCTCCTTCCAGATAAGATTTATTAAGATAACTAATCATAGATTTGCCCCATTTCCTAACACCATTTAACCCACAGTAAGTTCCACTTGGAGTAGTCCTCCCCAATTATCTAAGAAAGAAAGAAAGAAAGAAAGAAAGTGAAGTCACTCATTTGTGACCCCATGAACTGTAGCCTACCAGGCTCCTCCATCAATCCGATAATCAGTCTTTTTTAACATCCGTTTTAAAGTAATTTTATTTATCTTTTTATTTATTTATTTGGGGCTGTGCTGGGTTTTTGTTGCCGCACAGGCTTTTCTCCAGTTGCTGTGAGTGGGAGCTACTTTGCAGTTGTGGTGCTCGGGCTTCTCGTTGAAGTGGCTTCTCTTATTGCGGAGCACAGGCTTTAGGGCATTTGGGCTTCAGTAGTCTCAGCTTCTGGACTCTAAAGCACAGGCTCAAGTGTTGAGGCACTTTGGTTTAGTTGCTCCTCAGCATGTGGGTTCTTCCTGGATCAGGGGTTGTGTCTTCTGCACTGGCAGGCGGATTCTTTACCACTGAGTCACCAGGGAAGTCCCTTTCAAACACCTTTTACTGAGATGCCCAACACTTCCCAAATGGTGTACATTCTCCTGGGTTGCAGTGAGTGATAAACCCAACTTAGTCCATTACAGCTGTATTTCTATGGTGTTTGGCTGGAAGGCATTGCTGAAAGGGATGTGCCACCAAGATTCAGCTGAAAACCTCGCTGTCCTGGACAGAAACCCAGAGCCCAGTCCTGGTGTTCACACCCGAGACCCTCTGTGTTTACCTGTTCGAGATGCCCCCTGCCCGTGGCTGAAAGATAAGTCTGTACTAACCTGAGCTCCAATATTTTGTTAAGTATTTCACCATTAGATTTATCTTGTTTTCCTGGGAATATGTTCCCTTCCAACCTTTAAAAAAAAAAATCTGATCAGCTCTACAGTGTTCTTTGGTGAAATTGCTTCCTAATCTTCTAATACCTGCTCCTGCAGTCTCTCTGTTTGTCTATGGTCTTGAGTGTTCTTTGTCTATAACAGGAAACATCTGTAGGGAGATGTATCTGTGAGGGTTCAACCAGAGAAACAGAATGAGTAGGAGCTATCTATATTAAGAGGTTTCTTGCAATGAACTGGTTTATGCAATCATGAGGCTGGCTAGGCAAGACCAAAATCCAGAGTACATCAGGAGCACGGAAACCCGGGAGGCCTTGCTGAAGCCTGTCCAAAGACAGAGCTTCTTCCTCAAGGAAACCTCTCTGCTTTTAAGACCTTTCAACAGCTTAAATCAGGCCCACCTAGATGAACTCTGTTCGTTTCCAAGACAAACCATTCAATATCATAGTAATCCAAGTCTATGCCCCAACCAGTAATGCTGAAGAAGCTGAAGTTGAACGGTTCTATGAAGACCTACAAGACCTTTTAGAACTAACACCCAAAAAAGATGTCCTTTTCATTATAGGGGACTGGAATGCAAAAGTAGGAAGTCAAGAAACACCTGGAGTAACAGGCAAATTTGGCCTTGGGATATGGAATGAAGCAGGGCAAAGACTAATAGAGTTTTGCCAAGAAAATGCGCTGGTCATAGCAAACACCCTCTTCCAACAACACAAGAGAAGACTCTACACATGGACATCACCAGATGGTCAACACTGAAATCAGATTGATTATATTCTTTGCAGCCAAAGATGGAGAAGCTCTATATAGTCAACAAAAACAAGACCAGGAGCTGACTGTGGCTCAGATCATGAACTCCTTATTGCCAAGTTCAGACTGAAATTGAAGAAAGTAGGGAAAACCACTAGACCATTCAGGTATGACCTAAATCAAATCCCTTATGATTATACAGTGGAAGTGAGAAATAGATTTAAGGGCCTGATCTGATAGATAGAGTGTCTGATGAACTATGGAATGAGGTTCGTGACATTGTACAGGAGACAGATCAAGACCATCCCCATGGAAAAGAAATGCAAAAAAGGCAAAATGGCTGTCTGGGGAGGCCTTGCAAATAGCTGTGAAAAGAAGAGAAGCAAAAAGCAAAGGAGAAAAGGAAGATATAAGCATCTGAATGCAGAGTTCCAAAGAATAGCAAGAAGAGATAAGAAAGCCTTCTTCAGTGATCAATGCAAAGAAATAGAGGAAAACAACAGAATGGGAAAGACTAGAGATCTCTTCAAGAAAATTAGAGATACCAAGGGAACATTTCATGCAAAGATGGGCTTGATAAAGGACAGAAATGGTATGGACCTAACAGAAGCAGAAGATATTAAGAAGAGGTGGCAAGAATACATAGAAGAACTGTACAAAAAAGATCTTCACGACCCAGATAATCATGATAGTGTGATCACTCACCTAGAGCCAGACATCCTGGAATGTGAAGTCAAGTGGGCCTTAGAAAGCATCACTATGAACAGAGCTAGTGGAAGTGATGGAATTCCAGTTAAGCTATTTCAAATCCTGAAAGATGATGCTGTGAAAGTGCTGCACTCAATATGCCAGCAAATTTGGAAAACTCGGCAGTGGCCACAGGACTGGAAAAGGTCAGTTTTTATTCCAATCCCAAAGAAAGGCAATGCCAAAAAATGCTCACACTACCACACAATTGCACTCATCTCACACACTAGTAAAGTAATGCTCAAAATTCTCCAAGCCAGGCTTCAGCAATATGTGAACTGTGAACTTCCAATTGTTCAAGCTGGTTTTAGAAAAGGCAGAGGAACCAGAGACCAAATTGCCAACATCCACTGGATCATGGAAAAAGCAAGAGAATTCCAGAAAAACATCTATTTCTGCTTTATTGACTATGCCAAAGCCTTTGACTGTGTGGATCACAATAAACTGTGGAAAATTCTGAAAGAGATGGGAATATCAGACCACCTGACCTGCCTTTTGAGAAATCTGTATGCAGGTCAGGAAGCAACAGTTAGAACTGGACATGGAACAACAGACTGGTTTCAAATAGGAAAAGGAGTATGTCAAGGCTGTATATTGTTACCCTGCTT
>NW_011494912.1:2770273-2770596 GCF_000754665.1 Bison bison bison | reverse complement strand
TGTGAAGAAGGCTGAGTGCCAAAGAATTGATGCCTTTGAACTGTGATGTTGGAGAAGACTCTTGAGAGTCCCTTGGACTGCAAAGAGATCCAACCAGTCCATTTGAAGGAGATCAACCCTGGGATTTCTTTGGAAGGAATGATGCTAAAGCTGAAACTCCAGTACTTTGGCCACCTCATGCGAAGAGTTGACTCATTGGAAAAGACTGTGATGCTGGGAGGGATTGGGAGCAGGAGGAGAAGGGGACAACAGAGGATGAGATGGCTGGATGGCATCACCGACTCGATGGACGTGAGTCTGAGTGAACTCGTGGGAGTTGGTGA
>NW_011494912.1:2754834-2770037 GCF_000754665.1 Bison bison bison | reverse complement strand
GATTATCTAGGATAATCTCTTTTACTGAAAACAAGATTATGGATTTATAATTTATAACTGATTATAGACTTTAGTCATGTCTACAAAACATCTTCACAGCAGTATCTAGTTTAGCCTTAGCCTGACTAACTGGAGTAATGATAGTGAAAGTGTCTGACTCTTTGCCACCCCATGAACTGTATCCTGCCAGACTCCTCTGTCCATGGAGTTCTCCAGGCAAGAATACTGGGGGAGGCAGGCTGTTAGCCATTCCCTTTTCCAGGGGATCTTCCCAACCCAGGGATCAAATCAGCATCTCCTGCATTGCAGGCAGATTCTTTACTGTCTAGGGCTTCCCTGGTAGCACAGTCGTAAAGTGCTCAAATCTGAGAGACTAAAACTTTCACTTTCTTTACTGTCTGAGCCACCTGAGAAGATCCAGACTGAGTTATAGCCTAACCAAGTTGTCATATAAGACGGATCATCACAGACAAGATATGGAACTAGGTCTGATAAATCTGTCCTCAAGTCAGGCCCAGGGGACTTCATTGTGTCTCCTGAAACTGGCTTCTTTTTAATGAGACAAACTTTGACTTGGGTCATCATTATAAAGCCTTATATGGTTGTTTCCTGAGTTAGGGTTCCTGAGGACTTTCTTTGTCCTCCTGGAGTCAGGAGGTTTTCCCTGCTCTCTGATATTGGTTGGGTGATAACTGACCTTCAGCTGGGACCCAGAGCTGAAAAGGGAAGGGAGGGCACAACATTTAAAAGGATGACATCACCCAAGGACACTACATAACCTGATTAGAACCAACAAGGTCCAAGAGCAGACTCAACTTCCACTTGACCTTGAGCCTCAGTATACACTCATTGTAAAACACCCCAGCCGCCTGAACCATAAAAACCAAAAAGTAGGTGATGGCCCAATTCGTGAAAATCCCCACTCCTTCCCTAAAATATCTGGAATGCCCCTCCTACTCATTATTTGTTTTTGTTTAGGCATGAGGTTGTGTCCAACTCTGCAAACCCCGCCATGGACTGTAGCCTGCAGGCTCCTCTGTCAATAGGATTTTCCAGGCAAAAATACTGAAATACAGAAATACTGGGTTGCCATATCCTTCTCCAGGGGATCTTCCCAACCCAGGGATAGAACTCACATCTCCTGCATTGGCAGGCAGACTCCTTACCACTGAGCCACCAGGGGTCTCTCCTTAGCCTATGTAAATACCCACCCCTATAAAAATTGACAACATCATACCCTGAGGCTTCTCTTGCCTCCCAAAATACCTCACTCTCTGTTTATGAAGTGTGTTTCTTCCCTGAACAGATCTTCTTTCTCTGTGCTATGGCTCACTCTGGAATTCTTTCCTGCATGAGGCCAACCTACACTTGGCAGCCATCCCAGGAACCTGGCCTTGACCTGGGGCGTGTGTCCCATCTCTTTTCCTGCCACAGAACCATGAAGAGACACCAGTACCATCCACGTGCTCTGTCCACACTGGGGCTCTCCACCCAGGCCAAACTCGCCTTCCTGCTGTTCTCTCACCATCATGCTACCTTGCATGCTTATCTCATTAACTGGCATAATTTCATCACTAATAGTTCATAAATGCAGTGGCCACTTTGCAGAGGTTTTGACAGGTATGAGAGCATTCATTTGAAAGGTACCTTTGCATAAAAAAAGTAAAGAAATCCTCAAGAGGCGATCTCTGTCTTGTTTGTGTGTGAGAGGGAGCACTTTGCTTAGCCCAGTGTCCCCTCCTTCGTTTCAGTATTTGGGAATTGATAATTGCTGACTTTTTAATTGTTGGGGCTGATGAAACTGTTAAGTGTGTACAAGTTGTATCAAAGCCGGCTGCATGCATCTCTTCTGTGAGCCGATATGTCAAAATCTGTTTTCCCACATCTAAACTTTCTGTCCTCTCTTTGTAGAGAAAACATAATTAGCCTTGTAGAGTCATGATTTCAGGTTTGCTTAAAGCCGGCGGTCTCTCTCTCTCTCTCTCTCCTGCTCTTGGGGAAAGAAAGGTTAAAGAGTAAAACAACAACAACAAAAAATCATTCAGTTGTTATGTTAGAACTCTATGATTATCTAGCCCAAATAAGCACTCAGCAATGTCTTAAATAAAAAAAAAAAGAGAGAGAGAGAGAGAAAATTTAAGAGTGTTTCTTTTTGCAGACCTGGAAAAGCATATCTATATAAAAGCCTTTGCTGCTATAGCTATGAGGTAAGCAAAAATGGCTTTACAACAGGAATGGACCTAGAGATGTTGTGCTGAGTGAAGTCAGACAGAGAAGGGGAAATATTGTATGATGTCCCTTATATGCAGAATCTAAAAAGAAATGATGCAAATGAACTTATTTACAGAATAGAAACAGATTCACAGGCTTAGAGAATGAGCTCAGGGCTGCCAGGGAGGGAGAATGGGAGGAAGGGATAAGCATGGATTTGGGGATCAAAATGTACACACTGTGAAATTGAAGGTGGATAACCAACAAGGTCCTGCTGGAGCGCAGGGAACTCTGCTCAGTGTTATGTGGCAGGCTGGAGGGAAGGGACTCTGGGGGAGAATGCATACATGTATCTGGACGGCTGAGTCCCTTTATAGTCTGCCTGAAACTATCACAACATTGTTAATCCACTCCAATCTAATATAAAAGTGAAAAAGGAAAGAAAAGAAAAATGACTTTAGCTCCAAGATAAAATAAGAGTATGGGGCACGATTCAGTCTTTAAAAATTAGTTTGTCCTATAAAATACTGACAGCACACAATTTTGTCTAAGTACAGAATTACATGTCTCATATTTAAACTTTCTAAACTGCCTGCGGTTTTATGAGTTACTTAAGTTACAACTGTCTCCATAGCTTGTTTAAAATTAAAAATTTATGGGTATAAAATTATATTCACCTAAAGAAAATGATAATAATGATGTATCATTAAAGGGATTAATGTTATAAAATTCTTACAAGGCTACAAATCACAGGAGCTAATGTATAAGCCAAGTTGTAATTTTCAGAACTGTGACTAACTTTAAGACCTTAGACAAAGGTTTCAGTTAATTAATTAATGATCTTGGATGCCTGGACAGTTTTTAAATAAAAAGATACAAAAAAACTGGTCATTAAACATAATTTACCCTTATTTCTTAAAATTACAATAGATTAACAAATTACACAGTTGTTTTTAGATAATATATATTTAAATATCTTTGTTTATTTCTTCTCATCAAAGTTATTAAAATGATATGAGATGAATATTCATAGAAAAAATAAGCAATTCTTGGTTTTCTATCATCTAGTTTTTTCTTTTGTCTGGAGAAAAGAAACCTGTTTAGGGAACACGTCATGCCTTTTTCAAACCTTCTGTAAACTTTTTTTGGGATATTCCTGATTAATTCTATTTATTGATGGTTCATATTTATAAAGAAAAAACTAAAAATTGCCAAGAGACTCTACTACACAGAGTTGGATTTACTCAAAATTTAGACTTTTCACAGAATTTCAATCAGCTTTGTAGGCTAAATGGATTACTCTTTGCCAAAACCTAACGACTCATGAATGGTGAAAGAACAAATATGTACACTATTAGAAGTAAATGGTGGCAGGTTAACTCATGACATTTAATGGATTTAAAAACAAAAAAGATTCCCTGACCACTATAGGAGGGCAGGCAGGAGGAGAAGGCGACGACAGAGGATGAGATGGTTGGATGGCATCACCTACTTGATAGACATGACTCTGAGTGAGCTCCAGGAGTGGGTGATGGGCAGGGAAGCCTGGCGTGCTGCAGTTTATGGGGTCACAAAGGAGGTGGACACGACTGAGCGACTGATAGGAGTCCTTATAAAATGGACAGAAAATGGGCTCATTTCTATTATGGTATAGTATCCTTATATTCCCAGGACAGCCCATGCACCACCAAGGTTCTACTTCCTACATGAGTATCAGGCTTGTCCCTGCCCACTTGACACTGACTTACTCTGTGTCTGGCAGTGATTATTGGAGACTACTAGATACTTACAACTACCATCCCAGGACTTCCCTGGTGGTCCAGTGGTTAAGACTTCACCTTCCTCATTAGGGAAGGTCATGTACACACTGCTATATCTAAAACAGATAACCAACCAAGACCTGTTGTCTAACACATGGAACTCTGCTCAATGTTGTGTGCCAGCCAGGATGGGACGAGGGGTTGGGGGAGAATGGATACATGTATGTGTATGGCTGAGTCCCTTCACTGTTCACCAGAAACCACAACATTGTTAATCGGCTCTACCCCAATACAAAATGTTTTTGGTGTTAAAAATAATAATAATAAATTAACAATAATAATTAAAGAATATTTCACCTTCCAATGCAGGAGGTGTGGGTTCGATCCCTGATCAGGAAGCTAAGATCCCTCATGCCTCGAAGCCAAAAAACCAGAACGTAAAGCAGAAGTAAAATTTAATGAAGTCAACAAAGACTTTAGGATAAAACACACATCAAGAATACAAAATTTAAAAAAAACTACCACCCATCCCAGGAAGCTCTGCAATGAGGCAAGCATGGGAGACTCTGGAAGAGAGAACCCATGCTCCCTTCATTCAAACTTCCTTAATTGCAATTCCCACAATGACCTGATCCTTGTCGTGGACCCTCACACATGTCATATATGATACAGCCTCTGCTCTAGATGTCCAATCAATGAGTCTAAATTCATTAGTCAGCGTTGCCATGGGCGATCACACAGAGTTCAATTCTCTTGAAGTGTGCAGCCCCTATGTAATACAATAGGGCAAGTAAAAAGTTCTGAGACTCCTGGGTCTCTAATGTAGGCACTTCTGGATTCTGGGGTGTGTTTTCATTGCTTAGATATTACAATCTGGGGCCTCCCTGGGGGCTCAGTGGTTAAAAAAAAAAAAAAAAAAAGAAATCTGCCTGCCAATGTAGGAGACATGGGTTTGATCCCAGGTTGGGAAGATCCCCTGGAGAAGGAAATGGCAACCCACTCCAGTATTCTTGCCTGAGGAATCCCATGGACAGAGACGCCTGGCAGACCACAGTCCATGGGGTCACAAAGAATCAGACATGCTGAGCGACTGAGCACACACACTCTCTTGCTCTAAGACCTGTTGAGCTAACAGTCATGTGGTTTCTGGTAACTGCCTGCATTATGGTTGCCAGTGTATCTGGTCCAGAGTCTTCAGTGCTTCTGCACTGATGAATCAGATGATTCGGCACCTCGATCTATACCAGAAGGCAAAGGAAGGATCGAGTCTAACCTGACTACACACTAGTTAGGGGAACCCCCACCTGATCTCGATCAGTCAGTTCTCATCTAGACATGATGAATCAATATCCTGTGGTCTGACTTCATTTTGTCGAAAGGATAGGGGGACAAGAAAGAGAAAAACAGCCACGGATACGCAATGACGAGCCTGCCACTTTCACCTAAGCCTTGGAACTCTTAGGTCCTGACTCATGCCTGACAGCAGGGCTCCCCTCTGGCTGTCAACAATCTCACATCAATATCAGATGGTGTTATCTGTGATCACGATGAAGTAAAACAATAACCAAGACCACATCATAACTTTGTCTGAGCATAGGAAAAACATCCCTGTGCAAACCACAAAAGGACAACCCTGCCTGCCCCACCCCAGGACTGCTGGTTCTCCTTCCAAATGAGACTGATAGGACTTCCTTGGCGGATAAGAATCTGCCTGCCAATGCGGGGAGACATGGGTTCCATCCTTAGTCTGGGAAGATTGCACATGCTGCGAAGCAGCTAAGCCCATGGGCCACCACTACTGAGCCTGAGCTCTAGAGCCCCAGAGCCACAAGCACTGAGTCCACATACAGCAACCACTGAAGCCCGAGCTCCTAGAGCCACGCCCTACACCAAGAGGAGCCGCTGCAGTGAGAAGCCTATGCAAGGAACAGTGGCTCCAGCTCTCTGCAAACAGAGGAAGCCCAGCTGCAGCAGCGAAGACCCAGGGCAACCAAAATTAATTAAAAAAAAAAAAAAAGATAACCCATCATAAAATTGTCCCCACTTCCCAACAGCATCCGATCCAGAGTAAAGCCAGTCTTTCATAAACTTCCCCCCAAATCACTTAATCAAGGCCCAAATCATATAATAAATCCTGTCTAACACCCTCTTACTCAGAACCCCAGGGTTCCCCATGGTGCACGTTCAACCTTGTTTCAATGAGCAAGGCACCCAATTTGTTCCACTCTAACTCTGTTCTGTTTGGCCTTTGGCTGAAGGGCAGTTACAATGTTTTGCTTCATAGAAAAAATACTGAGAGAATTCATAACAGTCTTTGTGTCTATATGTGGGTTATGGCCCCCACCCCCCTTAGAGGAAACCTCCCTGAAATTGGATCAACATATAAGAAAGTCCAGCTGAGATTTACAGTATGGCAAATAGCTTCAAACACCTGATTCTGGCAAGTGTGGAGCCAAATCTACTCCTAGACTTTTCCACTCTGGGAGCCATAGAGGCCCTTTTTACTCAAATCACTTTGAGTTGGTTTTTGTCCCTTTCAGCAGAAAGAAACCCTGCCCATTAGGGATGATGTAGAATGGCGTGATGGAGTGCCTTTAAAGCAGGCCACGTAGGCTGGCTACAGTGAGAGCTTTCCTTTTGTACATCAGCACAAACATGTGGAAATTAACTGAAAACCGTTCTCCCTGGATACAATCAGGAGGAAGTGAGAGCAGAACCCTCCTTGAATTTTAACACGGGGCCTCAACATTCTGCCAGCCCCACTGTTTTACAGGGGGACAAAAGAGACCTTAATTACTTCCACACAGAACAAAGAATTGGGAGAATAAATACTGCAAAATAGAGATGGCTTCTTTTATTCCAGTAAGATGCCTAGCAGATAATGCGAGCATGCGTGCTCAGTCACTTCAGTCGTGTCCAACTCTTTGCAACCCTATGGACTCTAGCCCACCAGGCTCCTCTGTCCATGGGATTCTCCAGGCAAGAACACTGGAGTGGGTTGCCAGGCCCTCCTCCGGGGGATCTTCCCCTCAGTCAGGGATCAAACCCAAGTCTCCTGCGTCTCCTGGACTGCAGGCAGATTCTTTACAGCTGAGTCACCAGGGAAGCCCCCAAGGAGATAATATGTCTCACCTAAGTGAGTCTGTGTTTAAGAAAGGTTGAAACATGCCTGTAAATGCAGGTAAAAGGCTTTAAATACTTGCCACGGATATTAACTTGTATCTTGAAGGTAATCGTTTACTCGTTGGATCTAGGAAATGGGAAGAGCTTAAACATTTCATCCACAGGTTCAATTATTTATCAGCCCACCTTTTCTTTAAGATTTAGAACATTTTAGCAGAGAGCAGCTAAGGCAGAAAATTCATGCAGGATACACAGGAACTGCAGTTACACTGAATGCTCTTCCTAAAGTTATTTGTCAAGATAGTCCTTAGATCTTAACAAAAGTACTTAGTTAATTGAAATGCAAGAATTGATGTTGTTTCTCAGCATCATTCTCAGTAAATAGATGTCCGTGTTCCAACCACTCTCATCAAGAAAGTTGCGTTTAGGTACTCCCATATCGAAAGACCACAAAGAAACACAAGTTAAATATTTACCTAGTTCTTTTCTAATTCTTTGTATATGGGCCAGAACCACACCATCAGTTTCAGCATAGGCATAGTGGATGTCAGTCAACTCTGGCCCCCTTTACCAGGGCAAATTCAGCTGTATTTACCCCAAGCCATGCTGTTATCTTGATGCAAACGCACAGATTGGGTAATTAACAATTATGGGTAGGACTTGCCTGGTGGTCCAGTGATTAAGAATCTGCCTTGCAACCCAGGGGACACAGGTTTGGATCCTGGGCTGAGGAACTAAGATCCCACATTCCAGGGAGCAACTAAGCCTGCGTGCCACTACTGAAGCCCTTGCACTCTGGAGCCCTCAAAACACAACTAGAGAGCCCGTGTGCTGCCACAAAGGATCCCAGGTGCTGAAACTAAGACTCAACTCAGGCAAATAAATAAATACATAAATAAAAATATTAAAAAAAAACAATTATGGGCTGTACATAGAATCACTAATAGAGGGGGCATGAAAACATTTCAGCACTAAGAATCCAATCATGACCTCTGAAAGACAAAGGGATGCCCCCCCTCAAAAAAAATACATGCAGGTGGGGTGGGAGCAGCAACAGCTATGATAATGTGCAGAATTGATGGTGCAGTTATTAGGAGATGCCCTAATGCCCTAATGACATGGATGAGAAAGAAACTGCTCAGGAAAAGGCACCGCTGGAAGCCTGGGACGCTCCAAGCATCTCCCAAGGGTAATGATAAACATGCTAATAGGCAGGGTTAGGTGCCAGGGAGCTGGGGCATCGTACCTCATCACAAAGGAAGATGAATTTTACCACATTGGCATCCCCGTGCCCAACCAAGGATGGCTGCCGTGGCACCTTCCATGGCCCGTGTAGGCCCCCTTCATTAAAAGGTTGAATTAGTCATGTAAACAAATTATCCCGAACAAAGGGGTTTACAAATGCTGGCTAATTAGTTTCAATTCCCAGAAGCTTTCCACTGTTTTTAATTCAATAACACAGTGTAAATTCTCCAGTTAGAAAAAGTCTAATAGGAATTGGCAGAAAACTAAATAATTGATATTGTCAGCAAATGCAGCAGCAAGTACCCCAGTGTTATTGTTTCCTGGGAAGCGGGATTGGCAGTGATTTCCAGAGAGGATAAAGCATGAAGTGTAATGAATTAACAACAGAAAACTGTAGACAGCTGGTGCTCAACGTCTCTCCATCCGCTCAGCCTCTAGCTGAGAAATATTTTAAAGTACATATAAATAGACATACCTGGCCTGGATGATAATGAAGCATCATAGCAACCAGTGCTGGAATGGCCAGCTTAGAAACAGTAATGACTAGCCAGGTGACACAGCCAGTCTCTAACTACCTGTGAGTCTTGCTTTCATGATCAGTACAAGCTGGGGTACAATTAATGCTTTAGAACTGTGGTGTTGGAGAAGACTCTTGAGAGTCCCTTGGACTTCAAGGAGATCCAAACAGTCAATCCTAAAGGAAATCAACCCTGAGTATTCATTGGAAGCACTGATGCTGAAGCGGAAGCTCCAATACTATGGTCACCTGATGGGAAGAACCGATTCACTGGAAAAGACCCTGATGCTGGGAAAGATTGAGGCCAGGAGGAGAAGGGAATGACAGAGGATGAGTTAGTTGGATGGTGTTCAACTCAATGGACTTGAGTTTGAGCAAACTCTGGGAGATAGTGAAGGGCAGGGAAGCCAGGTGTGCTGTGGTCCACGTGGTCACAAAGAGTCAGACACGACTGAGCGACTGAACCACAACAATAAGCAGGGCTAATGGTATCAACTCCGGGGTCCCCAGACTCTCCTGGCCGCACAGGGAATCATTAATAGAGAAGACATGGAAACATCTTAGCAGTGAAGAAGGGTCTGAAAAGGCAAGCACGGTGTCTTCCAGCTGTTGCTAATATTTTCAAAAGTCTAATGAAAACTAATTTACATATGAGTAAAACATATTTACTCATTGTGAAAGAGCCTAGGCCAAAACTTCTTAAATGGGGGTATGCAGACCCCAAGCATATCTGATCATGTGCTGAGGAGGAAGAGGATGGTGCAGGACAAATGTGGCAAGTGCTCCCAGAACACCACCAGTTTTAACTGAAAATTTAGATATATTTTCATTTACTGTATTATTCCCTGGTGGCTCAGATGGTAAAGCGTCTGCCTACAATGCGGGAGACCAGGGTTTAATCCCTGGGTCGGGAAGATCTCCTGGAGAAGGAAATGGCAACCCACTCCAGTATTCTTGCCTGGAAAATTCCATGGATGGAGGAGCCTGGTAGGGTACAGTCCATGGGGTTGAAAAGACTCAGACACGACTGAGCGACTTCACTTTCATTTTTCTTTTCACTGTATTATTCATTAGATCAGTCGGTAAAGAGTTTGCCTGCAACACAGGAGACCCGGGTTCGATCCCTGGGTTGGGAAGATTCCCCTGGAGAAGGAAATGGCAACCCACTCCAGTATTCTTGCCTGGAGAATGCCTTGGACAGAGGAGCCTGGCAGGCCATAGTCTATGGAATCAAGAGTCGGACACAACTGAGTGACTAAGTGCATATTATTCATTATAAGTATTTTTAAATGTTCTAAAGTATTAAGTTGGCTTCCCTGTTAGCTGGTAAAGAATCTGCTTGCAATGCAGGAGACCCCAGTTCAATTGCTGGGTCAGGAAGATCCGCTGGAGAAGGAATAGGCTATCCACTCCAGTATTCTTAGGCTTCCCTGGTGACTCAGCTCATAAAGAAAACGCCTGCAATGTGTCAAAGTATTAAGTAAAGTGTGGTCTTAAAAATTATGTAAAACTAAAAGACCGGACTTCCGTAGTGATCCAGTGGTTGGGAATTCCTCTGCCATGTAGGGGACACGGGATCGATCCCAGGAAAATCCCACACGCTTTGGAGCAAAGAGGCCCATGGGCCACTACTGAAGCCCAGGTGCTTACTACTGAAACCCGAGCTCTAGCCCTCACTTGTAGCAACTAGAGAAAGCCCATGTGCAGCAACAAAGACCCAGTGCAGCCAGAAACAAATACATAAATATTAGAAGAGCAAAACTCAAAAAGACCTGTGTTAAAAACATCAGTGTCCTGGCTCCCAGATTTCCCTCTGCCATTCCCTGGTGGCTCAGATGGTAAAGAATCTGCCTGCAATGAATCTCCTGCGGGTAATCTCCATTGCAGGCAAAGAATCTGCAATACAGGAGAACTGGGTTCAACCCCTGGGTTGGAAAGATCCCCTGGAGAAGAGAATGGCAACCCACTCCAGTATTCTTGCCTGGAGAATCCCATGGACAGAGGAGCCTGGAGGGCTATGGTCCATGGCGTCAGAAAGAGTCGGACATGACTGACTGACGAACACACGCACACATTCTATGGAAGCAATCAGCTGCTAGCACTTTTAGCTATTTTTTTCCATTAACTCTATTTTTTTCTAAATAAGATATATCTACTAGTCTCTGGTAATTCATTTTAAAGAATAATGTAGCAACCTCAGCTTTTGATAGATAAGGATCTAGTTCTCCTGTCTCCCAGTTAATCTGTTCAATACACTTATATTACAACTTTTATTAAATCCATATTCCTTGTTTTTATTATTATGGCAATAATGATCACTGCTGAGCTGAGGAGTACACTGTGACCTCCTTTTTCTCTTGTAACAATTTTCTGCCATGTATTTAATCATTGTTTTTCCACTGGCTTGGTTTTCCTTGAGCCTAAGGCCATGTCTTACCATGCTCTACCCCACCTCTGAGATATGTCTCTTAGAACAAGTTTTTAAAACTCTCTGATCATCTCTGAGTTTCATTTGTTTTCTAGGGTATCCTCTCTGGAGCCCAGCTCCAGTCTGAAATTATTTCGTACCTTTAGATCTTCTATATCACTGTCATTGTGGACTTGACCTCGTCCGTCCTGGAAATTCTTCACCTCTCTCTTCTGTGGGATACTGAGCTCTCCAATAGTTGAATAATATTAATGTGGATACTTATAAAGTTCCAGGTTAGGTATAATTTTCTACCCAGTTTCTGAAGGTATTGTTCTATTGTCTTTCAGTTTCTAATGTACTGTTTTAGAAGTTCTGATGCTTTTTTTTTTTTCAAATTTATTTATTTTAATTGGAGGCTAATTACTTTACATTGTAGTGGTTTTGCCATACATTGACATGAATCATTGTAGTCCTTTGATTTGCTTTCCGGAAGCTTTTAAAAATAGTTATTTTCATCCCATTATTCTGAATTTTCATGACAATTGTTTATACCTGGAGATTTTTCTACATCTTCTCTTTGATCATTTCCTCTGTGCTGTTTTCTTTGTTCTAACCGATTCTCTAATTTTATTTCCTGTCTCTTTCTCTTTCTTCTCTCCATTCTGGAATTCTCTGATTGTATTGACCAACATTTTTTTTTTTTTTAAGTGCTTTGTTGTTGTTGTTCCTAAGTCGTGTCTGACTCTTTGGTACCCCATGAGCTGTAGCCCACCAGGCTTCTCTGTCCATGGGATTTCCCAGGCAAGAATACTACAGTGGGTTGCCATTTCCTTCTCCAGGGACTCTTCCTGATCCTGAGATCGAACCCATGTCTCCAGATTGTTTCTGTGCTCTCACCAGAGAAATGCTTACATTTTTCATTTCCAAGAGCTCATTTTTGATTCTCTAGTTATTCCTTTTTAGAGCATCCTTGTATTTCAAGGATACCATTTCTTCTCATCTCACTGATGATATCAAGTATTGTCATCTTAAAGTTAACTTCTCCTCCCTGCATTTTTTTTCCAATTCTTTTTTTCTTCTAGTTTGTTCTTTTGCATATAGGAAATTTTTCCTATAAGCCTCCCGACCCTTGACCATCTGCTCTAATTTAAGGGCAAGACATTGAAAAACAGATTGGAAGTTCTGCGAGCACGGATGAAGCTTTTCAGCAGACTGACCTCACTGTTGAGTAGCCAGCTGATACTTTTGTTGAAAAAAAGTCCCGAAGCTCCATCTTGGTATCTATATATCTTTTCTCTGAGGAAACTCAATTTCTCTGGTGAAAGAGCCTCTTTTCTGCTGTTTAGGGGGTTATATGCCTGGCTGCTAGCGTCCTGAAGATTGTTGAGAGATAATGATTGGATTTCTTTAGAGAGGTTGACTTAATTCTCCAGATGCCCTCCTCTGTAACAGATGCTTCCAGTTGGAAGCATCTTCAGTTCAGTTTCTCCAAAGAATCCAGTTCTCCTGTTCTGTGGGGACAGGGAGCATGCTTCAGCCCCCTGGGTGGGTGGGGCTCTTGAGGGACTTGTGACTTCAAATGCTAAATCTTTGTGGACTTCATCAGAAAGAACTGGCTTTCTTTTCTTGGTCATGCCATACAGCAAGTGGGATCTTAGTTCCCCACCAGGGATCAAACCCGCGGCCCCGATGGGAGTTCAGAGTCTTAACCACTGGATCACCAGGAGCATCCCTGGCTTGCTTTCACAGGTCTCTCATCTTGGTCCTCACTGGTGTTCCCTTCTACAAGAACATGCTGCGGGTCACCCATTTTCTCTCTGCTTTTTTTTTTCTGTTCCAGCTATCTTTTCATTTTTTAAATTAATTTATTTATTTTAATTGGAAGCTAACTACTTTACAATATTGTGGTGGGTTTTGCCATACAGTGATATGAATCAGCCATGGATATACATGTGTCCCCCATCCAGAACCCCCCTCCCACCTCCCTCCCCATCCCATCCCTCAGGGATGTCCCAGTGCACCAGCTTTGAGTGCCCTGTTTCATGCATCAAACTTGGACTGGTCATCTATTTCACATATGGTAATATACATGAACTTCCAGATGTTCAAGCTGGTTTTAGAAAAGGCAGAGGAACCAGAGATCAAATTGCCAACATTCGCTGGATCATTGAAAAAGAGAGTTCCAGAAAAACATCTATTTCTGCTTTATTGACTATGCCAAAGCCTTTGACTGTGTGGATCACAATAAACTGTGGAAAATTATGAAAGAGATGGGAATACCAGACCACCTGATCTGCCTCTTGAGAAATCTATATGCAGGTCAGGAAGCAACAGTTAGAACTGGACATGGAACAACAGACTGGTTCCAAATAGGAAAAGGAGTATGTCAAGGCTGTATATTGTTACCCTGCTTATTTAACTTATATGCAGAGTACATCATGAGAAACACTGGGCTGGAAGAAGCACAAGCTGGAATCAAGATTGCCGGGAGAAATATCAATAACCTCAGATATGCAGATGACACCATCCTTATGGCAGAAAGTGAAGAGGAACTAAAAAGCCTCTTGATGAAAGTAAAAAAAGGAGAGTGAAAAAGTTGGCTTAAAGCTCAACATTCAGAAAATGAAGATCATGGCATCTGGTCCCATCACTTCATGGGAAATAGATGGGGAACTAGTGGAAACAGTGTCAAACTTTATTTTTTGGGGCTCCAAAATCACTGCAGATGGTGACTGCAGCCATGAAATTAAAAGACGCTTACTCTTTGGAAGGAAAGTTATGTCCAACCTAGATAGCATATTGAAAAGCAGAGACATTACTTTGCTAGCAAAGGTCCATCTAGTCAAGGCTATGGTTTTTCCAGTGGTCATGTATGGATGTGAGAGTTGGACTGTGAAGAAGGCTGAGCACTGAAGAATTGATGCTTTTGAAGTGTGGTGTTGGAGAAGACTCTTGAGAGTCCCTTGGACTGCAAGGAGATCCAACCAGTCCATTCTGAAGGAGATCAGCCCTGGGATTTCTTTGGAAGGAATGATCCTAAAGCTGAAACTCCAGTACTTTGGCCACCTCATGTGAAGAGTTGACTCATTGCAAAAGACTCTGATGCTGGGAGGGATTGGGGGCAGGAGGAGAAGGGGACGACAGAGGATGAGATGGCTGGATGGCATCACCAACTCGATGGACGTGAGTTTGAGTGAAGTTGGAGTTGGTGATGGACAGGGAGGCCTGGCGTGCTGCGATTCATGGGGTCACAAAGAGTCAGACACGACCGAGTGACTGAACTGAACTGAATATACATGTATCAATGCTATTCTCTCAAATCATCCCACCCTCACCTTTTCTCAGAGTCCAAAAGTCTATTCTTTATATCTGTGTTTCTTTTGCTGTCTTGTGTGTAGGGTCATCATTACCATCTTTCTAAATTCCATGTGAGTCAGAAAAACACCAATACAGTATATTAACACATATATATGGAATTTAGAAAGATGGTAATGATGACTCCCTCTGCTTTTGTATCTTTCAGGTGGCGCAGTGATGAATTTGTCCGCTGATGCAGGAGACTTGGGTTTGATCCCTAGGTTGGGAAGATTGCCTGGGGAAGGATATGGTGGTCCATCCCAGTATTCTTGCCTAGAAAATCTCACAGACAGAGGAGGCTACTGAGCTGCAGTCCTGGGGTTGAGAAAGAGTCAGATACAACTAAGCGCACACACACACACACACGTTGTGATCAGAGAAACACGTGTCTTCATGCCCTCTGGAGCACTTTTTCCCAACCATACACACAACTGTGAGAGGTAGGTTAAATTGATTAACCCAAACTGTGAGATTCGAGATGAGAAAAGCACTTTGCGTTTGGAGCCTTTTGCAAACATGTGTGCCCATATGTTTTCACAGGTTTGGGAGCACTAATCATTAAACCCTATCTGAAATACTG
>NW_011494912.1:2752380-2754734 GCF_000754665.1 Bison bison bison | reverse complement strand
CTGAAATACTGAGAAAATAAATTTAAGTTTGGAATTTATCCCACTGTTTATGCCACTTTTTAAATATCAGAGCAAAATGGAAAGGAGATATGGCTTGCTATTAAACCTGCAAGCATTGTGATGACATGAGAAAGACAGCCCTGAGTGTATGAAAAGGTTAGATGGTGTATGCAGTCCAGTGGGTCTGTTTTCTTTAAGACAATGCCCAGACCATCTTCAAGGATGCCTTCATCAGTGGACTGTGTCTGCAGAACCAGATAGAAAATAGCTATAGTCGATTCAAGGATCAACAGAATGGAAACCCACTCAATCAACAAGCTAATAGTCAATTTGTCTGAATTCAACCAGTAGTTTTGCAAATAAATGGCAGGTTGATGGTTAAATTATCTCACCCTCAGCTCTCTCCCCTAAATACTCAGGCAGGAAATGGCATGTTTGTGTTTTATAAGGGAAAAAAATTAAGAAGAAAGGGTTAACGGTAGCTTCAATGTTTAAACACACATTTTAGCTAACATGTCTAATTAAGAGTGTGGTGTCTTAATGATTTAACAGATCCAAAAGCAATGCTTTCTTACTGCAACTGATCACAGTTCAAGGCCTGCTAGCCAAGCATGAAGTTTCGTTAATGAAAATTATAAGCATATCGTCAGGGCCCCGGATACTGCTATTAAAATGTCCCTAATCACATTCTTTAAGCAGAATCGGATAATCACAACGAATTGACTTTTTCACTCAGATGATGAGCCTTTCCATTTGATAGAAGGGTTCATAAGTAATTTAACTCAGAGTTAATTGATACAAGACATCATTGTCACCAAACTTTACAACAACAACAGAATAAACTTTAAGCATTAAACAGTTTTCTTTGCAATTGACTCTGCATGGACTGAAGGGTTTTCCCACTCTGTAGCGGACTATTATGACCCCCTGAAGCACTAAATGTATAATCTTCTTGTGAAACAGGGCTGAGGCTGCTCTAGCTTATAGAGTTGACTTGGTTATTTGAGGCCTTATTCTTCCTTCCAGTCTGTTCTGGTTTCCATGGGAGAGGTCACCCAGCTCCTACTTTATAGCCATGGACTCTCAACCCTTCAGCAGGATCAGAGCCTACAGGAATCTGAAGGACTGAACCCACTTACAGTATGAAGGTCAGGAGAGTGGTAGGGGGAGACAGTGTGGCAGAGGGCAGTGGCAGAGTGGTGGGGGGACAGTCATTTTGGTTTTGCTTTCAGAATCACTAGCTGGGGTTCCATTTAAATTCTCCATAATTTACAGGGTGTTTAGTGATGCCTAATGGGCAAAGTCCAACTCTCACAGTTGAATGTGAGAGTTGGCCTATAAGGAAAGCTGAGCACTGAAGAAGTAATGTTTTTGAACTATGGTGTTGGAGAAGACTCTTCAGAGTCCCTTGGACTGACTGCAAGGAGAGCAAACCAGTCAATCCTAAAGGAAATCAACCCTGAATAGTCATTGGAAGAACTGATGCTGAAGCTGAAGCTCCAATACTTTGGCCACCTGATGTGAAGAACTGACTCATTTGAGAAGACCCTGATGCTGGGAAAGATAGAAGGCAGGAGGAGAAGGGGATGATAAAGGATGAGATGGTTGGATGGCATCACTGATTCCATGGACATGAGTTTGAGCAAACTCTAGGAGTTGGTGAAGGACAGGGAGGCCTGGCGTGCTACAGTCCATGGGGTTGAAAAGAATCAGACATGACTGAGCAACTGAACTGAACTGAACTGAATGGGCAAAGTGGGATGATATGGTGTGTAACAAGATAGATGCTAGAAATACAGATTTGAGCAATACTGATTATCGATCAGAATTGTATCATGATTAGGGGGCAGATAAGTATGTAAAATTTTTTTAGAAAGTATGTTTTATTCTAGAAAAGGAGTAAAAATTTAAGGTCCCCTTTCCTTAACAATTTGTGGCTTCACTGACCCATTTCACAAATATTTACGCCAGTCCTATCCTCTATCATTTTCTATCATTTTCGGGATTGCACCCAAGAGATTGTACTGTATTTTGGTCCCTTTTGCTGACTATGAGGGCTACTCCATTTCTTCTAAGGGATTCTTGCCCACCGTAGTAGATATAATGGTCACCTGAATTAAATTTGCCTATCCCTGTTCATTTTAGTTCACTGATTCCTAAAATATCAATGTTCACTCTTGCCATCTCCTGTGTCAATAAACCTATAGGACAAGAGAGGGCAGTGAGTGAGTAGGGGATAACCCTTGGGTACCTTTGGGAAGCCTTCTTCAATGACCTACACTCAAGTCAAGGCATGAATGTTGAAGCTGGAGTCTCACTTACAGTGTCCACATCATATAGCTTCTCAGAGCCAT
>NW_011494912.1:2741803-2752165 GCF_000754665.1 Bison bison bison | reverse complement strand
GGAAGCATCTGCCTCATTCATTCAGGCTGCCAAAACTTGCCTGGGAGCCAGAAAAAGTGTGGGTCCGCACACCCTGGCCTTGCATCCTTAGCAGCTGGATCGGATGTTCCTGCTTCTGCTCTTGACCTGGACCTTGTCCTGAAGAGACTTTTCTGCTCATCCAGCAAGGACACAAGTCCCTTCAAGGCTTAAATACTTAATTTCAGTAATGAAGTAAAATGAAAGCAGGGGGACCTCTTTCTATCTACGAAAGACCATTAAACTTGGGTGTCAAATTATCTGCTGCTAAATAAAGTGCTTTAATTTTCAGCCAGAGTGTGTGGGGTGTGTTTTGAATTATCTTCTTGGGCCCCCGGGGCCTGACTTCTCTCCATTCTCAGTGTCACGATCCAGTCACCAGTTCTCAGAGGAGAAGGCACTTTGCTGTCAAGTCTCAGAGACCTCTGGTGTTGGGTTTTAGGTCACCCTGTATAATTTTTGGCTCCTTCTCCAGAGAAATCTAAAGGCTCAGGAGCTGGAAATCCTATACTTAGCTGGACCTGTTTCTCTTCTCCCTATTAATTTCTTCTGATTCATATTCACTTGAGCACCATTAAAGTAAGTTCTTCCCTTAGTAACTTCAGTACATGTATCTGTTTTTCTAGTTCAGGGGTCTCTGAGGTGGGTGCATATTCCTCACTGTGGGGCATACAGGACGTTCCATTGGGGTGTGGTAATCATATATTAAATTGCATATTTATTTTATTTTTTGATTACTATTTCTTAATCTATATGTTTTTTTAAAAAGGTATGCAAGATAATACAATAACATATGTGTATGCACATATATGATATTTGCTCAATTGTTTTGTTGTCATTGTTTAGTTGCTAAGTCATTTCTGATTCTTTTCAACCCCATGGACTGTAGCCTGCCAGGCTCCTCTGTCCGTGGAATTTACCAGGCAAGAATATTGGAGTGGGTTGTTACTCTGTTCTCCAGGGGATCTTCCTGATCCAGGAACTGAACCCCTGTTTTCTGCACTGGGGCTTCCCTGGTGGTGCTAGCAGTAAAGAACCTGCCAGCCAATGCACCAGATATAAGAGACATGGGTTCGATTCCTGGCTTGGGAAGATCCCCTGGAGGAGGGTATGGCAACCCACTGTAGTATTCTTGCCAGGAGAATCCCATGGACAGAAGAGCCTGGCAGGCCACATACGGTCCACAGCATCACAAAGTGTCAGACACAACTGAAGTGACATACCACGTATGCCCTCCTGCATTGGCAGGCGGGTTGTTTAACTACTGAGCCACCCAGGAAGCCTGCTCAATTGTATATATGTATATAGTCCAAAGGGAGCTGGCGGCTCAGACAGTAAAGAATCCACCTGCAATGCAGGAGACTTGGGTTCAATCTCTGGGCTGAGAAAATCCCTTGGAGGAGGGTATGGCAACTCACTTCAGTATTCTTGCCAGGAGAATCCCCATGGACAGAAGAGCCTGGCGGGCTGCAGTCCATGGGGTTGCAAAGAGTCGGACACGACTGAGTGACTAAGCACAGCACAGCACATATAATCCGAAGCGTTCATAGATTACCATCACAGCCTAAAAGATGTGGCCTCTCATCTTTTGCTTATTCACTCACTCATATATCCAATCCTTCTTTCACTTATTCATTTACTTTACAAATATTTAGTGAGTACCTTGTAGGTGACAAGCCTTTGCTGAGTGCTAAGGATATGTAGATAAACAGAGCAGCATACCCACCCTTGGATAGTTTACCATCTGGTGGAAGAGGTAGAACTTCAAACACATAAGTAGAGTACAAAATGATACGTGCTGACGAGAGTCTGGACATGGTGCTCTCTGAGAAAAGAGGAAGGAACACCTAACACCGAATTGAGCAAGATCAGGACAGCAGTTATCACAGAGACACTCTGAGGATGAGGGTCTTTCAAGCAGAAGACGCCAGGATGAAGGCCTAGATGCGTGAAAGCGCATGACATGATGGATAATCGCATACCAGCACAAGATATTTGAAGTGTGGCTGAATTACAGAATTTAAGTGTGGCGCTTAGGGTGGTGGGTGGCATGAGATGAGGGTGGGAATGGCAGGCAGGAAGTGGTAGGAGCTAGAAGGTGGCCTGGGTCATGTGAATCCATGTGTACAAGTATGATCTGGTTTGGATTTCCTCTCCAGGCCCCTTCTACAATTAAGGGTGGTCCCCAGGCCAGCACTGTTGGTACCACCCAGAAACTTGTTAGAAATACTGAGTCTCAGCAGGCATGCTCACACACAGGGGGTCTACCTTATAAAGAACACCAAAAGCAAAATCGTGATTTTAACAAGATCCCCCGGTAAGTCTCCCTCATGATAAGTTTGAGAAGCAAAAGGCAGATATGGGCTCAAGAGTCCAAGTATTGGGAGTCACACCTGGCACCACCAGCAGGGTGATCATAGGCAAGTTTCTTAACCTCTCTGTTAATAAAATAACTTTCATTTATAAAATCACTCTAAAAGAATTTTCTACTTCCCAGGATTGGAGTAAAGATTAAACTTGTAATCCACCTAAAAGTGGGAACCTGCTGTCAAGCACAGGGTGCTCTGTGGCGACCTAGATGGCTGGCACTGGGTTGGGGTTGGAGGGAGGTCCCAGAAGGAGGGGATACATGCATACATATTGCTGATTCACTTCGTTGTATAACAGAAATCAACACAACATGGTAAAGCAGTTATACACCAATTAAAAACAAACCAACAAGCAAAAGACCTTGGTACAGTACCTGACCCCTAGGAAATGATCAGTGAGTATTAAATACACATTATCAATTTTTTCATCACTCAAATATTCAGAGCTCTTGTCTCTGCTTACTGCCTGAAGCATTCCTACAGTGTTCTGCCTATGCAAAGTGCAAAGATGACTGAAGGATTCTGAGCTTAATAAATAATCAAGCTGATGCTGATTCCCACCCAGTCCGCTTTCAGAGAACGTATTCTTTATTGCTAAAAGCAGTTTGCAACTTTTGAGCACCTGTGATGAGATAGGGTGTGAGGGAATTTACAAACATTTTGATCTTCACAATAGAAATAGTATCTCCATTGCCACCTGACGTGAAGATCAAACTCATTGGAAAAGGCCCTAGTGCTGGGAAAGATGGAGGGCAAGAGGGGAAGGGGGCAACAGAAGATGAGATGGTTGGATGGCATCACTGACTCAATGGACATGAGTTTGAGCAAACCCAGAAAGATAGTAAGGGACAAGAAATCCTGGAGTGTTGCAGTTCATGGGGTAGACTTAGAGAATGACAACATTTTTCTGATGAGCAAATTGAGTCTCTAGAAATTAAATAAACTGTCTATGGTCAGGCAGTTAGTAAACAGCAGACCTAGGATTCTGCCTATGATTCAACACTTGGACTCAGTGCTGGTCACTGATTAACTGGGCAGGGCAGAAGCCACATCAAATATGAAGAGGTGAAGTCCAAGTTCTTATATAAAGCATATACTATATTGCTGCCTCTGTAGTCATTTGTTCTTGAGTTCCTTAAGCAAGAATTGAGGAAGGAGGTGACTGACATATTCCCAATTATTGACAGCTTTGGAGGAAAGGCCTTTTGTGGGCTTTCATGTGGGACACAAATATCTTTTACATTCTGGGTCCATTCTGGGAAATCTATGACTTCTCCTAAACTCTTTGCCATCGATATTCTAACCTTGGTTTCATCCAGTCCTAAATCACCTTGACAAATCACTTTCCAAATTGGATGGTAAGAAATACTGCTGGATGTTGCATCCTCTAGAGAGATCTCCCTTCTTCACAAGAAATGGAGGGAGAACCAGTTGACTCAGGCATTGGTTCAGGTCATGGAATCTTGTGAGCCCCAATGAAGCTGGTCATTGTGGTGGCAAAGAAAACAGCTAAAGTCATGTGATATTAAGAGACTCTCTTTAAAAAAACAAACAAACAAACAAAATAGCATACAACTTTTAAAGGATGCTTTCCATTTCCAGTTATTACAGATATTGGCTATACCCCCATACTATACAGTATAGCCTTGAGCCTATCTTATATCCAATAGTTTGTGCCTCCCACTCCTCATCCCTGTATTGCCTCTCTCCCTCATCTCAAGAGGAGAAGGCAATGGCACCCTACTCCTGTACTCTTGCCTGGAAAATCCCATGGATGGAAAAGCCTGGTGCACTGCAGTCCATGGGGTCTCTAGGAGTCAGACACGACTGAGCGACTTCACTTTCACTTTTCACTTTCATGCATTGGAGAAGGAGATGGCAACCCACTCCAGTGTTCTTGCCTGGAGAATCCCAGGGACGGGGGAGCCTGGTGGGCTGCCGTCTATGGGGTCGCACAGAGTCAGACGTGACTGACGTGACTTAGCAGCAGCAGCCCATCTCAAGAGGTAGCATGGATGAAGGTGGTTCCCTGTCCTGAAAGTCATGATTTTCTTCTAGAATTCTAAGGGTCTGCGTTGACACTTGTGGGGCTTTCAAAGGTTCCTTCCAGGCTCCTTATTCATCCCAGGAATCTCCAACATCAGGCTTCCCTGGTGGCTCAGACAGTAAAGAAGTGAAGTGAAAGTTGTTCAGTGGTGTCCAACTCTTTGCAACCTCATGGACTAACAGTCCATGGAATTCTCCAGGCCAGAATACTGGAGTGGGTAGCCTTTCCCTTCTCCAGGGGAATCTTCCCAACCCAGGGCTCACACCTAGGTCTCCTTCATTGCAGGCGGATTCTTTACCAACTGAGCCACAAGGGAAGCCCAAGAATACTGGAGTGGGTAGCCTAGCCCTTCTCCAGGGGATCTTCCCAACCCAGGAATCAAACCTGTGTCTCCTGCATTGCAGGCAGATTCTTTACCAACGGAGCTATCAGGGAAGCCCTGCCTGCAATGAGGGAGACTTAGGTTCTATCCCTGAGTCTCCACCTCTGCACCATTCAAGTATGTGATGTTAGCACTGATTTCTGAAATTCTTCCAGGAATTACTACTTCTTAACATGTCATTGGGGGTCCATTTAGCCCTTCCTAATATAATTACCCTTAATCCACAGGTAAGAAAATAAAATTGAGACTTCTACCAGTTGTTAAACCTATGTGCCATGCTAAGTCGCTTCAGTCGTGTCTGACTCTGTGACCCTATGGACTGTAGACCACCAGGTTCCTGTGTCCATGGGATACTCCAAGCAAGAATATTGGAGAGGGTTGCCATGCCTTTCTCCAAGGGATTTTCCTGACCCAGGGATCAAACCCGCGTCTCTTAAGTCTCCTGCTTTGGCAGGTGGGGTCTTTACCACTAGTCTGCTAAATCTATGACTTCCCTGGTGGCTCAGACAGTAAAGTGTCTGCCTACAATGCGGGAGACCTGGGTTCAATCCCTGGGTTGGGAAGATCCTCTGGAGAAGGAAATGGCAACCCACTCCAGTATTCTTGCCCAGAAAATCCCATGGATGGAGGAGCATAGTAGGCTACAGTCCATGGGGTTGCAAAGAGTCAGACATGACTGAGCAACTTCACTCACTCACTCACTGCTAAATCTATAAATTGCAGTTATATATTTAAGAACTAATGACATAACCACGTGTAGATCTGAGGGCCTATTGAACTACACTTGATTCATTAAACAAATTCATCACTTGATCTCCATAATCTCCCACTCTACCTATGGCACTCAGATAGCTTATCAGATCTCCTGGTATCAGTTTCACTTTTTGTTTAATAGTCTCCAAAATCTAGGCATTATCCTTTTTTTTTAGTGTACAGTTACCTTGGCAAAGATTTGTTTTAGGAAGAATTTGAGGATACACATGTGTGCATATATATATATATGCATATGTGTATCTACCTCTATTAATCATCTGTTAATTATCCATTTATCTATCTAGTGATGTTGTAGGTCCTCTTTCTGTTTCCTTGTTTGTGTTTCCTTAAGGGCACCTAGACTCCCTTTCAAACAATTGGCTCTGTATAAACTGACTTAGACCTGGAAATCATTGTGAGTCTTCTATTTATCAAATCTGGTTTTTCCCGATTGCACAAATCATGTGACAACATAGGCAGGTGATTCAACCCAAGAAATACCACATCTAACCATCATAATAGAAGCCTATAAATCAAGGGACCTTAATTTCTAGTGTAGCCTAAAATAATTACATAAACCTTAACTCTGATGATTAAATGCAGCCACCTCTTTTTGCTTTCCCATAAGCCCATCAACACTGGTTTTCAGGGGACAGTCCCTGTCAAGTCTCTCAAAGACACAGGAACTTCCCTACCCATGAGTCTGTATGGCCTTCTTGAGTAAAATGTTCTTGCTCTCAGTTTTTATCAACCTTCACTCATCAAAGCTGTGAACCCGTATGTAAGATAATATCTCTAAAGAATAAATAGTGTAGAGTCAGAAAGATGATTTAAACTCAAGGGAAGATTATGAAGACATACTGATAACCCTAGTAGGAGGAAGATAAGTACTTCTGATGTTCTTAATGAGATTGAGATAAAACATTTGCCAGATACAGAGCTGATCCATTAAGAAAATTACATCAGGACCAGCAACTGCAATTGGAATGACCATCTGATGCAATTTCCAGCGATCTATTGCAATTCTTTGAAACCCATCCATCTCTGGTATTCGCCAAACCTCTGTCGTCTCGTGTCATTGATAGTGGCAACATTCTTTTCCATTTTTCAGAAATGGTTTGCTATTTGGTTAAATAAAAGGGACTTCAGGGACATCTGTTCAGCCCATTCTTCTAATTGCCAAATATAGTTATTTCAACACATATGGATAATTATTTTTAACACACATGAATTGGAAATATAACCTCAGTAATGTTTTAGGAGCCCAGGGAAAAGTTGTGAGATGGACTTGGGTTAAAACGCCACTCTAGGGACTTCCCTGGCAGTCCAGTAGTTAAGACTCCATGCTTCCACTGTAGGGGGTGTAGGTTCCAACCCTGGATGGGGAACTAACATCCCACATACCATGTGACCAAAAGGAAAAAACCTCCAATCTAACTGCTAGAAGGTAATAACATCTTATGTCCTGGGATTAGTAGTAACTCAGAGCCATTGTTTAATAATTCCCAAAGAGCAAGCACATTTATCTTTCTCAGTGGTTACACATCCCTTTGTCAACGGCTAGGATAAGATTTCTCTTGCCCTAGCTTTTCACAAGGCTGCCCTGATATTATTAGGGAGTTGGTTGGAAGTCATTTGATAAATTCGTTGCTAAATTCCTATGCCCTGAAGTCATCAAGCAGTTTTTCACATCTAAACCTCACCCAGAATGGGCAAATATTGAGTTAACATTTCAATCACCCAACAAGAGCAAGAACCAAAAAATTAGAACTAGGACTAACTTTTGAAGTAACAAATTGAATCCAGGAGCTCTGATGAGTTCGGCTCATGTTAGTGAATTCAGACTGATCTGATCTTGTGGGATTCCTTCCTGGGTCAAGCTCGTTGAGAATCCATTTTCACCTATTTTCCTTGGTGCTATTTTCTTTTATAAAGTAACAAATTTCTGTCATTCTTTTGTTATATAATCATTCTCCTTACAGTTCTGACACTGTAATTGGTGCCTTGGGTCATGGTGGGATCTGAGTTGACAGCTCTGGGAACTCTGATAGTTGAAAGAATTACAGAGTCATCAATAAAAGGATAAACAGCCTCTTTAAAATGGAGGGGAAGGGACCTCTCTGGCTGGCAGAGGATAAGAAGCATGGGTTTGGAGTTTGCATATCCTCAGAATACTCTGAATCATCCCATAAATCCATGTTCTTGCTTTTGACATGCCAATCTGTCTCCAACCATACCTCAATGTTCATATAAGAAACCCAGAGAGACTGTTAATTCAAATGTCACTGACACTCAGCAACCAAAGAATTCATTTCTTTCTCTAATTTTTGGCTATCTCAGATCTGCAGCTGCAGGAGTTAAGAGGTTTTGTTTTGTTTTTTCTTTAACCCAGCCATCATGGAATCTTTGTTTAGTCTGCCCTAGAACCAAGAATTTAGGGATTTCAGTTTGTCATCCTCTTTTGGGAACAAGCTGTTGTTAGAAGCAGCTCTTCTCCCAGAAGACATTGAATTTCTAAGGTTCTTAACACTGACTCATTGTAGCTATCACTTGGTCATCCAAAGATCTTCGGTTGGATGACCACAAGTGATAATTGTGTCTTGCCATTGCATGCCACAAAGAGCCACGTATTTATTCCTGAACTCTAATCAGAATCATTCCAGTCAGGATTCTTGACTGTAAAGGACAGAAGCTGACTCTGGATAACCCAAGAAGTGAAAGTCGCTCAATCATGTCTGACTCTTTGCGACACCATGGACCATACAGTCCATGGAATTCTCCAGGCCAGAATACTGGAGTAGATAGCTTTTCCCTTCCCAGGGGATCTTCCCGACCCAGGAATCGAACCCAGGTCTCCTGCATTGCAGGTGGATTCTTTACCAACTGAACCACAAGGGAAGCCCAGATAACCCAAGAAGAAAGAGAAAAATTGTGAACAGGTATGGAAGCATGCTAAATCACTTCAGTTGTCTGACACTTTGTGATCTCATGGACTATAGCCCACCAGGCTCCTCTGTCCATGGAATTCTCCAGGCAAGAATACTGGAGTGGGTTGCCATGACCTTCTCCAAGGGATCTTCCTGACCCAGGGATTGAACTCACATCTCTTACATTTCCTGCGTTGGTAGGTGGATTCTTCACCACTAACACCACCTGGGAAAATTACAAGAAGGTTGGGGAACTAGGCTTGGGGAAATAAGCAAAAGAAAAGGAAGGCCAGAAGTTTCAAGTTCAGCCAAAGTCTATCAGGATTCTGCTTATAGACTATCTGTGCCAATGGACACTCACTACCACCTGTACTGGTATCACGGCCTCCAGCCACTCACTGCAGCCAAAAAAGCCCTCTCTGTCCCCTCCTCCTCTGTAAACAAATATCCACGTCTCTGTGTCTTTGTATGACTTTCCCAGGACTCACAGTTCCAGGCTGGGCAAAATCTTCATCTTCCTCCCTAATTGTTCCAGATATTTCCTTAGGCAAGGATTTTGCCTTATGTACATGTGTGTGCTCAGTCGCTCAGTTGTGTCCAACTCTTCGCCCCACCAGCGACTGTAGCCTACTCAAATCCTCTGTCTATGGAGTTTTCCAGGCACAAATACTGGAGCAGTTTGCCATGTCCCACTCCAGGGATCTTCCCAACCCAGGGATCGAACCCACGTCTGTTGCATCTCCTGCATTGGCCAGCAGATTCTTTACCACTGAGCCACGTGGGAAGTCCCACATAAACACACAATCCCTGAATCAATTCAATCGACCCGCCTTGGGTGGCATTATGCTGCAAGAATGTGAAACTCTGTCTTGCTTCTCAGCCTTAATAGTGAGGATCCAACCATGAAAGTTGCCCAGCCAGGCTCAGTCACTTTAAAATTTGCCCCCAGTTCAGCAAAGTGCCCTGAGCCAAGCATAAAAGGAACATGTGTAAGTATTTCTCCCAGTTCTACCTCTTTGAGTGGAGTTCTTCACTCTGTGAAGTGGAACTTCTTTCTCTGGTCCTAGAGTTTCCACATTGACATTTCAAAGGCATGTCCCTTGCCCCTATATTTTCTGAGTCCTGTTTGTGGGGCTGTGGCAAGCACAGTGGGAGTACAGCTCAGTGACGATTGCCATGCAGGAATGACCCAGAGGTCAGACAAAATGATGTGACATTCTCCAAAGGGCTGTGCAAGGGACTGGGACTTTCCAAAGCCCTGTTTCATTCAGTCCTCTCCGTGGGACATAGATTGAAATTACGTTTCTTCTCAACTTTCATTCTCTTCCCACCTTCTCTGTTTGTTCACTATAAAGTACCAAAAACATCACTAAGGAAAAGGTCTCGAGGCTGTTTAGTGCTACTGAAGACTTTTAAAAAAGAAAAAACTGCAGATGTGGAAACAGACATGCAGACACGGTGTGGGGAGGGGAGGGTGTGATGAATTGAGAGAATAGCCTTGGTATAGAGACATCGTTGTTGTTTAGTCCTCAGTCATGTTTGACTCTTTGCAACCCCATGGACCGTAGCCTGCCAGGATCCTCTGTCCATGGAATTCTCCAGGCAAGAATACTGGGGTGGGTTGCCATTTCTTCCTCCAGGGGATTTTCCTGACCCAGAGATCGAACTTGTGTCTCTGTGTCTCCTGCATTGCAGGCAGATTCTTTACTGCTGAGCCACCAGGGAAGCCCCAATATACACATTATATGATTACTGCAATATATACAATATATCCAGTACCGTGCAGAGTCGGACATGACTGAAGTGACTTAGGAGCAGCAGCAGCAGCAGTGGGAACCTGCGGCATGCAGAGGGAGCTCAGCTCCG
>NW_011494912.1:2738659-2741700 GCF_000754665.1 Bison bison bison | reverse complement strand
GGGACATATGTATACCTACAGCTGATTCACTTCATTGTTTAGCAGAAACTAACACAACATTGTAAAGCCGTTATACTCCAAATTTTTTATTTTTTTATTTTTTTCCTTTTTTTAAATTAAATTAATTTATTTTAATTGGAGGTTAATTACTTTACAATATTGTATTGGTTTTGCCATACATCAACATGAATCCACCACGGGTGTACACGTGCTCTCCATCCTGACCCCCCTCCCACCTCCCTCCCCGTACCATCTCTCTGGGTCATCCCAGTGCACCAGCCCCAAGCATCCTGTATCCTGCATCGAACCTGGACTGGTGATTCGTTTCTTATATGATATTATACATGTTTCAATGCCATCCAAATTTTTTAAAAAGTCACCCATGATTGTCTTTTCCAGAAAGAACATTTAACAGGAAAGAAGAGATTCTGTAGCAACTTTGAAAAAAGGCCCTGTCTAAAAGGCCACATCATTCCTAACAATTGGAAAATTAGGTAACCCTGACGTGTTATTCCCTCACTAGAGCTTAAGTCTTATTCAGCTGCAAAGAGAATATGGACCTGATTTAAAAATTAGCTGAAAAAGAATTTTTTTTAACTAAAAATAGAGTCTTTATAGGAATCAGATCTACATTTGAAATTTAGTTGTCACAGTAATTTGATACGGAATATTACCTTTTGCCTATTTCAAATACAAATGTAAACTGCCAACAAAAGAAGGGCAGCATTTCACTCTAAGTTATAGATTCAAGAAGAGGAAACATACCTTGGCCTCATTAATAATCTCCATATTGATTCACCTTCTACAAAAGAGAAACTACTGCTCTCTGGGAACGTGGCATTTATTTCCTTCAACACCTCAAGGAAACAAATTCCAAGCAGATGCTCCTCATATAAAATGTGGGTTGGGGAAGATTTGTGTTCATATTTTAATCATTCGACTTTTTTTTTTTTTTTACACAGAATTAAAATAGATTGAGTTTCCCTCCACAGAAGAAAAGAGTCACTTGTTTGGAATCACATTAAGGGTAGAATGGGATGTATTCCACTCCCAGAGCCAAGTCACCAACCTTGCTGGTGAACACCCTCCCCAGCAGCCTTTCCCAGTTGGCAGAGCATGGTAGAAGAGACAGAAAAATATTAGGTATGTTTCCTATGAGCTGAAGTGCAGCCAAATAGCATACTTCCAGGGTATACTCTCGCAGGCTGGCATTCTGAAAGATGCAATTTCTCCATTTCCAAAACTCAACAATTTTTCAGTAGCACAGCATCGTTCCAATAAAACACTGGTATTTTATTCATCTCTTCCTGAAGTACCATACTTTTATTTTGTAGGCGTCTCTAAATCACATCAATTCACAAAAGATCAATTTCTTGCTGCTATAGTCAAATCAGATGTTACATGCACACACACACACACCATGGGTTTTTTCCCTTGCTTGTGCCAGTTATTCATAGATTAGAAATTTGTAGTCGGAGTCACAAAGCTCCCTGAGGCAGGGAACAGGGCTAATAAATGCAGGCTACCTATCCAACAGCCCTATCCTACCCAGACTCAGGCTGCTTCCCTCCACCCTTCTTCCAGGCTCACAGGTTTAACTGTCTCTTCTTCAGGGAATGTTGTCTCTGTTACAGGAACTCTTGTCTAGCTCATCTTTGTAATTATTATTTGTCAGAGCTTATACAAGTGTGAAGGTACTGATATCATCAAAACATATTTCACAAGTAACTATCTTTTATAGTTCCTGTAAAACCTTAGGGCTTCCCAGATGGCTCAGTGGTAAAGGATCCACCTATAATGCAGGAGACACAAGAGACGCGAGTTCCACCCCTGGATCAGGAAGATCCCCTGGAGAAGGAAATGGCAACCCACTCCAGTATTCTTGCCTGGAGAATCCCATGGACAGAGGAGCCTGGCGGGCTACAGTCCAGGGGGTCACAGAGCCAGACACGACTTAGCAACTGAACAACAGCATAGTTCCTGCAAAATCTGAGGAACAGAGTAGCTCCCTCTCACCGCAACTAGAGAAAGTCCGTGGGCAACAACAGAGACCCAGCACAACCAAAAATAATTTTTTTTTTAATTAAAAAACAAAAACAACAGACTGCAGACAGGATTTGACTCAGGGGCTATAGTTGGCCCAGTCTTATTCTATTTCATAAGATACACATCAGTCATCAAAATAAGGGGAATGCTTTCATACTTATAGGCCTGTGAACTGGTTGGGGTCTTTTGCTCCACATGGCTCATTTTGGGGTCCCAACTAGAGGGCAGTGACTACTTGGAGCATAGTCTCATTGTGAAGCTCAGAAGATCCCAAAGGAGTGAAGGAAATGCAATGGCTGTTGAACTGCCTTAATTGTGAATTTAGGCTCAGAATTGCCAAACGGTGGCCTTACTCACTTTGCACATGGCCAAGCCCCATATCAACAGAGCAGGAGACTATACTTACCCCTTGGAGCAGATGAGTCAGGGAGTGACTCTGGAATGATAATGGAGAGGGTTTTTAGAAGATGGGGGTGGTTACATAGTTTTTAATCTCACTGAATCCTCCCATAAACATAGACACATCAATGAAGATGGCAAATCAAAGACCTACAAATAAGATACCCCCATATGCTCCAAAAGGCAAGCAGTAGCAGTCATCAGACTTACAGAATTTTTATTTTATTTTATTTTTTAACTTTACAATATTGTATTGGTTTCTCCATATATCAAAATGGCAAATTTTGAATTTAAGCCATCTTTGTGGAATGAAGCAGAAGTAGGGCAATAAAGCATTGGATGGCTCCCAGAAAAGGAGAAACTAAAAATATCAAACAGCTACTCATTGAAAAGTACTACCCACTAACGCCAGAACATCACTATACCTGGGAGTTTTGTAAGATCCAATTCATGGATGCATGAAAGAAGCCCAAGGGATTCCCTGGTGGCCCAGTGGTTAAGAATTTGCCTTCCAATGCAGGGAACACAGATTCAGTCCCTGAAACTGAGATCCCACATGCCACAGGGCAACTAAGCCTGCACACCACAACTAGAGG
>NW_011494912.1:2707671-2738559 GCF_000754665.1 Bison bison bison | reverse complement strand
CCCGACTACCGAGCCTGCGTGCTCAGCTAGAGAGCCCACTCACACGAGAGCTTGTGCCCTGCAGCCAGAAAAAGCCTGGGCGCCACAAAGAGAGCCCACACAGGGAAGACCCAGCAAGCCAAAACACAAACTTAGAAGAAGAAGCAGCCTAATAGGGGGTCTTCAGCTTCTGGAGCAACCTGAGCCCCATAAACTCTTAAAAAGAATCCCTCTACTGGGCAAAACTCCTTATTGATGAGAAATTTCTGGGAGTAGAACCCAGTTTTGAGCAGGACAGGGATAACTGGGGTATGGGAAAAGAAAGTCCAGATAAAATTGAGGAACAGGAGAAATCTCAAAAAGAACACTATATATGTATATATATACACACACATATACACAGAGTTTCATTTGTATAAATAATAAAAGTGGTTGTAATTTCAACTCTAGTTCTGCTTTCTGGGAGGAACCACCTGATCCTCCTTTCCTTGAACAACCATAATAAATGAACACAAACTGAGTGGCTTAAACCAACAGAAATTACTGTCTCATTGTTCTGGAAGCTACTAGTCTGAAGTCAAGGGTCAACAGGGTTGGGCTCCCTCCGAAGCATCCTCACTCACCTTCCCTTGGCTCCTCGCTCACCTTCCCTTGGCTCCTTCCTCACCTTCCTTGGCTCCTCGCTCACCTTTCCTTGTCTCCTGGTGGTTCCTAGTGCTGCAGAACCAACATTTTAACATCTCCCTCCATCCTCACATGGTTTCGTCTCTCTCACTGTCTCCTCTGCATCTGTGTCTCTTATGTGACCTCTCTTCTTATAAGGATACCAGTTCCTGGATTTATGGCATGATTACCTCATCCTAACTTCACAACATCTGCAAAGACCTGTGCAAAGGGCACAATCAGGTACCAGTGGTTATAACTTGGATATACTGTTTGGGGGTGGTGGTACACGAGTCGACCCCCTACACATTTGTATTTCCCGTAGACTGTCTCTCTGGATCTTCTTTGGATCTTACCTTCTGAGGCTCTGAGCAATCCTACTTCCAAGTATTCACCCCAGAGAAATGAAAACATATAAGCGCAAAAAGGACTCATACCAGAATGTTCTTAGCAGCCATGTTAATTATTCATAATAGCTCCAAACTGAAAAATAAATAAATAAAAATCAAAAGCCAAGTGTCTACCCATAACAGAGCTACTTAGCAATGCATGGCTGACAGCCTTCTTCTTCTATTCACCTGGATTAATCTCACCATCACTTGAGTAGGACATGGCCCAGAAGAGCACACTGCATTATTCTGTCTCTATGAAGTCCAGTGACAGGGAACCTAAATCTGCTGATGGGAATCCGCGATGGGGAAGAGTATGGTGAGCAGTGAGCAACAGACTAGAATGGGGATCAAGGGAAATTACTGGCATCATGGAAACATCACCCATCTAATTTGGGATAGCCTATAATGATAAAACTTATTACACTGAACATTTAAGACCTGCGCCTCTTGTTTAAGGTAAATTTTACCTTAATTTAGACATAAAGCCCAAGTTTCTTCAGGTTGCTTGGAGTGCTTGCTAATACCTATGTTTTATTTATCTCTCTGGGTTTCTGAGGTGGTGCTAATGGTAAAGAGCCTGCCTGCCAATGCAGGAGACAAAAGAGACATGGGTTCAATCCCTGGGTCAGGAGATCCCATGGAGGAGGGCATGGCAACCCACTCCAGTATCCTTACCTGGAGAATCCCATGGACAGAGGAGCCTGGCGGGCTACAGTCCATAGAGTTACAAAGAGTTGGACATGACTGAGTGACTTCAGCACACACACTTCGGCAGCGCGCACATATTTCTGTCTGACTTTATCTTTTACTTAAACTCTGGGCACATATTCAGGTCTAATCCCAGTCACAGATGTTTGCACTACAAGTGTCCGTAGTTCTATTCTCAGATCAAATCCAAATACTACTCTATATGCCTATTTCATATCACTCATCCGTCTCCAGAAGTATTATACTGGTTTCGTATCTGTTTCTCTCCCTAGACTATGCATTTCTGGGAAGCAGGGATCTTTTCTAGCTTGTTTGTCACTGTATATCCAATGTCTAGAATAGTATTGACTGAATGAATCAATGAAAGAGAAAAGGAAAGAAGGAAACGAGAGAGCAGAATAGAATTTGGATTTGATCTGAGAATCACGCTACAGACATTTGTAGTGCAAACATCTGGGCCTGGGACTGGGCTTCCCTGGTGGCTCAGCAGTACAGATTTCACCTGCCAATGCAGGAGACATGGGTCCAATCCCTGGGTCAGAAAGATTCCCTGGAGAAGGAAATGGCTGCCCACTCTGGTATTCTTGCCTGGCAAATCCCATGGGCAGAGGAGGCTGGTGGGCTACAGTCCATGGGGTTGAGAAGAGTTGGACGCAACTTAGTAACTAAAAAACAACAACAAAGACTAACATGGCGAGATCAGGTACTTCAGAATCAGAAAAAAATATGTAGGATTTCTGGCAAATTACCTAGGCTATCTCTGTCTCTAAAGATTGGCTCCTGGAGGCTGAGCCTTCTGTGAGTCTGGCTCAGCTGGGAAGCGGGTGGCTAATCCAGCTGAGCTTAGATGAAGGATTGAGATTCTGCTCCCAGGACTCTCACCTTCCTCTGAGACCAGCAGGCTAGCCCAGGCATGTCCTTCTCATGGGCATGGCAGAGATGTCCTAGTCTAAGTACAATCATTGTTATTGCTGTTCAGTCGCTAAATCGTGTCTGACTCTTTGTGACCCCATGGACTGCAGCAAGCCAGGCCTCCCTGACCCTCACCATCTCCTGGAGTTTGCCCAAGTTCATGTCCATTGAACAATGGACAGTGTGCAATCAGCGGACACTTTAATAAAACTTCCTCTTGCGTCATGTATGCTGATACCCTACAAGCCAAATTTAGGCTCGAATGCCTAAACCAGAAATCAAGGAGCCAGGAATATATTGTCACTTTATGGGAGGAGTAAGAAAGTCACATGCAGAGGGCATGGATATAGGGCAGAGTGAAGGTGTTCCACGGATGCAATCTGTCATTCCCAGGTGGCTCAGTGGTGAGGAATCCACCTGCCAGTGCAGAACACAAGGATTCAATCCCATGGTAGGGAAGATCCCCTGGAGGAGGACATGGCAACCCACTTCAGTATTCTTGCCTGGAATATTCCATGGAGAGGAGTCTGGGGGGCTACAGTCTGTGGGGTCACAAAGCATCAGACACATCTCAGCGACTGAGCACGCATGCATGCCTTTGGCCATAAGAGTGCCTGGTCAAATACAGCGGCTGTTTCAGTATAGGTGGCCCCTCCCTGTTTCCATGGAGACAGCTCAAGGCATGAGTATTATCAAGGATGGGTTTGAAGCGACCATTGCTACTCAGTTAGAAAGGTATTGTTGCTGCTGCTGCAGCTGCCTCCTAATCCCCAGGGAAATGTTCTAAACATGGTAGTTTGTTAATAATAAAGAAGATGGTCCCTGTGACAAGAAAAAAAGAACATAGCATTCAGTTGTGAAAATAAGTGGGCTTCCCAGAGAATGTTGCACTGCAGGCACGCACACACCAGGACTATGAATATGGCTTCCTGAAACAACTCTGTGAAGTTAATACTGTAAACAACTTTTTCACCTGCAGATCTTGAACACTGATGAACCACCATTGTCTATGAGCTAAACGACACACGTGGCTCATCTGTCCCCAAGTAGGTGAGACTAAAGCTTCAGACCAAGGCTCCATCAATTGCCCAATAGTAACAAAGAGTCTCAGCCTTGTCACCAGGCAGGTAATCTCTATCAAGGGAAAAATAAGCCAGTTCCAGGTGAGGCTCAGACTGACAACGAGACGATGCTCTGGGCACTGCCAGACTATATAGGAAGAAGCAAAGAAAGCTGGTTCTCTCCTTTGGGGAGTGAACTGTTCCAGCTCTTTATTTGTTTTGATAGCAAAGTTATGCATGAAGTTATGTGTAAAATGTGTGTTACATAAACAAATCTTCACAGTGGCACTGAGCTCACCAAGCATGAGGGACTTGACTGAAGTAGCCAAGTGGCACATGTATCTCCTGCTAAAGTGAAGTGTTAGCTGCTCAGTTGTGTCTGACTCTTTGTGACCCCATGGACTATAGCTCACCAGGATCCTCTGTCCATAGAATTTTTTAGGCAAGAATATTGGAGTCGGTAGCCATTCCCTTCTCCAGGGGATCTTTCCCCACCAGGGATCAGACCCAAGTCTCCTGCATTGCAGGCAGATTCTTTACCCTCTGAGCCACCAGGGAATTGGTTTCTTCCTCCAATTGTGGTCCTTGTGTGCATGTGTGAGTGTGTTTATGGGCATGTTTAACATGCATTCCACATTTTTAAAATACCTGTTCTTTAGAAAACATGCAAGGGACTCCACTGGTAGGCCAATGGTTAAGGATCTGCCCTGCAATGCAAGGGACTTGGGTTCGATCCTGGGGTGGGGAACTAAGATCTCACACACTGCAGAGCAACTAGGCCCAGATTCCACAACTACTGAACCTGCATGCTCCGGAGGCCATGCACCTTAACTAGAGGGTCTGTGTGCCACAATGAAAGCTCCTACATGATGCAACAAAGATCCTGTGTGCAGCAATTAAGATCTTACAAAGTCAAATAAATAAATACATTTTTGTAAAAAGAAAAGAAAAGAAAACATTCTACAACAGCTCAAGCCAGAAAGAAAGAAAAAAAGGACTGATTCTGATTGCATGGGCTCCTTTTCCTCCAAGGGAGGAAGAAAACTCTGTGAACAGGTCATCTGATGCTAGTAACTATCCTGTGTGACTGTGTTTGTTCATCGATGTGCACCCCCAAGTTCATCTCAGCAGGATCCTGCCTTTACAACATGCTTGAGACTTCTTGCTTCCAAAGCCATGTGGGAAACCCAATTAGTAAACTTTAATGGGTGTCCCTGGGGTCATAAGCAGACAAGCCAGGATTCTTGTTCTGGCTTGAGTGGTCATGAGAGGTTAAGGTGGGGAAGATTCCAGAGGCTCCTTCTACTTATCTTGCTTTCCTTCTTGAGGAAGGTCATAGCTCTAGATGACAAAGAAGGCAAAAGGAATGGAGACTAGACCAAGAATTTAAAGGAACACAGGAACTTCATGGTCTCCCAACAAAAAGGGCCCCTTAACCTCATCTAGCCATTGTTGTTGTTGCTGTTCAGTCACTAAGTTGAGTCCGACTCTCTGTGACCCCATGGGAGGCAGCACACCAGGCTTCCCTGTCCTTCACTGTCTCCTGAAGCTTGCTCAAACTCATGTCCATGGAGTTGGTAATGGACATGACTCATCCAACCACCTCATCCTCTGTTGCCTTCTTCTCCTTCTGCCCTCAATTTTTCCCAGCATGAGGGTCTTTTCCAATGAGTCAGCTCTTCACATCAGGTGGCCAAAGTATGGGAGCTTCAGCTTCAGCGTCTGTCCTTCCAATGAATGTTCAGGGTTGCTTTTCTTCAGGACTGATTTGTTTGATCTCCTTGCTCTCCAAGGGACTCTCAAAGAGTTTTCTCCAGCCCCACAATTCAAAAGCATCAATTCTTCGGCCATAAAGAAGCATATTAAGTCAACTTCTGGATTGCAGAACACGCAAGGACAAAGGTGTTGCCTGTGACTTAACAGTTCTGAGCAAAGTTTGACTTCCCTAATCACTGCAATGTAGCTCTAAGAAGACCCTTCTTCTCAGTAGACAGTGAAGGTTCTATTTGTGCTAAGATAACCATACCCCTATTAGAGGGATTGAGATTTTTCATTTTCCTCTTCTCTTCCCCAAGCTACAATGGGTTACCATCAGTGCCCTTGGAACAGTGCCCTAAAGAAGTTTTTATTTATTTATTTTTAATTTATTTTATGCTTTGCTGGGTCTTTGTTGCTCTGCACAAGCTTGCTCCAGTGGCAAGGAGCAGGGACTACTCTCCAGTTCCGGTGCTCAGGCTTCTTTTGTGGAGCTCAGTAGTTGTTCAGAGGCATGCAGAATCTTCCTGGACCAGGGATTGAACCCATGTCCCCTGCATTGGCAGGCAGAGTCTTAAGCACTGGACTACTAGGGGAAGTGCTAAAGAAGTTTTTGTTATTCTATCCTGATGCAGATTAAGACTTTTGTTCCTCAGAAGAGGTGAGGTGGACAGGTCCGGATGGAGTTCCAGCAGTGGTTACTGTTCCCTCCTTCAGCCAAAATCATGGTGGTGGTGGGGAATCCTCAGGATGCAAACCCTTCCTGCCCCCAACCCCCCGCCCTGCTTTTCCCCTTCCAATGCCTGGTGGAACTCTTGGAGAAAATCCTGCAGGCTGGGCTAAACTTCCTGTATCTTCAGTACCCAATGATGTCCCATTAGCAATCTAGCCCTGTATCTTCAGTACCCAATGATGTCCCATTAGCAATCTAGCCCGCACTAACAATTTTTAGTAATTTGTATTCAACATACAGACAAAGGTCTCTCTGTGCCATGCTGTGTCGTGCCATGCTGAGTTGCTCCAGTTGTGTCCAACTCTTTGAGACTCCATGGACTGTAGCCCACCAGGTTTCTCTGTCCATTGGATTCTCCAGGCAAGAATACTGGAGCAGGTTGCCAAGCCCTTCTCCGAAAGATCTATATAGTCAAAACTCTTTCCAGTAATCATGTATAGATGTGAGAGATGGATCATAAGGAAAGCTGAGTGCTGAAAAATTGATGCTTTCAAATTCAAATTATGGTGCTGGAGAAGACTCTTGAGAGTAAGGAGATCAAACCAGTCGACCCTAAAGGAAATCAACCCTGAATATTCATTGGAAGGACCGATGCTGAAGCTGAAGCTCCAATACTTTGGACCTGATACGAAGAGATGACTCATTGGAAAAGACCATGATACTGGGAAAGACTAAAGGCAGAAGGAGAAGAAGGCAACAGAGGATGAGAAAGTTGGATAGCATCACTTACTCAATGGACATAAGTTTGACCAAGTTCCAGGAGATAGTGAAGGACAGGGAAGCCTGGTGTGCTGTAGTCATGGGGTTGGAAAGACTCAGATACTGACTGAACAACAACAAAATCAATTTCTAACTGAATCTTCTGATCCACTTATGTGACATCTGCCCAGGTAGGAAAATGCTCAGATCTTACTTCTTACTACAGACATACAACTCTCTCCAGATTTTGATTAGTTGCTTGCCCTGCTATCTTCAGTTTTATGATGAGCTTAAGAAAAAAGCAATTAATTTTAAAGTTTTTTTTTATGTGTACCACTTTTAAAGTCTTTATTGAATTTATTACAATATTGCTTCTATGGTTTATGTTCTAGTTTTCTTGTGAGGCATGTGGTATCTTAGCTCTCTGAATAGGGATCGAATGCACAACTTCTGCATTGTAAGGTGAAGTCTTAAGGATTGAACCACTAGGGAAGTCTGCATGAAAAGCATTTAATTTTCAATGTGTCTGGATTCTTTCTTTTGCAAGGGTGGGAGCAGTGCTCTTTCCAGCTTTCTCCATCTCCAAGCTTAGTTGCTGGTATATTTGATCAATCTTCCTTCAATTTTCCCCTATTTGTACCCAGGGATTTTGTTCAGTAACAAGTGATTCTCCATTCCACATTTCTCTTTGGCCAAAACTTCTGTCGGAATTTCTACCTGCCTCCCTCAAATAGCTCACCCCATGTGATGGCAGAGTTTTGCAGGATGTTACATGCTGTGAATATATCATAGACACTGCTGGGTCAGAAAAGCAATGCATTACCAGATTTCTCTGAGCATCTGAAATCAGCTCTTAAAATGTCAAACATCCTTTTGATGCCCCACTGCTCCCATGGGGAGTATTATAATTTTCCTCTGAGGGCATGGAATTGGTGCTATTCTTTATCCATGTAAGCCAATGAGATATACATTAAACACCTACTATGCACATAGGGTGGTTTTGAGTTCTGTGGAGGGCTATGGAACTTGACCTGTGTTCTTAAACTTTTGGACAAGGAAGTCCAATAATCCAGACCTCTAGTTTCATGAGTTCAAGTGCTCATGACACTAGAGGTGCTAAGGTGCTAAGATGGTCTTCCCAGGTGGGACTGGTGGCAAAGAATCTGCCTGCAATGCAGGAGACACAAGAGAGACTAGGGTTTGATCCCTGGGTCAGGAAGATCCCCTAGAGTAGGAAATGGCAACCTGCTCCAGTATTCTTGCCTGGAAAATTCTACGGACAGAGAAGCCTGGTGGACTACAGTCCATGGGGTCACAAAAGAGTTGGACATGACTGAACAACTGAGCACACAGCAGTAAGAGGGTCCCCTATTAGGAAAACTCTTAGTCCTAAAAATGTAGTCCAAACCAGAACCCTAAGATTCACCAAAGAAGTAGACAGGCTGCCCCTTATCTGCTTCTGATCTCTCCAACTTCCCAGTTATCAATCCTATTTTACAGCAATGACTACTTGGCTTCTTGACATAGCTTTGCCCCTTAATTCTCTTACTTCCAAAATAGAAACTAATACCTACACTTCTCCTATGATGCCCTCCATACAGCCAATTTCAGTTTTGCTCTAAATTCCATGCCTCTTTTTCATGCATTCTCTAGTTCCTTGGGTAGCTGGCTATCATAGGGTAACCTTCTAATATATGGTAACCTTCTACCATACTTGTGATATATGGATAGTTGCCACAACTGGAGCCCAAGACACCCCTTTTCTTGCATCCTTCTCCCCCAGGTCAGTCGTGGAGTGGTATTTGAGGCTTGGAAAGCAAAGCAAGTGGAAGGAGTGAGGATGGAGTCGTGGGTGTTGGTGATACAGAAATGAAACACCCCTGTTGAGAGAGTGGTGTTGAGGGGACCAACTCAGGCTCCACAGGCAAGTCTACTAAGTGACACTGAGCAAAAGACCCAACACCTCTGAGTCTCAGCCTCATAGACTCAAATAAAGATTATATGTTTTCTACAAAGCACTTGGCACATTGTCTGGCCGGTAAAACATACCCAGTAAATTCAAACAGCCATTATTATTATAACGGATACTGTAAGTGGATCGTGACCACACAGGACCAGGAAGGAGCCCAGTTCCTAACACAGTGAAGCCGCAGTTGGAGAAATAAGGAAAACATGGTCCAATCCCTACCTAGCTGAGTATTAAATAGAGACTCTGGCTGCAACTAGACGTAGCCCAGGTGAGGCATTTCAATAACCTGGCCATGTCTGTTTCTGGTCTATTTCCCTCTGCTGATACAGAAGGAAGGGGAGACACTACCATTTCCTGAAACTTCCTATACACCAGCCACCATGCTAGGTGTATTTAACTTTCATTCCTCTCGGTTTACCAACTGCCTTTCACTCTCCATGTCCCAACCTCTGCGGCAGTCAATGGATGGCACTGAGCATTGGTATCATAAATGTCTTCCCAAATACTCAGTCATACAAGCAGTCAACACTACTCCCTGAGCGTGTATTAATGTGGGAAACTTCTGTGTGCATGTAGACATTCCCCCTCCAAGGGTTCCTGTAAGTCAGCTCCCAGGACGTTCTGCCTTAGGGCATTACTATTGTGGTCACACACCAGCATGATAAATAATCTGAGAACAAGCTTTCTCAGGTGCGATATTTATGGCTCAGTTTGAAGCGAAGAACAGTCAGAGGCAATGGGTAAAAACTAATTTACTGTAATGTCATCATGGATATATAGCAAATAGCTGTAAACAGGTATGTACAATATAATTAAAAATATGATAACATTATAAAATAGGATGATGGCTAGTTAGAGAGGAAGATCTATCAAGTAGGAATATGTGTATATCACTTGAAATATTGCCTCAATTACTTGGTGTCATCAGCTCAGGCTCCTCAACTCAGAAAACAATCCTTACAAGTGCTGACTTCAAATGACAAACGCTGTTTATTTCTACACTTGGTTTCCTTTCATTCCATCTGTCCACAGAAATTTTCCTGCAGTGTCTATTGAATAAATTGCTGCAAGACAAGGATAATACTCAAAATACTCTTGAACTCTACCGTTTCATTTCTGACTCCTCAATGGATCTCATTGTGAGATGAGTTAAAGAAAGTGTTAGTCGCTCAGTCATGTCTGACTCTTTGTGACCCCATGGACTGTAGCCCACCAGGCTCTTCTGTCTACGGAATTCTCCAGGCAAGAATAATGGAGTGGGTAGCCATTCTCTTCTTCCGGGGATCTTCCTGACCCAGGGATTGAGCATTGCAGACAGATTCTTTACCGTCTCAGCCACCAGGGAAGCCCTGAGTCACAGAAGGCATCCTTACACTCAAGAACACTCATGCATGAGAGCAAAGGAGAAAAATAAAAGCAAATGGGATGGTTCATTAACACACACACAAATAACTTAGCTATACCATTTCAAAGCTTCCCTGGTGGCTCAGACGGTAAAGCATCTGTCTGTAATGCAGGAGACTCGGGTTCGATCGGGCAAACCAATTCTCTGGTTGCAAAGGTGCCCAGGCAATCAATCAACAGGAGGTATGAAAACCTAGAACTTCCTCAAGATCACACAGGGGAGGTAAAGTGGATCCCTACTGGCTGTGCTGTGTATTTTCAGCCCTATCACCCTTCTCAGTGAGGCTATGGCAGCATTTACAAAATTGACCATAAGTTATTAAAAAAACAAAAACCAAAAAAACAGCGACTCAACATTTATCTCTAGTTCTGCATCATTCTCCTCAAGCTATTTCTCATGCTTGACTTCCGATTCCCTTCAGCTACGAAATTTTCTGTTCTCCAATTTATATCCTGGCCTCAATGCTGAGCACTTTGCTTTGTTTTGATCAGGAGTCTTACCACTTGTTATTTAAAGCAGCTTGAGGAACTATTCCTATCTGATTCATTCAACATTTAGAACTTTCTATTATTCACTACTTTCCTCTACAACTTGCCAAAAGGTTTCCCTTGCCCTGGTTCACAAGTGAGCTACCCCAATGGCTCTGCTGGTAAAGAACCCACCTGCCAATGCAGGAGCCACAAGAGACACAAGTTCGATCCCTGGGTCGGGAAGATCCCTTGGAGAAGGAAATGGCAACCCACTCCAGTACTCTTGCCTGGAAAATTCCATGGACAGAGGAGCCTGGCGGTCCATCGGGTCACAAAGAGTCAGGACTGAGTGCACACACATACACATTATTCATTTCTTTCAAGTGAAAGTTGCTAAAAGGTTTGCGTTGCCCTAGTCCACAAGTAAAGACCAAGTTCCCACTGCCTACCTGGCTGGTGTGGTTTCTGAAGCTTCCCATATTATGCCTGGTCCACCTAAGAGTCAAACTAATGGCCCTGCTAGCATCCTTACTATACGCAAATTCTGAATTAAAGCAATAAGCATTTTAACTGTCCTCACCATGACTTTCCTGGAACATTCTTTCTCTTACCTTTTACTCATTCAAATGTTACCCACACCCAAGTTCAATTCTGATTTAGCACTTTTGTGAATCTGCCCTCACTTTTCACTCCTCAACTGAGCTCTTGTTTTAATTATTGAAAGTAGCAATAAAATATAAAATAATAATTTATAATTGCTTTATATCTACCCACAAGATTTGGAATTTCTTGAGCAGAGGGATTACACCTTATTAACATTGATCCCACTTAGTGCTGTTAAAAAACAACAGACCCCAAATGGAGCCACTGATGTCAAGCCCCACATCACCAGACTGAGGCTTAATTATCATTTCTAATCTCCCAGACATGGAGTCTTAAACCAGTCAATCAGGAAAGCCTTAATCAGCACTAGTTAGGTCATCTGCCTGTGGGATCCCTGCATTCCCTGAAGGAAAGAAACTTTGCAATAAGCAACCTGCCTGCCCCCTCCCCCACTCCAGGATAATAATTTCCTTGTTTCCATTCCCTTCTGACTATTAAAGTCACCTTTTTATATGTCTACATATAGCTGATTCATGTCATTGTACAGCAGAAAGTAACACAATGTTGTAGTTATCTGCCAATTAAAATAAATAAATAAATAAAAGATTAAGGGGTTCCCTGGTGGCTCAGTGATAAAGAAGCCACCTGCCAATGCAGGAAACACAAGTTCAATCCCTGAACCAGGAAGATCCCACATGCCATGGAGCAACTAAGCCTGTGCCCTACAGCTACTGAGCCTGTGCTCTAGAACCTGGGAGCAGCAACTACTGAAGCCCAAACACCCGACAACCCATGCTCTGCAACAAGAGAAGCCACTGCAATGAGAAGCCCTCACACCACAACTACAGAGTAGCCCCTGATGGCTGCCACTTGAGAAAACCTTGTGCATAGCAATGAAGACTCACCTCAGTGCAAAATAATTACATAAAATAACAATTTTAAAAAGAGAAAACATAAAAAAAAAAAATAAAGTCTCCTTTTGTACAGTTCCTTGGAGCTCCTTGCTGTCTGCTGGATTAGATGCTGCCTGATTTGAATCCATTTTTGCCCAAACAAACTCTTAAGGTTTTTAATACACTTTATCAGTTTCTCTCTTCTGGACTTCCCTGGTGGCTCAGATGGTAAAGAATCTGCCTGCAATGCAGGAGACATGGGATCGATCCCTGGGTCAAGAAGATTCCCCAGGAGAACGAAATGGCAACATATTCCAGTATTCTTACCTGGAGAATTCCATGGACAGAGGAGCCTAGCAGGCTACAGTCCATAGTGTTGCAAACAGTCGGACATAACAGAAGTGATTTAGCATGCATACATGCACTCAAAAAGAAAGAAAAGCATTCTAAGACACACAGCTCTAAATCTAGAATATAGGAAACTTTTGATCTGCATCTTAGATGAAGATCTCCTTGACATAAAAAGCAAACTGAAGATAACATAGTTGGATGACTGTGTCACTCTCTGTATCATTCAGGTTGCAATCCAATTCTTTGAGGAAGTAAAAACCACTACACTTGTCCTATAAATTTAGTCTTTACAAGAGCAGAAATGAGGATCTAGAAACAATTTAAATCCCACTTACCATTTTGATCAATCCCCAAACCTCCCCTATTCATCTCAAAAGGCTTGCATATGTTATAAAAGATCTGGGCTTTGGGAACAGTTTTTTCTTCATGGAACTTGCATTCTTTCTCTGTGACTAGACTTTACTTGCCTTTTCATACTGTTCATGGGATTCACGTCATGGCAAATAGGTGGGGAAAAAGTAGAAATGACAGATTTTATTTTCTTGGGTTCCCAAATCACTGCAGACAGTGACTTCAGCCACAAAATTAAAAGACACTTGCTCCTTGGAAGAAAAGCTATGACAAACCTATACAGTGTATTAAAACCCAAAGACATCACTTTGCCAACAAAGGACCATCTAGTCAAAGCTATGGTTTTTCCAGTAGTCATGTATGGATGTGAGAGTAGGACTATAATGAAATCTGAGTGCCGAAGAATCGATGCTTTTGAACTGTGGTGCTGGAGAAGACTCTTGAGAGTCCCTTGGACAGCAAAGAGATCAAACCAGTTAATCCTAAGGGAAATCAGTCCTGAGTATTCTTTGGAAAGACTGATGCTGAAGCTGAAGCTCTAATACTTTGGCCACTCGATGCGAAGAGTTGACTCATTGGAAAAGACCCTCCTGTTGGGAAAGATTAAGGGCAGGAGAAGAAGTGGGTAAGAGAGGATGAGATGGTTGGATGGCATCACCAACTCAATGGACATGAGTTTGAGCAAACTCTGGGAGATAGTGAAAGACAGGGAAGCCTGGTGTGCTACAGTCCATGGGGTCACAATGAGTTGGATGTGAATTAGTGACTGAACAACAATAACAAGATGTTTCTTGGAACCAAGGTACTTTTTATTAAAAAAAAGGGAAAGGTTATTTTGAAAATTATGCCTGTGAAAAATTTTAAGTCTCTTCCACAAATATTAGTGAAAAGCTTGAACCATCTGCCATCTGAGCAGATAAACTTCCATCTGCCAGAAACACAATTTGGATCCAACTGTTCTTTAGTGAGTTTTACATTATCATACCTATCTCAATGGCTGAAATTTGAAAATGAAAGCTATAACATCTCTGCATCTGTCTGTATGTTTATGTATACTTATGTATATATGTTATGAATGTATAACATTTTTCTATGTCCAGATGGTATTGCCAAAATTAATTTGTAAAAGAGCTCTACTGGCTTAAAGAAAAATAAGTGCTTATCAAAGTAATTGTTCTCTCAGAAAATAGAAACTAACCCAAATGTTTTTCAAATTTACATGATCTAGGATAATCTTCAGTAAATAAAAGCTAGTGTAAGTTTGTTGGTTTAATTAAAATAGGCATGTCTTCAAGGCTAGCAGCATTAAATGTAGTGCAGACTGGCAACTTTTATTCCACTAGGATTTTCTTTATTCTACTAAGGTTTTCTAGTCAAATGACTTATCTCTGTTACTAAATTTGTCAGCAGGAAAAATAACTTTTAAGATGATGGTTAGATGTTTAATGTCTTGTGAAATATTCATGAATAATCTAAACATGATTGGTTTTAACAAGTAAGTTAAACAGATATAGGAAAATAAAAGTTTATAAGTAAACTTTTGAAAAGTGATGAGGTTTTACAAGACATAGTTTTTAAAATCCTTTGGTAACTTGAAACCTTAGAGTTTTGCTGAGTTAAGTCAATGGTGGAAATTAATTGACTATCCAGGTCATTTCCAAATAAGGTAAAATACTGAAACATTAAATTAATCAACATAGGTTTTACCTAATTCTTCTCACTATTACAGAAAAAAGCTAAAGATTGGGTCTCTCAGTAAATGTGTTTTGTGCCACTTTGAAAAATCCACTATGAGGAAGAATATACTTTTAAAAATTATGAAATCAAGAAATTTATCAGTCCACAGAAGGCTAGTGTAATATTCTTAGTTTTCACTAGGAACTAAAGATTCTAAGGGTTAAGATTTCTAATCTTTAAAATTAAGATTTGCAATCTTTAATTACATTACATGTCATTAAAACTACTTAAGAACAGTAAGGGCGAAAAGAAACAACTGCGTGAAAAGTAGGAAAGAAAAGTAAGATGATTGATTATTCCAGAATGAGACAGAGGAAACAAAAATAGAACAAAATCTGCACGAATGCTAAAAAGTTGTGGAAGTTTTGTGAAAAAGGAATCTTGGGAACGAAATTTTATGTGTGGTCAAACTGGCTGTTTTAAAAAGATAAAATAAGACTTGGGCTTCTTAGCCTATAATAGCTTCCCAGGTGACACAGTGGTAAAGAATCACCTGCCAACTGAAGAGACAAAAGAGTCATGGGTTTGATCCCTGGGTTGGGAAGATCCCCTGGAGAAGGAAATGGCTACCTGCTGCAGTATACTTGCCTGGAGAATCCCATGGACAGAGAAGCGTGGCAGGAGTCCATGGGGTTGGAAAGAGTCAGACACAACTGAGCATGCACGCATGCAGTCTTCACTGCATAAACATTCTGAGGGTTATTATTCAACTTTTAGAAAAAGAAACTGAGACACTAAGAGGTTAGGCAACTTGCCTAAGTTTATATAGCCATTAAGTAGCTATTAATACATTGCTTGTCAGCATAAATATGATTTGTAATCTAGAGAAAAGAATTAAACCAAAGAACATAAAATATATTTAAAGGAATGATTCAAGGAAAACTTTGAGAAACAAAAGCTTTGAGAACTCATGAATGGAAAATGCACACTGTGTCCCAGGAAAAACTTGCTAGAGAATCAATATTACTCAGATAATAAAGTTACTAGGCTTCAAAGAAAAAGAAAGCAGATAAAAGCAAAACAGAGTTTTAAATATATATATATCAAATTTTATAAAGAGAGAAAAATTAGATGGCCTCTCATCACTTTATACCAAGGTTCATCACTAGAAAACACTTGAGAAATATCAATAGAGTTTAACTTAAGAATGTCATACCCAACTAAACTCTCACTCAATTACACAAACACAAGCGTTTTGACCCTACAGGAGCTATGGTAATACATTTCGCATGAGCCTTTCTTGAATAAGCTACCAATAAACTTCAGCCAAGAAGTGAGTAGTGAAGAAATGTTAGCAAAAATACTGGAATCGAATCCAATTTTCAACAGAATTGAGCATAAAACAATGGGAAATGTTATAAATAATGACAACTTAGAAAGTATATAATTAGCCAAAATAAAAGCAAAAAGACATCAGTTGAAAGATAATATTGTTACCCTGGTTTCTTCATCTTTTATGTTGGGGGATCAAAATATGTTTTCTTAAACTGATCAATATGGACATGGGGAGAGGGGAAGAGAGGGTGAGATGTATGGAAAGAGTAACATGGAAACTTATATTACCATATGTAAAATAGACAGCCAACAGGAATTTGCTGTATGGCTTAGGAAACTCAAACAGGGGCTCTGTATCAATCTAGAGGGAGATGGGAGGGAGGTTCAAAAGGGAGGGGATATATGTACACCTATGGCTGATTCATGTAGAGGTTTGACAGAAAACAGCAAAGCTCTGTAAAGCAATCATCCGTCAATAAAAACTAAATTAATTTAAAAAAAGAATGCTTTAACTTAAAACAAATAATGACAAAGTAAGAAAAGAAAAGAAATTTTGGGTTAGGCTAGTAAGGTTTCTTTTTTCAGTATTTTTCTATAGGCATAAAGTTGTATTTAGATAAAGTCAAAACGTAAAGAGGCTATATCTATGTATCTGTTTATCTGGAGATAAACAGAGAGATAAATTTGTACCAGTCATTCTGGTGGTGTCCTGGGGATACTTCTTAGTGATTCTTATTGAAGCTGGAGGGTCAAAATAGAAATGCCCTCGTATTTAAAGCTATGCACAGGCTAGGTAGAGTGTAGGAGACAGGTGTAGGGTTGGAATAGGGATAAAAAGGAGATTGCAAATGACAAAGATGGAGGGGTAGCAAAATAATGAATGGATGAGCACTTAAGAGAAATTTAAATAGAATATGAACAACTAAAGTAGATTTATACACAATTTAAGCATGAATTTAAAGTTTAGAGACCTCCCTGGTGGTCCAGTGGCTTAAGATTGCATGGTCCCATTGCAGGGTGCCCAGGTCAAATATCTGGTCAGAGAACTAGATCCTGCAAGCTGCAGCTAAGGAGGCCACAGTGAAAATTAAAGATGCTGCAGGACACAGCTAAGATCCAGCACAACCAAAGAAATAACTAACTAAATAAATAGTTTTTAAAAAATAAAGTTTAAAAATTTTTGCTCCAAACTTCCCCTCCTGTTCTAAGAGCTACCTAATCACCTTCCAGCAACATCCTATCTATGCTTCATGGTTCAACTGAATCCTGTCCCCTCTAAGAAGCCTTGATCAGCTTGACTACAAGTGAAGTCTACACTGCCTCCGTCTTCTTATGGCTATGCTGCTGTCTCTAACCTGCCCAAACTCAAGGGGCCACTGGTTTACACCCACTCTTGACAACACATTCTAATCCTTTCAGCCTATATTCATGCAATCCATCAGCCTGCAAATGCTTTTGAAGAGAGAGGTACAGATGCTGAGTGTCTGCTGTGAGGGCTGAGACAGGCAGTTGAGTAGACACTGAAAAAGATGTGGAATGATATTCACACCTCGGCTGAGGTTGAAGGCAATACATATTTAGACATGAGCAGGTGTGGTTGTGGGTAAAGAGGTTCACAAAGTGAAGTTGCTCTTGCTCAGTCGTGTCCGACTCTTTGAGATTCCATTGACTGTAGTCTACCAGGCTTCTCCGTCCATGGGATTTTCCAGGCAAGAGTACTGGAGTGGGCTGCCATTTCCTTCTCCAGGGGATCTGCCTGACCCAGGAATTAAACCCAGGTCTCCTGCATTGTAGGCAGATGCTTTATCCTCTAGCCAAAGAGGTTCACACTTGGATCTAATTGACTGGTAACTTACCAACTTGCTTTTGAATTCTGGCTCTGTCACTTCCTACCAGTTGCATGTCACAAACTCAGGTGCACAAGCTACAGCGTTCTATATTTCTATGTCTTCTCAGATTCCCAGTGCAGTGTCTGTGCTGTGAAGGGCTTCCTTGGTGCCAAGGTGTCAGCAGACAGCCCGGGCTGGCAGGAAAGGGGTGGGCTCTGCTCCTGGGTGAGTCTATCTGTCCTGACCAGCATTCCATTAAAGAGTCTTTGTTTCTGGACTTCCTTGGTGGTCCAGTGCATCTGCCAGTGCAGAGGATACAGGTTCGATCTCTGGTCGCAGATGATTCCACATGCCGCAGGTAACTAAGCCCACGTGTGATAACTACTGAGCCGGCGAGCTGCAACTACAGAAGCCCACATGCCCAAGAACCTGTGCTCCACAAGAAGAGAAGCCACCACAATGAGAAATCCACACTCAACCACTAGAGAGTAGCCCCCATTCACTGCAACAAGAGAAAGCCCATGGGCAGCAACAAAGACCCAGCACAGCCAAATAAATAAAAAGAAACTTTGTTTCGGCATGGTCTTCTGTCTAATCCACAGGCAAGGCTGTGTCAGGCCAGTCTGCCCAAGACCTCTTCTCCCAACTCCACCCTGAGTCTTGGGACCTCCTCAGAGTCCATCAGAGGCGATCCAGGTCCTTTGCTTCCAGATCCCCTTGAACTGTCCATGTTTTCCTATTACTATCACGGAGACCTCAGCTCCCGGGAGAGAAGGGCACTGATCAATGTCAGGCTCTCCACTCTCAGTGTCCACTCTTCCTTTCCTCCTTCTTTTCCCTCTTCTTGGGAATACGTTTGAGTCTTGGTTTGGAGGGGAGGGAGTGGCTGATTGTGAGTGCTCATGAGGACCAGAGAACATCTGGGGCTCTCATCCTAGGCTTTTGAGACTTAAAAGTAAATAGTTGAGTGATACTTTCAGTAGTTGAGTGATACCCACTGTGCCATCCCTTTTCAGAGCAAATACCACTATTTTAGCTGACTGAGTGGTGGGGGAGGGTCCCCAAGATCACTCCCAAACTCAATGATTTGCAATGGGAATCTTCATATATTCACAATCATGGCTGTGGTGTGTTAAAATAAAAGGATACGTACAAAGCAAAACGGGCCTGGGGCCAAGTCCAGGGAAATCAAGTGCAAGTATCCAAGAGTCTTTTCCCAGGGAAGTCACACAAGATATGCTTAATCCTCCCAACAATGAGTCGCAAAAACACATGTGAAGTGCTGTCTACCAGGGAAGCTTGTTAGAGAATCAGTGCTGGAGGATTTTGTTGGGGGCTGGTCAGGCAGGCACCCTCTGCTTCACACGGCCCCAAATCCCAGACTTCCAGAAAGAAAGCAGCTGTTCGGTATAAACCATGTTGCTCATCCGAACAGTTTAGACACAGTGAGACGGCTCTTTTTTGGCAAAAGTGGTGGGAACCTCCCCAAATCCAAGTTACCAGACCATTGGCCAAGGGCCAAGCCTTGTGAGTAGGCTGGGAGGAAGACCAGGGGATAAACCTGAGTTGATATTTCAAAATATTGTCTTGCCAAATATTTATTACTTCCAGTTTATGGATAAGCAAACAGAAGCTAGAAGTAAAGCAACTGCTAAAAACAAACAAACATGAAAAGCAGTAAAGCTTGGGTTTAAAATTCCTAATTGCTCACCATTCCTGCCTCCAGGCCATGGCCCTCATCTTTTTACTCTTACATCTCATCCTGCATCAGCTTTATCACCTTGTACGGTAACCACTCTTTTACATCACCTTCAACATTTTCTATAGAAAACACACTAAATTACTCGACTGTTCCTTTTAACCTTTTTGCCCTCCTCCACCCCACCACTCAAGGAAGGCAGTTGTGTCCTCCTGTGTCATCCTAATAACCTAAGTAAATGAATCAGAGCATTTGTGAAAGGAAGAAGTTCAAGATCGGAAACACAGTACCTCTGAGAGCACCGCGGACACAGAAGAACGTCCCTGGGTGTCGTCAGGGCCCCATGACAGCAGATTTCTCCACCTGACCCAGCGTTCAGGTTAGTCCCTTCAACCCTGGTCCATCTCCTCGTATGTGGGGCTCAGCAAAACTATCTGTTGAGTCATCTATTTCTTTGAGAGTCTCTTTTCCTTAACTGAGAGAAGCACCCCAAATGTATATGCATTGATCAGCAGCTGCCTGCATCCATGACAGGAGTGAAAGAGAAGAGAACCTGGAAAAAAAAAAAAAAGGAAAGAATTATTAAAAGACTCCTACAGGGACTTCTCTGGTAGGCCACTGGTTAAGACATCATCTTCCAATACATGTGGGACAGGTTCAGTACTTGGCTGGGGAGCTAAGATGCCACATGCCTCGTGGCAAACCAAAACATAAACAGAAGCAATATTCTAGCAAATTCAATACAGACTTTACAAATGGTCCATATCAAAAAAAATCTTTAAAAAAAAAACACCCCTATAAATCATGAGCTGCATGTGATTATTCTTCTGGCATCACTTGGCCAGGCACTGCCCTCTGGTATCCTGCGTTCACACCCTGCACTTCCGAGGGACCATCACCTATCTGGATACCTGAACCGGTGTCATCCATGCACACAAGTAACAGGCAGGGACCTTGGTTCCTCAGTGGTTTACCTTCTCAAATGGTCGGCAGTCACACAAAATGACAAGTGACTGGAGGAAGAGGTAACCAGTAGATTTAAAGGAGACATCAGTAATGTATATAGAAATGTATATAGCATGTACCCAGGAGAGGGAGCAAATTGTTGGCTGGAGAATTTTTAATTAAACAGGTAATGTATGCCTGCATTTAGTCCTATAAATGAAAATGTATTCACCACAGAGGCATGAATCCTATTAGGCCCTCCTGTACATAAACTGTATGGGTGATTACCACTGATTACTGTACTGTTAGAGACTTGTGTGTGGAGTGGCTTGATGGGAGCATGCCTGGCTCCTGAAAGGGCTCCCATGTGCTTTGCCTGAATCGTGGGGAAGCAGCAGGGCTTCAGATTGCCTGGCAATTCAGTCGTGGGATTTCGTACTTGCAGGTTGAGGGATGAAGATGTACATCATTGAAAGGAATGCTTTATTTGTGCTTGCTTGATTTTGTATGGAGACTTCTCTGGTGGTCCAGTGATTAAGATTTTGTCTTTCAATGAAGGAGGGGCAAGTTCAATCCCTGTTTGGGGAGCTAAGATCCCACATGCCTGTGGCTAAAAAGACAAATATAAAACAGAAGCAATATTGTAATAAATTCAATAAAAACTTTAAAAATGGTCTACATTAAAAAAAAATTTCTGTTTTGGTTTTTTGGCCACAAGGGACGTGGGTCCTTAGCTTCTTGAACAGGGATTGAACCACAACCCCTGTATTGAAAAGTGAAAGTCATGTTCGACTCTTTGCAACCCCATGGACTATACAGTCTATGGAATTCTCCAGGCCAGAATACTAGAGTGGGTAGTTGTTCCCTTCTCCAGGGATATTCCTAACCCAGGGATCAAACCCAGCTCTCCTTCACTGTGGGAGAATTCTTTACCAGCTGAGCCACCAGGGAAGCCCAAGAATACTGGAATGGGTAGCCTATCCCTTCTCCAGCAGATCTTCTCGACCCAGGAATCGAACCTATGTCTCCTGTGCTGCAGGCAGATTCCCTACCAGCTACTAGGGAAGTCTTGCATTGAAAGGCAAAGTCTAAAGCACTGATGGTGGTGACTTAAGTCGCTAAACCAAGTTGTGTCCAACTCTTCTGTGATCCCATGGACTGTAGCCCACCAGGCTCCTCTGTCCATGGGGTTAGCCAGGCAAGAATACTGGAATGTCCATTTCTCCACTGTTGCCCTGTAAGTAAATTCTTCAATACCATTTTTCCAGATTCTGTTATATGTGTTAGAACACAGTATTTATCTTTCTCTTTCTGACTCACTTCACTCTGTATAATAGGTTCTAGGTTCATCCACCTCATTAGAACTGACTCAAATGTGTTCCTTTTTATGGCTGAGTAATATTCTATTGTGTATATATACCACAACTTCTTTATCCATTCATCTGTCAACTTATGGACATGGGGAGAGGGGAGGAGAGGGTGAGATGTATGGAAAGAGTAACATGGACACTTACATTACCATATGTAAAATAGATAGCCAACAGGAATTTGCTGCATGGCTCAGGAAACTCAAACAAGGGCTCTGTATCAACCTAGAGGGGTGGGATGGGGAGGGAGATGGGACGGAGGTTCAAAAGGGAGGGCATATGTGTATGTCTATGGCTGATTCATGTTGAGGTTTGACAGAAAACAGCAATATTCTGTAAAGAATTATCCTTCAACAAAAAATAAATAAATTTAAAAAAAAAAAAAGAATACTGGGATAGGTTGCCATTTCCTCCTCTAGGGAATCTTCCCGACCCAGAGATCAAACACAAGTCTCTTGCATCTCCTGCATTTCAGGCAGATTCTTTACCACTGGATGGCCAGAAAATTCCCTGGAATACTTTCTTTACTTGGGTCAGAGAAAGGGAAAAGAGGTCTCTAGTGTCAAGGAGGCTTCAGGATCCTCTTACCTTGAGCTCAGAGCCTGTGTGTGGACTCACCTGGCAGGTACCTGCCCAGATCATGAACAACGCCTTCCCAGTGGACTCAGAGATGGGTCACTTTTATTCCGCATCACTCAGAAAAATAACACGTGCAGCCCAAGATGTTCCCACTGGAGATTTGCATCTCTTTTCAGAAATCACAAATGGAGGTAGACCAGGGAAATAAGCTAAGGTCACCTGGGCTTTCACCACCACACCTCTCCTTCCTGACCTGAAGACGGGCTCTGTAAGCTACCTCTGACCACACCTTTTTCTTCCAGCTCATTCACTCCCTCTTTGCTCTTCCTCTGACATGGATTCTGCTCTCCAATGCTCACGTTTCCTTCCATCCCAAACATGTGTTCTGCTCCTACATTCATAGCAGCACTATTTGCAAGAGCCAAGACATAGAAACCACTTAAATGTCCATTGACAAATGAATGGGTAAAGAAGATGTGGTACATATGGTACATATATACAATGGAATACTACTCAGCCATAAAAAATGAATTATTGCCATTTGCAGCAACATACCCACTCCAGTACTCTTGCCTGGAAAATCCCATGGACGGAGGAGCCTGGTGGGCTGCAGTCCATGGGGTCACTAAGAGTCGGACACGACTGAGCGACTTCACTTTGACTTTTCACTTTCATGCATTGGAGAAGGAAAAGGCAACCCACTCCAGTGTTCTTGCCTGGAGAATCCCAGGGACGGGGGAGCCTGGTGGGCTGCTGTCTAAAGGGTCGCACAGAGTCGGACACGACTGAGGTGACTCAGCAGCAGCAGCAGATGGGAGATTATCTAGATTAAACCTAGAGATTACCATATTAAGTGAAGTAAGTCAGAAAGAGAAAGACCAGTGCCATATGAGATCATTCATATGTGGAATCTAAAATAGGATGCAAATGAACTTATCCGCATAACAGAAACAGACTCACAGAGAATAGACTTGTGGTAGCAAAGGGGGAGGGGACTAGGGGAGAGAGGGAGTGGGAGTTTGGAATTAGCAGATGCAAACATATATCGGATGGATAAACAACGAGGTCCTACTATACAGCACTGGGAACTATATTCAGTATCCTGTGATAAATCATAATGGGAAAGAAGTTGTTAAAAGAATGTATGAAAGTGAAAGTGAAACTGTTAGTCGTTCAGTTATGTCTGACTCTTTGTGACCCCCCATGGACTGTAGCCCACCAGGCTCTGCTGTTCATGGAATTCTCCAGGCAAGAATACTGGTGTGGGTAGCCATTCCTGTCTCCAGGGGATCTTTCCAACCCAGGGATCAAACCTGGGTCTCCTGCATTGCAGGCAGATTCTTTACTGTCTGAGTCACTAGGGAATATATGCATGTATACGCATACGTGCTAAGTCACTGCAGTTGTGTCTGACTCGGTGACATCATGGACTGTAACCTCCAGCCTCCTCTGTCCATGGAATTCTTCAGGCAAGAAGACTGGAGTGGGTTGCCATGCCCTCCTTCAGTGGTATCTATCTATCTATATGTATCTGTGTGTGTCTATACATATATACATATGATCACTTTTCTATACAACAGAAATTAACATTGTAAATTAACTCTACTACAACAAAAAAATAAATTGAAAAAATCCATGTGCTACACAGAAGGCCACACATTCATATGACATAATCAGGATACACAAATGCAGAGTGTCTCAGTCAGCTCAGCCCACTACAACAGAACACCATAGGGCCAGCAGCTTTGACAACAAATGCATATCTTGCAATTCTGGAGGCGAAGTCAAAGACAGGGCGCTAGCAGATTCCATGTCCGATGAGAACTCACTTCCTAGCTTGTAGATAGCTAGCTGCCTTCTGGCTGTGTCCTCTCATGGCCAAGATATCAGAGAGCTCTCTTCTTTTTCTCATCTTATAAGGATACTACCTCCACTACGGGGGGCATGACCCTCATGTCTGTAGAATTCTCCAAGCAAGAATACTGGAGTGGGTAGCCATTCCCTTCTCCAGGGGATCTTTCCAACCCAGGGATCAAACCCAGGTCTCCTCCATTGCAGGCATATTTTTAACCATCTGAGCCACCTGGGAAGTCCCTCATGACCTTATCTAAGCTGAATTATATCCTAAAGGCCCCACCTCCTAATATCATCCCTTTGAGGGTTGGGGTTTCAGCATATAAATTTTAGGGGGGCACAAAAAAACAATCCACAGCAGAGAGAGACAAAGCAATTTAGTAGTGGCTAGGAACTGGGGGAAGGATTAGGAACTTTTTAACAGGTAAAGTTTCCTCCGGGGTAAAAATGTTACCTTCTGGAAAAAATTAGAGACAAAATTTGTATATCATGGTGACTGTACTTAATGCTATGGAATCATATACTTAAAATGATTAAAACAATAAATTCTGTTATGTGTGTTTTACCATCACCACCACCATAAAAGGGCTTCCCTAGTGGCTCAGTCGATAAAAAATCTGCCTGCAGTGCAGGAGACCCTGGTTTGATCCCTGAGTCTGGAAGAGCCCCTGGAGAAGGGAATGGCTACCCACTCCAATATTCTTGCCTGGAGAATTCCATGTATGGAGGAGCGTGGTGGGCTATAGTCCATGCGGTCACAAAGAGTTGGACACAGCTGAGCAACTTACACTTTCACCACCACAAAAACACTTGTGTTGATATGGGGTTGTGTGTGTATGCATGCTAAATTGCTTCAGTCATGTTTGACTCTTTGCAACCCTATGGACTGTTGCTCTCCAGGCTCCTCTATTCATGGGTTTTTCCAGGCAAGAATGCTGGATTGGGTTGCCATGCCCTCCTCCAGGGGATCTTCCCAACCCAGGGATCAAACCTGAGTCTCTTAAGTCTCCTGCATTTGTAGGCAGATTCTTTACCATGAGTGCCATCTGGGAAGTCCAATATGAGGTTATTTCACATGATTGGAAAAAAAAAAAACCAATTAGGATTTAGCCCTGAGTGGTTGATAATCCCATGCTTTTAATCAAGTGTGTCAAAGCCTGAGGTCAAAGGAAAAATTAGCAGTAGAAATTTCACAAGCATTAGAATCTACAGTCCAGAGTATGTTTTGTCTTTGACCTTCAATTACACCATCATACCACTGTCACTCTACCACCGCAGAGGTCCACTATTTTGTTTATATATAAATTATATGAGAGTATTTTCCCCTCCCTCTCTCTCTTCTCTGATTTCTGGGTTGGCAGGAAGGGAATTTTTATGGGCAATTATTGCTGGCTAATTCCACAAAAATCAGTCTTTCTTCTAAAATATTTGTTTATTTATTTTGGCTACACTGGGTCTTGGCTGTGGCACACAGGATCTTTAGCTGTGGCATATGAGCTCTTAGTTGCAGAATGTGGGGTCTAGTTCCCTGACTAGGGATCAAGCCCGGGTCACCTGTACTGGGAGCATGGAGTCTTCACACTGGATCACCAGGGAAGTCCCAACAGTCAGTCTTAACAGGCCCTGTCTTTTCCTCTGAATCACTAAATCAAGGGTCTGTCTCCATCCCGCCAGTGACACTTGCTCTGTTTCCCTTGAACTGAAACATAGCCCATTATACACAGACACCCATTCTCTTTCCTTTCTCCCCATGGTCTCCTTCCTTCCCCAGCAGCCCCATCCCAACCTATACCCACCTTCCGAACCTGTCAGAGCATAATTCTCAAATCATTACAAACACAATTTTCATACAGACAGATAATGAATACATGTCAGAGTTTTATTTAACTCTTTACTGAGGAAGCCAGCAGGATGACAGGACTGATTTGATGGAATTTGAGAAATTAGGATTTATACGAACCATGGGCGAGAGAAGGCTGAACTAAGAATGACAGGTTAGGTACCAAACTAGTTAATGTCCTTCAGGGCAATAAAACGTTTGGGCTTATTTTCTCCTTTTCCAAGAAAAATAAAAAGGAAAATCGACATGCCTCACCAGTTTTTCACAAATTGGCCTCTAACTGAATAAGACTGTGAAGTACCTGGGTTTTGTCAGTTGTTGATCAAATCCAGTTACAAACCCAAGAGAGTCAGATAACCCTCATTGTGGACATATTAGAAAAGTGTCCCAACATAGTGTGCAAAGGTCAGAATACCCAGCTTTTTCGCCTGATTTCCAAGTTTTGCATTTTTTTTGAAAAAAGCTTTACTAGAGGTGACATTTTTTTTTTATTTGCCATCCTGACTCAACCACAGTCCCCAGCTACAATCAAACCCTAATCTAAGTGTTGCTAATCAGCTGACTTGATGTAAGGGAGGTTGTTTTGGATGATTTGGATGGAGCCTGAGTCAATCCACTGGAAGGATGTAAATACAGGGTTGGGGCTTCCCCAGGAGAGAAAAAATTCCTCCTGTGAACTACAGTTTCAGCCTGTCCATGACTTTCCCTCCCTGGTGGCATGCATGTCTAATGGATTTGGGACTTGGCCAGCCCCCACAATCACATAAGCCCATTTCTTGCAATAAATTAATTAAAATATATTCTCCCTACTGGTTATGTTTCTCTGGCTGAATCCTGGCTGATACATTTTGACGTGTGTGTGATGTAAACTATTGTTCTAAGAGCAAATTCCCATCTTCAAAGTGGAACCAAGTTTCTTCCAAAAAGTAGGTATTCTTTAAGTGTCTGATGGCTCAAAGTAACCAGGAAATATCCTCTACCAGCAAGTCTCAAAAGATGGGTCAGTTCAGTTCAGTTCAGTCGCTCAGTCGTGTCCGACTCTTTGCAACCTCATGAATCACAGCACGCCAGGCCTCCCTGTCCATCACCAACTCCTGGAGTTCACTCAGACTCACGTCCATTGAGTCAGTGATGCCATCCAGCCATCTCCTCCTCTGTCGTCCCCTTCTCCTCCTGCCCCCAATCCCTCCCAGCATCAGAGTCTTTTCCAATGAGTCAACTCAACTCTTCGCATGAGGTCAGTTGGCCCTTAATGAATAAAAGCTGGTCAAACACAAATAGACTTATATTGTCCAGAGGAAAGAATAATGACTCTTCTTTCCTTGACTAAGAAGAGGAATTAACAAAGTCTTCCTCCTTGACCAAACTTTAATCCTGGTCCCTTAAGCTTACTTTTGTAAAGAGGCTTTATTTTATTTTATTTACACATTAATTTTGGCAACGTTGGGTCTTTGTTGCTGCACAGGGGCTTTCTCTAGCTTGGTGTGCAGGCTTCTCTTTGTGGTGACTTCTCTTGTTGCAGAGCATGGGCTCTAGAATACAGCTGTTGTGGTCCATGGACTTAGTTGTTCCACAGCACGTAGGATCTTCCCAAACCAGAGACAGAACTCATATCTCCTGTATTGGCAGGTAGATTCTTAATCATGGGACCACCAGGGAAGTCTAAAACTTACTTTCTTTTTTAAACTAACATGGTTTATTTTATTAGGTCAGACTCCATTCCCCAGCACATTTCAAGCCAAGCTTGCTTCTTAACTAGACCTAGTCATTGCCTGCTGAGCCCACTTTGAGTAAATAATCCTGCTAAGACAGTTTTCTGAGACTCCCGTACTCTTGATATCCACTCAAGTTCCTCTTCCAAAACCCTTGATACCTAACCAAGTTCCTCTTAGTAATTTTCTATGCACTCCGTCACCAAGCCCACTGGTTTACATCCCCACTGTCCCTGTTGTATTTGGAATTGAGTTCAATCTCTCTCCCCATTGCAATAGTTTTGAATAAAGTCTTCCATGCCACTTTGAACAAATGTCAGAATGATTTTTCTGTAACAATACTAAACATTGTGCGCCCTTACCTATCTCCATGAGGTTCCCTCTATGTCTCCATCAGAACAAGAGGTGTGATTTTCTCTAGCATTCATTACCATTCTGGGAGAAGAAGGCACATTCCTTCATAATGACAACACAGCCTATACTGAATGTTCACTTTTGTGAGGTTCTACACTAAGTCCTTCATAAAAAGTACCTTCTTGACCCATACTTCAGTCCAGACTTTTAGCAGTCCCTGTTGGCAACTGACACCAAGAACTCAGTATCCTTGTTTGGTTGGTCTATTTACCTTGATACTCAGGGAATTCATCACATTTTCTTGCTGGCATCATCAGTAACATGAATATCCATGTCCATGGTATTTCAGTACTTCCTCAACTTGAAGTGGATGAAATTTGTCTTTGACTCCTTCAGTCACACCAGCAGGTCCCTGTCCCCTATGCTAAGAATGATTATTCCCAGGAACCTCAAGCCTTTGGGATCTCACTACTGTTAAACTCTGGCTAAGGTTCTAGGCTATATCTGTGTTTACCTGGGTGTGATTCTCAACTCCAGAGGTTGGCATTTGATGCACTTCTCTCTTTGAGGGTGTTAAGACTTGAATTTCTTCTTTAGGAATTCCAGGTAAGAGATGAGAAATTAAGGAGAGGTACCATATCAAAGGTAGCGAAGGAAGACTTTGCTGGGGCACATAAAAGCTCACTCTGCACAGTTAACCTCATCTCCATAGGCTGTCATCCCAGAAGAGCATAGAAGTCATGAATAGAAAAGTCAGTATGTGAACAACTTTGGAAAAATGTAGATCAGAGTACTGTGCAGAAGTGGCAAGGTACGAGTGAAAGTTATTTAGGCTAAACCTTTACCCCATGACTATTTTGATGCCATGGTCTTAGTCCATAACACATCAGCCTGGGCCCAGCTGACTTGAAAAAAGACATGGATCCAGAGACGCAACAGCCTTTCTGTCACTTTCCTAAAATCTGAAGGCCTCTGGGGGGATGACCATGGAGACACTTGCAGTCCTGATGATAATAACTGTAGCCAGGTGCTAAGAAGGGATCCCAAGCCCCACACACCAGCATCTGGCAGAGGCCATCTCTAAACCGAGCAGCAGGTCAAACAGGAAATATCATTTAAACCCATACTCATCAACATCATCAACAACAGCAGTGACTCTCACTTCCCAGACAGAGTCCCCCATCCTGGACTGAAGAGCTCAGTAAAGAGTCCAAGGTAATCAAGTGTTTGCCAGCAGATCCTCCTGGAAAGCTTTTCTTCCTGGAGCTGGAAAGGCTCCCAGCAGAACCACTATAGCTGCACAGCCCGCTTTCTAATAACAAAGCCTCCTGAAGAAGAGAGCGAGCCAGGTGGGCCTGTCCAACCCACTTAGTCCAGGTGGGACAGGCACCAGGCATGTCAAGATTCTGTAATTAACCATTCACTGCTGCCTTCCACAAACTAAAGCTGTAATTTCCCAAGACTGTCCAAGGTGACACAGGCTCCTCTTCTAAAGGCATTAATTAGGAACATCTCATTCCCTGTGGCAGGGGTGGAGCAGCTCTTTCCAAGTGGAGTGCGTATTTATTTAGAGCTATTACCACATAATATTTACAAGATCCTTAACATGCATTAATTACCCTGTAATGAACTCTATGGCTGTGATATCCATGTTCTGTCAGGACTGTAAAATGTCTCCCCCCAATCACCACACACACACTTTTTTTTTAATCACCTTGGGGGGAAGAGAAAGAAAAATTAAAATTAATTGCATGCCCATTAGATGCTTATTTTTAATAGAAAACTTGCAAATGATGTGAAAATGCAAAACAGGGTACACAGTAAATCAAAAGCAGAGAACACACACTTCTAGACGCACTCTACTGTTTTTATGAGCATGTTTTACAATCCATTCATTATGCTGTCTGTCCTTTTGAAAGCTGGTTATTATATTGCTCATACAAAGAAACATGTGAATGGCTGTGCAACAAGCCATGAAAATCAGGACAAAACTGAACATTTCTGCTGTTATTTGAATCCGCCTCCCTCGAATCTCTGCCTGGAGAATTCTTACAGGAGGCTCATCCTTGTAACACCCACTCAAATCCTTGTATCTAAGACAGAGAGGGGAACACTTGCCATAGCAGCTCAAATTCAAGATGGCGGTTGTCCAAAGAACGCACAGCCACCATTCTAAGTCTAGAGATGGTGGCGTTTTCTCTGGAGGCCAAGAGATGAAGTAAGGAGATCAGGCTTATCCAGAATGATCTGCCTCATAGAATCCCAGGTCACCTCCTGTGTATTTTTCCCCTAAGATAAGTTATCTGTATGTTGTGTATGTGTGCTAAGTCACTTGAGTCATGTCTGACTCTTTGCACCCCTCAGTTCAGTTCAGTTCAGTCATTCAATAATGTCTGACTCTGTGACCCCATGGACTGCAGCATACCAGGCCTCCCTGTCCATCACCAACTCCTGGAGTTTACCCAAACTCATGTCCATTGAGCTGGTGATGCCATCCAACCATTTCATCCTCTGTTGTCCCCTTCTCCTCCTGCCTTCAATCTTTCCCAGCATCAGGGTCTTTTCAAATGAGTCAGCTCTTCACATCAGGTGGCCAAAATATTGGACCCTTATAGACTAACTAAAGCCCATCAGGCTCCTTTGCCCATGGGATTCTTTAGGCAAGAATACTAGAGTGGGTTGCCATGCCCTCTTCCAGGGGATCTTCCTGACCCAGTGATCAAACCCACGTCTCCTGCATCTCATGCGTTGGC
>NW_011494912.1:2707162-2707571 GCF_000754665.1 Bison bison bison | reverse complement strand
CCACGTCTCCTGCGGCTCATGCATTGTTGGGTTGGTTCTTTACCACTGAGCCACCAGGGAAGCCCCATCTTTATGTTACTGGATGGGGCAAATCACCATCCAGGCTATCACTGCTTAATTTACTTTTCACTGACGTATAGTTGATTTACAATGTTGTTAATTGCTGTTACATAGCAAAGTGATTCAGTTATACATACACACACACATATACCCATTCTTTTCTAAAATATTCTTTTCCATTATAGTTTATCATAGGATAGTTTTTAAATTGGAGAATTTAAAAAATAATTGGTTTATGATGCTGTGTTAGTGAAACAACATGAATCAGCTAGAAGTGTATATACATTCCCTCCTTCCTGAGCCTCCCTGCCAGTCCTCTAGGTCATCAGAGCACCGAGCTACACAGTGC
>NW_011494912.1:2702864-2707037 GCF_000754665.1 Bison bison bison | reverse complement strand
CATGTGTAGTGTGTATACGTCAATGCCACTCTCTCAGTGCGTCCTGCCTTCTCCTTCCCTGCTAGGTTCACAAGCCCATTCTCTAGGTCTGTGTCTCTATTCCTACCTGTAAATAGGTTCATCAGTAACCATTTTTCTAGATTCCATATACATGCTAAGTCGCTTCAGTCATGTCCGACTCTGTGCGACCCCATAGACACCAGCCCACCAGGCTCCTCCGTCCCTGGGATTCTCCAGGCAAGAACACTGGAGTGGCTTGCCATTTCCTTCTCCAATGCATGAAAGCAAAAAGTGAAAGGGAAGGTGCTCAGTCGTGTCCGACTCTTTGCGACCCCATGGACTGCAGCTCACCAGCCTCCTCCGTCCATGAGCTTTTCCAGGCAAGAGCACTGGAGTGGGTTACCGTTGCCTCCTCCATCCATATATATGAGTTAACATATATTTGTTTTTCTCTACTCTAGGCTATCTTTCAGTAACAGGAGCATCCTAACTCACTGAACAGAGTTGAACTTATTTAGCTTCCAGGACTTGGAGAAGGAAATGGCAACCCACTCCAGTAGTCTTGCCTGGAAAATTCCATGGACAGAAGAACCTGGCGGGATACAGTCCATGGGGTCACAAAAAGTCGACCATGACTGAGCACATCAGCAGCTTTCAGGAAAATCTCCCTAATTTAAGACGAAATCTTATTTCTCTATGAATTCCACTCATTTGTTCTACTGTTGACCTCTGAGAATAAAAAGCTTTATGTCTTTTCTCACTTGCTCACCTTTTCAGAATTTGATAACAGACATCTAATGTCTGAGAGAGTTCAGACCCATGGCTCAGTGGGTAAAGAATCTGCCTGCCAATGCAGGGAATGTAAGAGACATGGGTTCGATCCCTGGGTCAGGAAAATCCCCTGGAGGGGGAAATGGCAATCCACGCCAGCATCTTGCTTGGAGAATCCCACGGACAGAGGAGCCTGGTGGGCTCCAGTCTGTAGGTTTGCAAAGAGTTGACATCACTGAAGTGACTTAGCATGGCAAGAGAAGGCCTAGGTTCCAGCCCCAGGTGTTCACATGGCTGTTCCTAGTGGTCCTACTTTGCCGGGATTCCCTGCTGCCCACCAATAAGATGGGAGTGTCTGTCTCCCTTGCAGATTCTTGGTTTGTCTCTTCGGTGGCAGTCACCTGCCTGGAGTCTATCCCAGTGTGCTTGTATATTTCCTAATTATAGCTTCCAGTTTTATGATAAATGTGGGGAGCTTCTTTTATAGAGCTTACAACTCCTGACAAGAATGCAATAAAAGTATGAAATGAACATCTTATTCCAAAAGGAGGATTACAGACAAGAGGACTAGTTGACATGAATACATGCTGGAAGTGATCCAGACAGGAGGAAAATTGAATACATTTCCTAGGTAATGCCCAAACATTGCTTATTTTATGCTGCTGAAAAATGTGAAAATTATATAGTGAATTGTCTCTTACTCACACAAAGACACATCATGGTGTAGTACTGACATCCCTTTGGGTTGTATTTCTTGGGGCATGAAATTAGAGCATTCATTCAACAAACATATATTGGCATCCATTTTGTGCCAGATGCGGTGCTAGATGCTGAGGTCAGGACAGGTGTGGGCACTGCCCTGGAGGTATTCATGAAGGACACAGATACAGAATGATTCTAATTGTGTGTGTCATCAAGCTACTTCTGCTTGGCCCAGAAACCACAGAATGGGGAGTAACCCACTCAACCAGGCAATGATAAGCCAGCTGGGTATGAAATGTCAAATAAGATTTATGGAGCAGATAAGTGTAGGAGAGACATTTCATGCAGAAAAAGCAACTAGTCAAGGCCAGTAGAGTGAAAGAGCATAGCAAATTCAGCAACAATGTTAGTTCATTTTGATTGAAATTTAGGGTCAAGTGAGTAAGAAGAGGAAGAGGAGGCTGATAAAGTAGGTTGGGTTTATGTCATGCAAGGTCTTAGATGCCTTGTTAAGGAGTTTGGGGTAAATAATAGAGGAGGTGTGGCACATTTGAAATTTTTGAGCTGGAAAAACTAAAATTATGATAGGAATAGAAGTTTCTTGGCTGAAGACAGAGTGGCAGGTTGACACAGGAAACTGAGGGGTTATTTTAGTAGTCTTGGAAGGCATTAATGAGGGCCTGGCTGCCAGGCAAGGCTGTGGAAATGGAGAAGAGGAGATGGTTGCATTGTAGAGTTGTCAGGGTCTGGAGAATTGGTGGATGGAGCAGAATGAAGAAGAAAGGAGGACTTGGAGGATGTCTAGGGGTTTTGCTTGGGCAATTTGGTGGATGAAATTGTTAACTGAACTGCGTGGTAGGTCCATTGTGGACTCAACATTTTAATATTGGAATGCTGAATATTTGGAGCCTAGAAGATACATGTTTGAAGAATTTAGAAAAGGCAGTTCTGAAGTTTAAGAGAGAGTTGTTCATATGGCTGTTCCTAGTGGTCCTAATTTGCCAGGATTCCCTGAGTGAGTGAGTGAAGTCGCTCAGTCAAGTTCATACCAGTAGATTATAATTGAAATCACCAACTCAGTGGGCATAAATTTAAGCAAACTCTAGGAGATAGTGAAGGACAGGGAAGCCTGGCATGCTGCAGTTCATGGGGTCACAAAGAGTCAGACAGGACTTAGCAACTGAACAATTACAAAAAAAATGAAAGCATGAGAGAACAAGATGACCCAAGAGAGACTATTGATTTAAACCACACAAATACCTATTTAGAGAATGGTTAGGAAAGAATGAAGCCAAAAACAAGATGGGGGAGGTATCACCCCAGGTGTAGTAGAAGGAGTAATCAGAATATATTGATTACAAGGATGGTGGTGATACCCAACAAGGAGAACCAAGTGCCCGCAGCTGTGTTGCTTTCCACACATAACCATTTTCCACAGATCACCCCTGAGAGCAGTTTAGATCTCCAGATTTTCCTTTACTGAAGTCCAGCTTCACTTTTCTTGGGCCAGAAGTGGCCTGACATTTTTAGGTCTGTTAAGATCATGGCATCTGGTCCCATCACTTCATGGCACATAGAAAAGGAAAAAGTGGAAGCAGTGAGGGATTTCATTTTCTTGGGCTCCAAAGTCACTGTGGCCATTGACTGCAGTCATGAAATTAAAAGATGCTTGATCCTTGGAAGGAAACCTATGACAAACCTAGAGAGTAGAGACATCACCTTGCTGACAAAGGTCTATATAGTCAAAGCTATGGTTTTTCCAGTAATCATGTAAGGTTGTGCGAATTGGACCATAAAGAAGGCTGAGCACTGAAGAACTGATGCTTTTGAATTGTGGTGCTCGAGAAGACTCCTCAGAGTCTCTTGGGCTGCAAGAAGATCAAACCAGTCAATCCTAAAGGAAATCAACCCAGAATATTCATTGGAAGGACTGATGCTGAAGCTGAAGCTCTAATACTTTGGCCAACTGATGCGAAGAGCCCTCTCATTGGAAAAGATTCTGGCGCTAGGAAAGATTAAAGGCAAATGGAGAAGGGGGCAGCAGAGGATGAGATGGTTAGATATCATCACCAACTCAACAGACATGAAATCAAGCAAACTCCAGGAGATGGGGAGGACAGAGAGGCCTGGCATGCTGAAGTCCATGGGGTTGCAAAGTGTCAGACATGACTTAGCGGCTGAAGTCATGAAGTCACTCCTTTGAGCTTTGGTCCTTTGCTCAAACCTTAGTAAAGGAGTCTTTAGACTCTTCCACAATAAAGGCCTTACAATGGAGTATTACTCAGCCATTAAAAAGAATACATTTGAATCAGTTCTAATGAGGTGGATGAAACTGGAACCTATTATACAGAGTGAAGTAAGCCAGAAAGAAAAATACCAATACAGTATACTAACACATACATATGGAATTTAGAAAGATGGTAACAATAACCCTGTGTACGAGACAGCAAAAGAGACACTGATGTATAGATCAGTCTTATGGACTCTGTGGGAGAGGGAGAGGGAGAGGGTGGGGAGATTTGGGAGAATGGCATTGAAATATGTATAATATCATGTATGAAACGAGTCGCCAGTCCAGGTTTGATGCACGATACTGGATGCTTGGGGCTGGTGCACTGGGACAACCCAGAAGGAGGGTATGGGGAGGGAGGAGGGAGGAGGGTTCAGGATGGGGAGCATGGGTATACCTGTGGCGGATTC
>NW_011494912.1:2638725-2702764 GCF_000754665.1 Bison bison bison | reverse complement strand
GGCGGATTCATTTTGATGTTTGGCAAAACTAATACAATATTGTAAAGTTTAAAAATAAAATTAAAAAAAGAAAAAATAAATAAAGACCTTATCTCCTAAAGTAAGGATCTGATCTTCCTATTTCTCATCCAGGCACTCACCCAACAGTCACATGACTATAAGTCAGTGGTTCTCAAAGTGTGGTCCCAGGACCATCAGCATCAGCATCTTTTCTTAAAATACAAATTCTTGGGTCCCAGCCCAGATCCATTGAATCAGAAACTCTAGGGGTGGGGAACAGCAATCTGTGGTCTAATGAGACATCCAGGTGATTTTGATGCCCATTCAGATTTGAGATTCATTTTAAAAAGGAGGGAGGGCCGATGGTTGTAACCTTCTAAACATTTGAGTTGCTGAAAAAATGCACTAAGACCCCTGCCTTTCATAATTGATAGATGGAGTCTGAAATGAAAAGAGTCTGATATTTTCCTCCTAAATTACGTTATTTTTCAATCATAGATGATATCTGGAGTCTAATATACGCAATGAATATTTCCGAGTCTTCAGATCCTTATTATCAGTTAAATGGAGCAAAATGGACAGAAGGCAGGGTGGCTGGCTATTCCATTATCAATCACTATTAAAGAAACAGTAGCTCTATGCCAAACTCACATCACAGGAATCTGTTTCTTCATCTTTTGGCAAAATGATGGCTATCACAGGCTTTCATATTTCTATACTTTACACTAAGGCATATAACATATATTTCTTTGAAATCACTGGAAGAACAATATGTTTTATATTTCATTATTCCCAGTAGCTCAGTCAGTACAGAATCTTCCTGTAGTGCAGGAGTCCCAGGTTTGATCCCTGGGTCAGGAAGATCCTCTGGAGAAGGAGATGGCAAACCACTCCAGTATCCTTGCCTGGAAAATCCCATGGGCAGAGGAGCCTGGTGGACTGCATTCCATGGGGTCACAAGGAGTCAGGGACGACTGAGCGACTAACACTTTCACTTACATTAGTATACAACCCCATTCTGCAAGGAACTTGGAGACGCATAACTATAATACACATTAATAATAAACTAAAATGCAATATTCAGATAAGATGCTAGTCTTGGCACAGAAGGGTTCCTGGGAGTCTCCTCCTGTGACAGATGTTAACTGTTTTAGCTGCTAGAGGTAGGGCAACTGTTAGGTGACCCAGGGGAGGGACTGTAGTAACAGGAAGCTACTTTGCAGGGGCAGCGACTATCAGTCACATGGGCTGATTGTCATTTTACTGGAAAGAAGCATTGAAATAATCATAATGCCCTGACATTAAGAGTTTCATAATTTATTAGTGATGAAATTGCTCATGTTGTGCCATGTGAATGTACCCGATCGACCCCACAGTTCAGTTTCCTTCCTATCCTCCATCCAGAAGACTCTACACCTAAATACTTGAACAGAGAACCTGAAAATCTCCATCCTTTCTAGAATCAGTTCTTTTCTCAAATATGGATTATTTAATTATATGTGTCTACATACAGTTTCAGGGCTTCCCTGGTAGCTCAGACAGTAAAGAATCTGCCTGCAATACAAGAGACCTGGGTTTGATCCCTGGGTCGGGAAGATGCCCTGGAAAAGGGAATGGCAACCCACTCCAGTATTCTTGATTGGAGAATTCCATGGACAGAGGAGCCTGGTGGACTATAGTCCATGGGGTCGCAAAGAGTTGGACAGGACTGAGCAACTTTCGTTTCACTCACATACAGTTTTCAGTTCTGGTTTTTGCATTCTGACAAATCCACTCTTCATATCCTTGTACCTGATACATAATTTGCAATGTTAACTATTTTTACCAAAAGAATGGAAGCATGAAGGTGAAAAGGCACTGGAACAGCAAATTGAGCGATCTGAGCTGTGGTCCAGACGACTGCACAAGCAGAATATTTTTTAAGTTACTTCCTTTCCTTAAGCCTCAGTTTCCTGACCTCTGAAATGAAAATATATAAATGCTTCATTATTCTCAGCCGTTAGTAGCAAGGATTAAATAAGCAAAGAGAAGCAGAAAGCCAGCAATCTGTCTGGAAATTTCAGTCCTATCCAAAATGTCTGCTACACTCTTCACAATTTTCTGGAAGATCGAGGTGGGGGCTCCACTTAAATGAGCGAGAGTTGACTTACAATTTAGTTCAAGGGCCATGAGAAATTCAAGGGTCTAAATTGCTGTTTCCTTGAAATTATTCCACTCTGGTGAACTCAGATAAAGTGAGGCAAAAGCAGACTCTCGTGGAAACCCCAGTGAAGCAAAACTGCTGATTCTCATGCATCTCCAACACAGCCCTGATAAATCTGCTAGCACTACCTAAGTCAGAGCTTTGCACAAGGTTAACAGCAGCCCATCAACAGGGAGGAAGATGGAAAAGTGTCTCTTGACCTATTCTGGGAGCCAACCCAGGTCATTTTTCTATCAGTCTTTGAAAACAGACCCAGTCTGATGTCACATCCTCATGTCACCCTGCCCAAAGTGAAAGCTGAAACTTCAGTGCTTAGAATGTAAGTTTTAGTCTTTTAGAATGTTTCAGATGAACAGTCAAGGATACTTTAAGGCCTCCAGAGAAGGGGTGGGGGTGTCCTTAGGGGAGCAATGAATAATAAAGCAGCATTTCTTGAGAACTAAGTGCCATGCAATGGTCGTACTTTATATATGACATCTTGTTTAAATCTACAGTCAAAGTCATTAGTTTACAGTTGAGGAGACAGAGGCTTTGAAAGAGCTTAAAAATGTACATCTTGGGCTTCCTTGGTGGTTCAGCTGTAAAGAATCCACCTGCCAATGCTGGAGACACAGGTTTGATCCCTGTCATGAGAAGATTCAACATGACAAGGAGCAAATAAGCTGGTGTACCGTAACTATTGAGCCATGCTCTGGAGCCCAGGGACTGCAGCTACTGAAGCCTGCGTGCCCTAGAGCCCATGCTCCACAATGACAATTGCCATCACAACGAGAAGCTCATACACTGCAACTAGAGAGCAGTCCCTGCGCAGCAATACAGACCCAGCACAGCCAAAAATAAATGAATAATAATTTTTTTTAAATGTACATCTTGTCAGAGATTCTTAATTGACTCAATCAAAAGCAGCTGATATCATCCAGAAAGGAAAAGACAGATCAATTTGGAATCTGATTTTATTGATAAATGCCAGTAGAGCTTTTGTCTATTCTTTCCTCTCTGTTGGGTCAGAACACATTTGACAAACTCCGCTACAGAGGTTAGCAACATTTCAGGGATGTTTGCTAAATAACCTCTAATTTATTCAAAGGAAGTAAAGAAAGGCAACCAAGAGTTCCTGATGCAGTGTGAACTCCCGTGAGAGACAGGGGACGGGAAACAGGAAGTGAACTTTCAGGAAAGAGGAAATGAAGAGAGATTATCACAAGCAGGAATATCATGGTATCAAACTCATTAAGAAACAGGTTAAAGGTTTGGGTGAACTCTGGGAGTTGGTGATGGGCAGGGAGGCCTGGCGTGCTGTGGTTCATGGGGTCACAAAGAGTCAGGCACGACTGAGTGACTGAACTGAACTGAACTGAAGAAACAGGTATAAAATGGACACAATTTTGGGAACTCAGCTTTTAGAAAAGTCCTGAATATTTTGATAACCAAACCACATGTGGGAAAGAATTGAAGGAAAATAAAATAGGGCTGTAATGTTAAGATCTGGACTTCCCGGTGGTGCAGTGGTAAAGAATCTGTCTGCCAATGCAAGAGATGTGGGTTTGATCCCTGGGTCTGGAAGATCCCTTGGAAAAGGAAATTAAAACCCACTCCAGTATTTCTTGCCTGGAAAATTCCATGGACAGAGGAGCCTGGCGAGCTACTGTCCATGGGGTCACAAAGAGTCAGACACGATTGAGCACATGCACACAAAGTTAAGGTCAGGACTTTCCCACCTACAAAAAGGGTGTTTTGTCCTCACCTGCTGAGGAGGACTGATAAGAGGGTGCCGAGCCTCTGTGGTGGCCTCATCATCCTCCCTGATGTGCTGCATATTCCTGGTCCATGAGTCAGGAGAGAGGCTCCCAGGAGGTGTGAGAGAAGAGATGGGCTTCACAGTGGGGAGTGGAGATCTCCTCTCTTCTCTTAAGATTGGAGTCAACCTGGAAGGGAGGGTTCTGAGCTGTTCAGGAGATGCCCTTGGGCAGTGCTGCTGCTGCTAAGTCACATCAGTTGTGTCCGACTCTGTGTGACCCCATAGAGGCAGCCCACCAGGCTCCTCCGTCCCTGGGATTTTCCAGGCAAGAACACTGGAGTGGGTTGCCATTGCTGTGCTACTGTAGATAAATGTACCTCCCTGATTGCCTGGGGTTTCTCAAAGGGGTCTTAGCTGTGACAAGCGGAGGCAGCGTTGAGAAAGTTCAATGAGAGCTTTGTGAGCTTCCAGTACTACTCTTTGACCAGCCCCCTAAAACGAAGGCGATGGAGGTGGGGAGGAAAAGGAGGGAAAGGAGGGAAAGAGGATGCGCAGTCAGGCTGCTGAGTCACTTGAGTCGTGTCCGACTCTGTGCGACTCCATAGACGGCAGCCCACCAGGCTCCCCCGTCCCTGGGATTCTCCAGGCAAGAACACTGGAATGGGTTGCCATTTCCTTCTCCAATGCATGAAAAGGAAAAGTGAAAGTGAAGTCACTTAGTCGTGTCCGACCCTCAGCGACCCCATGGACTGCAGCCTACCAGGCTCCTCTGTCCATGGGACTTTCCAGGCAAGAGTACTGGAGTGGGGTGCCTTTGCCTTCTCCGGCAGTTAGGCTAACTTTGCTAAATCAGCACAATGAGGCTGCCCAAAGCTGAAACCAGAGGGTGAGCAGAAGAACATGGACAAGATGCTAAAATCAGGTTTCTGTCGGAAGAGAAGGGGCAGCGGTATAGCCAGGCTTATGAATGAAGCTGGCCCGACGGGAGGTACCAAGGCAGAGCACAGTGTATAAGCCCAACCCTGGTGGGCAAAGCCAAAGGGAAACTGACATCAGACCTTTAAGTGGACCCATTTCCCCCAGGAAAGCATATATAAGTACACAGGCTTTTGTCTCCAGCACCAATTCAGACAATTGCTTACTCACCTATACTCATCCTCACCTACTCTCATGTTTCTGGTCATCTCTTGGCACATCATGACCCATGGTTATTTTACATCCAAAGGGCTTCTCTGGTGGCTCAAACAGTAAAGAATCTGCCTGTAATGCAGGAGACCCAGGTTCAATCTCTGGGTTAGGAAGATCCCCTGGAGAAGGGAATGGCTACCCACTGCAGTATTTTTGCCTGGAGAATTCCATGAACAGAGGGGTCTGGTGGGCTTCAGTCCATGGGATCACAAAGAGACACCAGGAATGATTTGTGTCTACTCTGTGATGCCTAGGGCCTCAGCTGGGACGACTCAGATGGCAAGGGTGACATAGGAGGGCTAGAATGATGTGGAGACTCTTCAATCACATATCTGGTACCTGGCCTGCAATGACTCTGACTGGCATCAGTGGCAAATGTTGGTTCAAATGTGGCCTCTCATGTCTTGGGCTTCCTCATGGCGTGGCAACCTCAGGGTGGTCAGAGGTGGCTCAGAGATCCAAGAACAAGTGTTTCAGCAGACAAGATAAGAGCCACTTGGCATAACACTGAAATGACACAGCGTTACTTCCATTGGGCTCTAAAGATCAAAGCAGTCACCATACTGCCCAGATGCAAGAGGAGAGAACAGAGACCTCACCTCTCCAAAGGAAAGCATGGAAGAATTTGTGGCTGTGTTTTTGGTTGGTTGGTTTGTTTGTTTTTGTCATGCCCTGTGGAAAGTGGGATCTTAGTTCCCTGACCAGGAATCGAACCTATGCCTTCTGTATTGGAAGTGCAGAATCTTAACCTACAGCCACATTTTAAAATTTTCACTTTCCTCTTCTTGAGTGTCTCTTTGCTGCTCTGACTCTTCATGCCAAGGTTTCAATCTTCTCTGAATTTTTTCTTCTTGACATATCTGTATATGCATCTCCTGCATTCTTCCTCAGACATAATTTTGGTTATTTTATTTCCAAAAGCTATGGACAAATGATCCCCAGGTTTGTACAACTTGAGCTGGCCTCACGCTGATCTTTGCCCAGTTTATTTGTACTAAGTTTTGTGAATATGCTATCTTATTGTCTCCTTATTAAAACTTCTTGATGAAGGTATAATTATCTCCTCATTTAAAACGTGAGGAAACTGAAGCTTGATGAGATTAATTTGTGAAAGTTTCCACAACCACAAAACTGGTAGAACCTTAATTTAAACCCATCATCATAATTGCCAGGCTATACATCTTCTTGCCAGTTCTGTTCAATGAATACTTCCAGCGCTCCATACTTTGGCATCCAGAATATGATTGTATTTTCTACCACCCCTATCTCATGGTTGGGTGGGGCCATGTAACAGGCACCTGGCAATGAACAGCAAGCAGAAATAATAAATGTCATTTCTAGGGCAAGCATTTCACTGCTGGTGCAAAAGTCTCCTATGGAGCTTTCTTATTCCTCAAGCACTGAGACTGGCATTATCTGAGATGGTGGCCACTCATTCAGCCTGAGTCCCCAGCTGACTATAATGAACAGAGCGCCCTGCCATCCCACTGGGGATGTGAAGCATGAGTGAGAAACCTTTGTGGTTTTAAGCTACTGAGTGTTGAGTTATTGCGCTTTTCCCAATGGCTCGGCAGGTGAAGAATCCACCTGTAATACAGGAGACACAGGAGACGCTGGTTTGATCCGTGGGTCAGGAAGATTCCCTGGAGGAGGAAATGGCAGCCCATTCCAATATTCTTGCCTAAAAAATCCCATGGACAGAGGAACCTGGTGGGCAACAGTCCAAAGGGTCACAAAGAGTCAGACACGACTGAGCACTAAGCGCACACACACTGAGTTATTACACAGTGTGATCTGGATTATCTAACTGTCTATATCATCTCTTTGATCTTCAGTGTCCCTGACTGTAAAATGGGATAATCATTACTACCCAAAGGGACTATGAAAGCTACTAGAAATAGTATATGTATGTAAAACATCTAAAAAAGGACTCCCCTGGTGGTCAAGTGGTTAAGAATCCACCTGCCAGTGCAGAGGGCATGCGTTCCATCCCTGGTCTGGGAAGATTCTATATATCATGGGGCAACTAAGCCCCTGCAGCACAATAAATTAAAAAAAAATTTTAAGACAAACGTATAAAAAAAATCTAGTTCAGTGTTTAAGCCAAAGAAGGGCATCATGATGTGTGATGTTCTCACTGCTGGAGATAAGGAGAACATGGGGCACTGAGAGGAGTGGGGACTGGGTGACCCAGCCCCACTCATGTGGACAGCCCAAAGGCTCACCCCCTCCATTGGGACCAAGCCCCGCCATTAGCACCCTGCCTGGCACTTGAAGGATGCAGGCAAGGTGGCTCTTAGCTGAGAGATATCAGAGAGAATGCGGAGAAGCAGAATTATTGTGGGCTATCATGAGTGTGGGGCTTCCCAGGTGGTGATAGTGGTAAAGAACCTGCCTGCCAATGCAGGAGACACAGGAGGCTCAGGTTTGATCCCTGGGCTGGGAAATTCCCCTGGAATAGGGCATGGCAACCCACCCCAGTATTCATTCTTGCCGGGAGAGTCCCATGGACAGAGGAGCCTGGCAGGCTATAATCCATAGAGTCACAAAGAGTCGGACACGACTAAAGCAACTTAGCACACACACTTGGACATATGAGTGTGATGTCTGCCAGAATCAGAAATGGTGATACTGGATTAGACTTAAGCCAATGGATGAAATACAGAGAACAGAGCTGACCGCTTTTCTGCTCTTCTCCCCTAATTTTGGTCACAAGGATAACTTTACAGAACTGAGGTTCCCAAAATAGATTTCTTTCATAACCAAGTAACAACCAGGTAGGAAAAAATCATGTTTTAAAAGCTGAGCTTCATTTCCTTCTAGATGAGGAATTTCAAAAAACATCCCTTAGTTGGAACCAAAGAAGTGCCTCTTATTCAAATGGATGCCAGTCTATGATTGTCCAATTATTCACTGCATTCTGCCTTTGATGGCCCAGATGTTCTCAATTTCTTGTAATAAATTCTTTCATCTGAAAAGTCGTTCTACTCAGAAATGCAAAATCCTCTCTCGTTCGCCAGCTTTTTCTGATGAGCTGGTATAATTGGCCTTCAATTTGCTTATTGTTTTGCAATAGAAAGCCCAAGTTTAATTTCATTTCTGTAAACCTGTAGACAAGAGCCGAACATTCCACCATTTAAGTCATTCTCCTCATTACAATCCACTTTGGTTCTGCTCACCCCCATTTCCAAATCAGGATGAGATTGTTGGGGGTGGGGCGGACTTTTTTTCCCTCATTTTTTTGCTTGGAAAAAATGAAAGAATTTTTCCTACTGCAAAATATTTAACTTTGATTCAATCATAACATCTCTAGTGTCCCTTTCAATTCTTAAAAAAAGCAATGTACTTATTAGCACACAATTGATTAACATCTTCAGTCACCAATCTAATCATACCAACCAATATTTATTGAGCTCCTTATGTGATCCCATAAACCATGTAAATCCTTGTGGGAGATACAGAAATGTATATGTTCCTAACTGCTTGGAGGGGTTGGGCATGTTCATAATAAAACTGTAAAAAAAATTACCAATAATAAATAAATTCACTCACTCAAAAGAATTAACAAACATTGAGTAAATACCATGATTAAATACTAGAAGATCATTTTTTACCCCTGTCTTTACAATTCACATTTTGATGGTGTTAATAAAGCCCCCTTCTTTTTTTCCTTAATGGTTTCGTATCGGGGTCCCCAACCACCAAGTCTGTTGGGAACTGGGCTGCACAGCAGGAGGTGAGTGGCAGGTGAGGGAGCAAAGCTTCATCTGTACTTACAGCTGCTCCCCATCGCTTGGATTACCGCCTGAGCTCCACTTCCTGCTCAATGAACTCAGTAAATGTAATGTACTTGAGGCATCCTGAAACACACCACCCCCGACCCCACCCCCATCCATGCTGTCTTCCATGAAACCTGTCCCTGGTGCCAAAAAGATTGGGGACCACTGGTTTTGAATTCAATTCCATGTCCTACATGAAAGAGATTTCACTTCACAGGGTAGAGGAAGCCCAACTAATATGCCTCTGACATGTGTTCTAGACCACAGCACAGAGAAACAATGTCCCATAGTAATTATAGCACTGGCTCTGGAATCAGACAAGCTGGGTTCAGATCTGAGGTTATGTGCTTGCTGTGTGGCCTAAGTCAGGTAACTTACTCCCTATGCCCCAGTTTTCCTATGATTAATCTTATGTGTCAACTCAACTGAACTACCAGATGCCCAGATTAAAAACTATTCTGGGGTGTTGGTGATGATGTTTCTGAATGAACTTAACATTTGAATTGGTAGACTGAGTAAAGCAGACTGCCCTCCCCAATATGGGTGGGCCTCATCCCATCAGTTGAAGGCCTGAATAGAACAAAAGGCAGAGAAAGAAAGAATTCACTCCTCTGTTTGACTGTCTTCAAGCTGAGACACTAGTCTGCCTTCAGATTCAGACCAAAACATACAATTCACTCTCCTGGGTCTCCAACTTGCCAAATGTAGATAATGGGATTTCTCAGCCTCTTCTGAGCCAGTTTCATATAATATATATGGTTCTATTTCTCTGGAGAATCCCAAGAGATACACTGTCTATAAATTTAAGATAATAAGACCTAAATTGTTAGATGGTATAATATAGAGAGAATACTTAGAACAGTATCCAGCACAAGTTAATGCCTCTGTAAATATTCCCTGCTGTTCATCTCTAAGCTATGGTGTGTAGGGCTTTCTGACCATTTATATCCCAAGATTGCCTCTCCACTGACAATGCCCTCATTTTGGGCTGCACCCTCCAAAGAACAGAATTGATGCTTCTTTGAAGCACTTAGATGATGTATTCATTTTCCCCTTTTGTTATCTCACTTGAAATCATATCATCTCCACTCAGCGGAAAATGATTCTGTTGGGTCACACAGAGATTCAAACAGAGAAACTAGAAATAATCAGAAATTACTTATACCAGTGAAATGTCAGGTGAGTCTGCATGGGCCATTCTTCCAAGAACATTTTTTGGTAATTCTGTAGATGAAAGGATTGTGAAGGCTTTTTGTGAGCCCTTCTTTTTTCTCCCTCTTCCTCTTCCAGATGAGAAGAGCTCTCAAGAGACCTTTGTCGAAGAATAAATTTCCAAGGCTACCAATTTGGATCTCAAAAGCCCAGATTCAAAGAAACTCTCAGTTCATCACAGGCACTGCTATCTAAAATAAATGTCTGAATAGCTATCAGTTAAGGTACACACAGAGCAGATGGGAAATGGATAGTTACATTATAGATTGCGCTGTGAATTGAAGAGGTCTTTGTCTGAGGACAATAGTAATATGAGCAAATATTCAGGTTTTCAGTTATGGGGCAGCCAGAGGATCAAGCAAGAAATCAAATTAAATCTAATTGACTCAGCAATGCCAGTTCGGTTAGTACAGAAAGTCAGCACCACCAGACATCCTTCCCCAGGTCTCCTGGCTCAACCCTTGGAAATGGGGCTGGATTATACCCAATCTAACACTTCTAGGAGTCTTCCTGGTTAAGTGCAGTGAGGTTTTATTCTTTCTAATTGAATAGGGTTGATTCACAGCCATGAAATGGCTCCTGTGTGCCTTTCGCCATATGAGAATCTGCTTAAGACTCTAAATAGGTTTCAATAGAAAATCTTCCCTATGAGTTATTTGAATGTCAATAAATTCCAGCTCTGTTAGCAGGATGATCAGGAAAATAATCACCTCTTGTCCATAACCATGCTATCAATTTAAACAATCTAATGATCAGGTTTGGCTTTACCCACAGTTGCCACTGGCTACATTTTATTTAATGAGAGAGCGGGGGTGGGGGGAGAAATCTATCTGTACCTATATATCTTTTTGCTCTAATCTGGTCTCTCCTCATATGTCTTATTTCAGTTGAGGACATCAACGTTCACCTAGTCCATCATCTTTGGCCCCTACATCTTGCATCCACATCCAATCAGTCACAAACCCTAACAACTCCATTACCCACATAGCTTTCCTATTCACGCCTTCCTCTGCTTTCCTCAGACATCTCTCCTGTTTAAGTAAGAACCATCAAGGGTGGGTGAAGTGAAAGTTGCTCAGTCATGTCCGACTCTTTGCGACCCCATGGACTATACAGACCATGGAATTCTACAGGCCAGAATACAGGAGAGGGTAGCCTTTCCCTCCTCCAGGGGATCTTCCCAACCCAGGGACCCAACCCAGGTCTCCTGCATTACAAGCAGTTTCTTTGCCAGCTGAGCCACTAGAGAAGCCCATGGTAGGTAGCTCCAGCCAAAAGGCACTCTGGAATTCCAAGTAGAGAGGAACGAATGAGTTGAAGGCAGTAGGGCAGTAGCTTTGAAAACTGATTTAAGTGAGTAGAATGAAACTTGCCAGAGATGGGTTAGCAGGTTGTTCTTGTTGTTCGGTCACAAAATCCGACTCTTTGAGACCCTATGCACTTCAGGCTTCCCTGTCTTTCACTGTCTCCTGGACTTTGCTCAAAATAATGTCCATTGAGTCAGTCCATTGTGTCTCATCCTCTGCCACACTCTGCACACATCCTGCCCACAATCTTTCTCAGCATCAGGGTCTTTTCCAGCGAGTAGGCTCTTCGCATCAGGTGGCCAAAGTATCGGAGTTTCTGCATCAGCATCAGTCCTTCCAATGAATACTCAGGGTTGATTTCCTTTAAGATTGACTGGTTTGATCTCCTTGCAGTCCAAGGGACTCTCAAGAGAGAGTCCAGAACCACAATTCTAAAGCATCAATTCTTTGGCGCTCAGCCTTCTTTATGGTCCAACTCTTACATCTGTACATGACTACTGGAAAAGCCATAGCTTTCACTATAGGGACCTTTGTTGGTAAAGTCATGTCTCTGCTTTTTAAGTCACAAAATGTCACAGATGTAAGATAAATAAATCAAAATCAGAGTGTTTATCTGAATGGTCTGATTCAAGGAGACTGGGTCAAAAGTGAAGGCATGATCCTGGACAGCAGTTATATCAACATGAAGTGTAAGTCAAAACCATGCCTTTGAGGTCCCTGTTTTGGTTCAAGTACGATTAAATCTGCAAAGCAGGATCAATTGGTTTTAAAGCAAACAAATGAAAGAGCTAGAGGTCAATTCAGATCTAACAGCCTATTCCCCACGAACACACCATTTAAGACAGTTTATGTACATTCAAGCCCCTGGTAAAGCTCTCAGCTGTTGCTCCCCTAGGGAGAAACAATCAACACATGTACAAATGATCTTTCTGCTTTTATTTCTAAATTTACTCAAGCAAGGTGCTAGGCCTTGGTTTGGACAATTATTGATTATGTGTAACTGGAGTTGTATTTAAATTTCTCATCTCACTTTTTATTCTCAGAAATGCATTCTACTGCCCCTCTCGAGTGCTGATAACTATAATCAAGCTATCAAACCAATAATAATGACAATAATGATAATAGCAATATAATTGTACCACACTTTACAGTTTATAAAATGTGTCCCAAGATGCTTTCACCTATATTATCTCACACATCAAAGGGCATCTTCCTACATTAACAGAGGTTCATCTTGAGAGTGAGAAGGATAAATGCAGTGAATGCTCATTTGTGAATTAGCACTTTGTGCTCTTTGTGGCAAGTCCTATCTGTGCTCATCCTATAAGGGCTCAGATTTCATTACCATTCCTGTGGCTACTAGTCTAAAAGCTGGCAACTCTCTCTTTATTGGCTGGCCTTGGGCTTGCAAAATTGATGTGTGTGTAGTGGGGTGGGAGTGACTGGGAGCTAACATCTTTTCAGAATGTTCATATCCCTGAACCAATGACTAAAGCATCTGGAAGTATAACTACTGAACCAGTGACTAAAGCATGTGGAAGTATAACTATTCCCGCTCCTTTTTCCTTGACTAGGGTGATTGCAAGGTATGTTGTACAGCATCTTCTGAAGCCTTCCTGCAGGCTTCAGCTTACTTGCCCACAGTGGTAGCTGGGGTTTTGCCTGAGTTCCACTCCCCCCTTATATGACCTATGACCTCCTCATTGCTGTTGCTGTTCAGTTGCTAAGTTGTGTCCGATTCTTTATGACCTCATGGACTATAACATGCCAGGCTCCTCTGTCCTTCTTTATCTCCCAGAGCTTGCTCAATTTTATGTTCATTGAGTCGGTGATGCCATGTAACCATCGCATCCTCTGTCTTTCCCTTCTCCTTCTGCCCTCAATCTTTCTCAGCATCAGGGTCTCTTCCAATGAGTCAGCTCTTCACATCGGGTGGCCAAAGTATCGCAGCTTCAGCTTCAGCATCAGTCCTTCCGGTGAATATTCAGAGTTGATTTCTTTTAGGATGGACTGGCTTGATCTCCTTAACTTCCCTATTACCCAACCGTGTGTGTTCACCCCTCCTCTCAGAAACTGTTTCTGGATTCAACCTTATTCAGACAGTGTCAAAATAACCATGAAGTCTGAATCAATGGACAGCCTGTGACATACAAAAGATAAAACTGACACTACACTGAAGGACCTAAATATTCATCTGTACATCCCATCCTGCTCTATTATATGAAAAGTCTCTCTCCTGTCCCTGATATGGTAGTAACTGCTATTGTCATGTATGTGTCCACATAGCTCAAGAATTAAGCCTTGATTAGACAATATGCTGGATGCTGTGAATAAAAATGAAGTTGTTGACCTTGACCCCCCAGAGTTCACGGTCTGGAGATTAGAGTCAGATACCAAAACAAAGCATCTATGTACAGTGGACCAGTGACCATGAGCTTGATGGTGAGCAGAGGAAGGAGAGACCAACTACTTAGCAAAGATCTCTTTAAGGTATAAGCAGATAACGAGACACAGGAAAACAGCAGAACCTAGGAAACAGCCACTTCTGGCTGCATCAAATCAGAGAAAAAGCCTACTGTTTGTGGGTTGAATTCATCAACGGAAAAATGGGTAAGACATCATCTAAAACACAAGGACAAAACCAGAAGTCCCAATCTTTGCAGATCCTCAGCGATCTCAGCATTTGTCACAGAGCTTGTTGGTCCTATCAGAAAAATTGATGTCTTGCAACCCACTTCTTGTATGACTTGTCTCCGAAGACAGAGTGGAAATAGACAGATCAAGTTACAATCATGTTCTGTTGGAAGAAAACAAACGCTTTCTACAACAATGCATCAGGGAACAAAGCGCAGGGCGCTTCCTCCAATCTCTGCATCTCTGCTGCACAGAATGATAGCTGAGATGTTCACTTACGTGTAAAATCAGCTATCCCCACCCCTTCTTTTCATTTTCAAACATGAGCAAGATAATTTTAGGACAGAAAAAAACCTACAGCATTTCTTTATACAGTTGATAAGAAACAGATGCAAACTTGTTTCTCTAAGAAGCTGTACAGAACAAATATATTAAAAGTTTCCAAAAGGATTATGATACATTTGATGTTAGACTCAACACTGATTACTGATAGGTTTGTCCAAGATCAGTCAACCACAGAGAATGAGGGCAGAAATTTAAACAGCAGGCTGCTGTTTACTTAGAGAGCTATCTTCCTTCCTGAGCCATATTCTGCAAGACTCCTTTTATGTAGCGTGATTCCTTTTGGTACTCATAGCAGTTGCTATTACAGATAGGCAGTCCTCAGAGAAGGAACAGCTGCAAGATCATTCCAGGCAGCCAGGGGCTTAGTGAGTCCCCAAGAATTTCCTTGAATGTGGTAGAATGACACCCAGGTGTCCAGATATGACCCAGGACAGGCAGAGAAACAGGTCCCCAAGGGTTATGCACACACCTGTGCATCTCTCACCCCCCAATCAGCCCCACACATATACTCCTTGTCTCCAATTCCTCACCTCCAGTGCTCTGCGTATATGTACTCCAATCAGGCTTTCCCCTCTCTAGAAACTTCTCTTGTCAAAAACATTGACAACCTTCATCATGAAATCTAACGGTTCACCCTTGGTCTCCTTGGTACTTCATGAAAAGTGAAATTGTAGTCTCTCAGCTGTGTCCAACTCTTTTCAACCCCATGAACTGCAGCCTGCCAGGCTCCCCTGTCCATGGGATTCTCCAGGCAAGAATACTGAAGTGGGTAGCCATTCCCTTCTCCAGGGGATCTTCCTGACCCAGGGGTCGAACCCCGGTCTCCTGCATTGCAGGCAGATTCTTTACTGTCTGGGCCACCAGGTACTTCATGAGTCAGCGGCATTTGTGAGTTACTCAGTTCCTCTTCACCAATCCACCTTCTTCACTTGACTTCCAACTCTCCACACCCTCAAGGTTTCCTCCCACATTGGCTTTCAATTTCCCATTGGATTCCTCTTCTTCCCAGACTCTTAAGATTAGAGTGTCCCAGATCTTAATCCCCAGTCTCTTCTCTCTACACTTTTTCCCAAACTTGGAGCTTCAAACACCATTTATATGCCGACAACTCCAAAGGTCATACTTGTAGCCTGGGTATTTGGAACCTAAACTTCAGTAGTGTGTTTATGGTTCCAAATACCTAAGCACTCATGTGCACATAAAGAAGGCTGAGCATCAAAGAACTGATGCTTTCAAATTGTGGTGCTGGAGAAGACACTTGAGAGTCCCTTGGACTGCAAGGAGATCAAACCAGTCAATCCTAAAGGAAATCAACACTGAGTACTCATTGGAAGGACTGATGCTGAAGCTGAAATTCCAATAATTTGGCCACCTGATGCAAAGAGCCAACTCATTGGAAAAGACCCTGATGTTGGGAAAGATTGAGGGCAGGAGAAGAACGGGATGGCAGAGGATGAGATGGTTGGGTGGCATCACTAACTCAATGGACATGAGTTTGAGCCAACTCCAGGAGATAGTGAAGGACAGGGAAGCCTGGCATGCTACAATCCATGGGGTCACACGCAGCATAGGTGCACAAGCAAAGGAACAGGAGTTAGAGTTGAAGAAGCTGAGGGATAAGCAGGTGTTCCTGGTGAGTAGCTCCAGGGGATCCTGAGTCTCTGCCTTCACACACATTAGATGCTTTTGTGGCTAATATGCCCTTTTAGTGGCATCCAGGCTAGCTTCAGGGTGAGCACTCTAACAATGCATATGTTTTCTTCTAATTAGAGCATCATCATTATTTTGAAATACTTGATATGAAAACATTCTGCTGGATTTGAAACCCATTTGCATTATCACAAGAAATTTCAACAGTACACTTGCCAGTATAAAAAAAAAAAGAAGTGGTTAGCTCCTTTAAATTCATGTTCAACTATGGCAAAATTTGAATAGCTGTAAAAATGGTTTTAAATTTTTTATCACCTACCAGTATGAATACATTTTCTTGCCAATAGTGACTATCAAAAATTTGAGAAGATCATCATTAAAAGGTCATTATCAGGAATTGAGTACAGCCTTGTCAAGCAGAAACCTGATGTACAAAATTATGTTAATGGGAAATAATGACTAAGTAGTAATAATAATGGCTGATCCAACCAGACCAGCCCACTCCCAGATAACAGCTATAAAGTGTGGATGTCGTAAAAAACAAACAGCCACCTGAAGGTGCTGAAGAGTATACAGAAGTAAGTGCATTACACTGGGGAGTCCATGCCCACAGGAGAGCTGTGTGAGGTTACTTGTTATTTTCCAAGCTTTCAGCCTGAGGTCAAACATGGCTGACATGGAGCATGGGGGACTAGGTGTATCCATGGAAAAACCACAGCTCTCTGTCTTGGGGAACTGCTGAATCTGGGTCAACGGTAGTTACTAGAGAGAGACAAAATACCAGAGATAAACCCACAGTTCTGCGTTCGCATAGCTCTGGCTAACTCATAAACCATGCACGCAGAGAAAAGAATCAAAGCCACCCAGTTAAAGACTACGGATCTGAACTGAGATCAGACCCAACAATTAAAACGCCAAGATTACAGTTCAAGTCCCACCAATGTAATCTCCCAACAAAACAAGACCAACAAACACTTATTTGGGAAATATAAACAAATCCAAAACTTCCAAACTGGTCAGAATTTCTAGGATATAATAAAAAACAAAATCTGAAATACAAAGAAATAGGAACATATGAGAAAAAAAAAATATGACCTGTGGTCAACCCTAGAATTAGCAAAATGAATTTTAAAACAGGCATTTTAACTATCCTCAATAAAATAAAATAAAACATGCTGGTGATAATCAAAAAGAAAGTTACCATAGGCAAATAAAAATAATGAAAAAGAAACAATGAAAAGTCTGTAAATGAAAAGTACAATACCTGGAAATTGTTAAGTCCCTGGATAGGTCTAACAGCATGCCAATGACACAGGAAAGAGTGTGAACTTGAGGAAAGTCTAATCAAAACTATCCAATGTTAAAAACAAAGAGAAAAGAAACCAAAAAAATGAGCGGAGTTTCAGGAAATTATTAAGTAATGTAAACTAGTCTAACATATGTGTAATCGGAGTCTCAAAAGGAAAACAGACCACATATGAGGTAGAAAAAATTTTTGAAGAAATGGTCAATATTCCAAATTTGATGAAAGACATATAATTTCCTATAAAGAGCTGTGGATTAAATCACAACTCTAATTTACAAAAAAAGTCCCTTCCAGCAAAATGATGTACATAAAAGAAAGCACACTGCTCTCTAGATCCCTACACCCTATTTTTTTTTTTATCAGAGGCACTACACAGAAGTGCCACTTCAATGACAGTGTCAATAATTATTGAATGCAAGAACACGTTCGCTTCACCGGAAGCCCGCAGTGAACAGTCCCTGGACACCGCAGACAACGCAAGCCTCACGGGTGCAGTAACACAGCAGACAGGCTGCACTGTGGATACAGAACCCACAGCACTCACCAGCGGCAGACAAGCAGAATACAGCGGGATTTAACGTCTGTCACTCATACAGTGTGCTTGTAAATATAGCCTTGATGGGGATCAAGGAGGTAAACTCAGAGAGAAGAGAAGGTGTGGGTGCTGCAGAAAGGAAAAAAAGAAGGGAGCATTTATAGAGGAGTCATTTGCTTTTTATTTCAGAGAAACCAGAAATTCTCCTTGGCAGATGGATATATCTCAGATGAATAAAAATGAGATCAATTAATATATTACTTAAATGCACTGTGCTTAGTAGATAAAATTTTTCAAGGGGTGATTTACAGAGCAGAAGTAACAAACAGTATTTTTTTTTATATGGAATTTTTTATTTTGTATTTGAGTATAGCCAACTAACAATGTGCAGAGTACATCATGAGAAATGCTGGGCTGGAAGAAGCACAAGCTGGAGTCAAGATTGCCAAGAGAAATATCAAGAACCTCAGATATGTAGATGACACCACCCTTATGGCAGAAAGTGAAGAGGAACTAAAAAGCCTCTTGATGAAAGTGAAAGAGGAGAGTGAAGAAGTTGGCTTAAAGCTCAACATTCTGAAAACAAAGATCATGGCATCTGGTCCCATCACTTCGTGGGAAATAGATGGGGAAAGAGTGGAAACAGTGTCAGACTTTATTTCGGGGAGCTCCAAAATCAATGCAGATGGTGACTGCAGCCATGAAATTAAAAGATGCTTACTCCTTGGAAGGAAAGTTATGACCAACCTAGGCAGTATATTCAAAAGCAGAGACATTACTTTGCCAACAAAGGTCCGTCTAGTCAAGGTTATGGTTTTTCCAGTGGTCACGTATGGATGTGAGAGTTGGACTGTGAAGAAAGCTGAGCACCAAAGAATTGATGCTTTTGAACTGTGGTGTTGGAGAAGACTCTTGAGAGTCCCTTGGACTGCAAGGAGATCCAACCAGTCCATTCTAAAGGAGATTAGTTCTGGGTGTTCTTTGGAAGGAATGATGCTAAAGCTGAAACTCCAGTACTTTGGCCACCTCATGTGAAGAGTTGACTCATTGGAAAAGACTGATACTGGGAGGGATTGGGGGCAGGAGGAGAAGGGGATGACAGAGGATGAGATGGCTGGATGGAATCACCGACTCAATGGACGTGAGTTTGAGTGAACTCTGGGAGTTGGTGATGGACAGGGAGGCCTGGTGTGCTGCAATTCATGGGGCCGCAGAGAGTCGGACACGACTGAACGACCGAACTGAACTAACAATGTTGTGATAGTTTCAGGTGGACAGCAAAGGACTCAGCCATACATATACACGTATCCATTCTCCCCCAACTCCCCTCCCACCCAGGCTGCCACATAACATTGAGCAGAGTTCCCTGTGCTCTACAGTAGGTCCTTGTTGGTTATCTATTTTAAATACACCAGTGTATACATGACCATCCCAAACTCCCTAACTCTCCCTTCCCCTCATCCTTCACCCTGGAAACTGTAAGTTCATTTTCTAAGTCTGTAAGTCTGTTTCTGTGCAAAACAGCATTCTTGATGGCATGCAAGGTAGGGACCACTGGTATGGATTCTCTGTACTAACTTTTAATGCTGGCACAATACATCAAAAGCTCAGAGTTTCAGAAATGGTTCTGGTAGTCTTGTCTTGCTTCCCTAGGGTCCCGTTCTTCCTGTTCATCCCTAACTCACTTCCAAGTGACCCATATGCCCAGGTCATCTCCAGTAGTCAAGGGAACCCCTTGCAGTAAGCCCCTTGCAGTAAGCCCCATCTGACTTTCCCATTCTATACACGTTTTTCTCTCCAATACTTATCATTGCAGTATGCCATATCCTTAGAGTCCTGTGCTCTACCAGTTATTCTCATAAGCGAAATGAAGATATCAGGTGAATGCAATTCAATTCAACCCATCTCTCAGATCAGATGTCTTTACTATACAGTTCTGATTCAAAATAAGTCATGAACTATAGGAAGCTTCAAAATATGGGAAATCTTTCATGAGGGAGGATCTTGGTAAATGCTAGAGATAAATATTACTATTAAAACTTACTAGGGACTGTGTTGCAGAATAACGAGGGGTGCTTTTTGACAAAATGTCCCCCACAGCACCATGAAAGAAGATGTCCATTTAGCTGAGTATGAAACTGAGACTCCTAAGGATTGAGCAACTGGGGCAAGATTAGACAGAATTAATAAGGAATATGGGGATTTGGTTTCAAATTATTCATTTTAAAGCAAGTGGTTTTCCACTACATTTCCTTTCTCACAAAAGGTGAATTTTAGCAGCAGGAAACTCATATACCAGAATGAATGGGTTGTTTGCTAACGTAAAGATATGGGCATGGATTCAAATCTTTCTTGACAAATATTTTCTTCAAAATGTGTTTGTTTACATTTGGATCCAGAAGCATGACTAACACCATTTTATTTTTGATTTTTATTTTGAGATTCAACGATCATTTGAGATTTATTTTAAATTCTGTCATTTAAAAAATTAATTTCTATTGGAATATAGTTAGTTGCCTTACAATATTGTATTAGTCTCCACTGCACAGCAAAGTGAAGCAGCTGTGCGTATACATACATCCCCTCTTTCTTTGGATTTCCTTCCCATTCAGGTCACCACTGAGCACTGAACAGAGTTCCCTGTGCTGTACCCTGAAAGTGAAAGTGAAGTCACCCAGTCGTGTCCAACCCAGCGGACTGTAGCCCACCAGGCTCCTCTGTCCATGGGATTCTCCAGGCAAGAATACTGGAGTGGGTTGCCATTTCCTTCTCCAGGGGATCTTCCCAACCCAGGGATTGAACTCAGGTCTCCTTCATTGCAGGCAGACGCTTTAACCTCTGAGCCACCAGGGAAGCTAGAGTCTTATTATTGTTGTTTAGAGGCTAAGTCATGTTTGACTCTTTTGAGACCCCAGGGACTGTAGCCTGCCAGGCTCCTCGGTCCATGGGATTTCCCAGGCAAGAATACTGGAGTGGGTTGCCATTTCCCTTAACTTAGGGATTGAACCCATGTCTCCTGCATTGCAGGAGGATTCTATACCACTGAGCCATCAGGGAAGCCCCAGGTTCTCATTCAGTTCAGTTCAGTTCAGTCGCTCAGTCGTGTCCGACTCTTTGCGACCCCATGAATCGCAGCGTTTCTCATTAGTTATCTGTTTTACACATATTACCAACAGTGTACATGTGTCAATCCCCATCTCCCAACTCGTCACACACACCTCCTTCCCTCTTGGTGTCCATATGTTTGTTCTCTATGTTTGTGTCTCTATTTCCTTTTTGCAAATAAGATCATTTAAGCCACTTTTCTAGATTACATATATATGTGTTAATATATGATATTTGTTTTAGCACTTAGTAAGTGAAGTCGCTCAGTCGTGTCCGACTCTTTGCGACCCCGTGGACTGTAGCGTACCAGGCTTCTCCGTCCATGGGCTTCTCCAGGCAAGAATACTGGAGTGGGTTACCATTTCCTTCTCCAGGGGATCTTCCCGACCCAGGGATCGAACCCGGGTCTCCCGCATTGGAGGCAGACGCTTTAACCTCTGAGCCACCAGGGAAGATATTTGTCCTAATTAATAATAGCAACAACAATGCCTTACATGTGTGTGAATATGTTCCCCATACTTTCAAAGTATACTTGACATCACTAAGCACCTAATATTCTTTTAAGTCGGGAAGGGAAACATTATCATGCCCACATTGCTGATAAAACCACCAGTGCCCCAGGCACACAATGAGCTCAAGAGACAGAATTTAAAACAGGTTCTCCATCTGGCAGCGTAGTTCTTTCAAAGCCAAACCACGCGCTCCTTGAGGAAAGGAAATGTTTAACGAAAGCACAATATTAAATAGAATAGGAGATTGGCTCTGTTAGAACTGAAATAGAACACTGAAGTGGCATCATTTATTCCAACTCAGCTTTCACATAATTCCCCTGCATCTTCAAAATAATAGCTCGGTCACATATTAAACAAGCAAAAAGATTATCAAAGTTGGGTAAAACTAATATATGTGTAATGTAAAAGAGGAGGGTTTTTTTTCCCCTAAAAATGAGTAAGATGAGAAACTGTATTTTATTTATTCACTGATTTTTAAAATGTCAGTGACTGAGATTAGATCAGAGGTCATACACTGTGCGGGGAATAGATTTCACTGAAATAGTCCAGCAAAGACCAAAAACATAACAACAAAAAACCTGCAAATAAACATACAAAGAACAAAACTAACAAGCCCTGGAGAGAGGAAGAGTCTATCAATATCTAAAGTTGCTACAATGTATTATCTGAAATGTCCAGCTTTCCACAACAACAACAACAAAAATATGAGACCCCCAAAGAAAGAGGCAAGTGTGACCTGTACACAGGAAAAAAGCAGGTAACAGAACCTGCCTTTGAGAGGACCCAGATGTTGGATTAGCAAACAAAGATTCAAAGAAACTGTCATAAATATGTTCAAAGAACTAAAGAAAGCCATGCTTAAAGAAGTAAAAGAAGACATGATGACAATATCTCATCAAATAAAGGATATCAATAAATAGAAAAATATTTAAAGAAATAACAAAAACTTCCAAAATTTGAAGAAAAACATTAAAATGCATATTCAAGAAACTTAATGAATTCCAAGTAACATAATTGCAAAGTGACCTGCACCCAGAAATGTCATATTAAAAAGGCAGAGAGACAAAAACAAACAGAACACTTTGAAAGTAGCAGGAGAAAAATGATTCATCATACACAAAGGAACCCCCCAAAAATTCACAGTTGGCTTCTCATTATACTGAAGGGGGTCTGAAGGCATTTGGATACCATTTTCAAAGCGCAGAAAAGAAAAAAACTGTCAAATAAGAATCTTATATCAACTAAGCTACCTTTCTAACAGGAAGACTAAAACCGTGACCAAGTAAACAAAAATCAGAGAATCAGTTGCTAACAGACCTGCCTCATAAGAAATATAAGGGACCCTAAATAGTAATTTCACATACACTCACACATACCCCAAAGAGCACTGGTAAAAAAAAAAAATCATGAGGATAATAATTATAAAATTTGCATACTTCTTCTCTCTTCTCTTACCTGATTTTAAAAGCAATTATAGTATAAAAAATGCTTGTAATTGTAGTGCTGGACCTAAGGCATATTAAAATATAATATATTTGACAACAAAATCACAAAAGTGGTGGGTGGGAACAAATATGTATTAGAATAAGAAAATCTACAAAACATATGAAGAGGATCAAAGCTATAAATATGAAGATTAACCTCACAAACCATATATGCGTGTGTGTGTGTGTACACACACGTGGGCTTTCCAGGTAGCACTAGTGATAAAGAACCCGCCTGCCAATGCGAGAGACATGAGAGATGCAGGTGTGAGCCCTGGGTTGGGGAGATCCCCTGGAAGAAGGAAATGGCAACCCACTCCAGGATTCTTGCCAATAGAATCCCATGGACAGAGAAGCCTGGTGGGCTACAGTCCATAGGGTTCACAAAGAATCGGACATGCCCGAAGCGACTTAGCACAGCAGATAGTTGATTTACAATGTTTTTTAGTTTCTGGTGTGCAGCAAAGTGATGCAGTGATACACACACACTATATGTATTCTTTTTCGTGTTCTCTTCCATTATGGTTTATCATAGGATACTGAGTATAGCTCCCTGTGCCATACAGTAGGCCCTTGTTGTTTATCCATTCTGTAGATAATAGTGAGCATCTGCTAATCCCAAACTCCCAATCCATCTCCCTCTACCCACCCCTCGTGACAACCACAAGTGTGCTCTCTGTCTGTGAGTCTGCTTCTGTTTCACAGATAAGTCCATTTGTGACATATTTTAGATTCCACATGTGCTGCTGCTGCTGCTGAGTCACTTCAGTCGTGTCCGACTCTGTGCGACCCCACAGACGGCAGCCCACCAGGCTCCCCCGTCCCTGGGATTCTCCAGGCAAGAACACTGGAGTGGGGTGCCATTTCCTTCTCCAATGCATGAAAGTGAAAAGTGAAAGTGAAGTCACTGAGTCGTGTCCGACTCTTCTCGACGCCATGGACTGCAGCCCACCAGGCTCCTCCATCCATGGGATTTTCCAGGCAAGAGTGCTGGAGTGGGGTGGCATTGCCTTCTCCAGATTCCACATATAAGTGACATCATATGGTAAGATTATATAAAGTACGAGTCGGGCACGACTTAGAAACTAACCCTTACCCTTAATAAATGTAACAGTGAATTCTTGGGCTTGTAACACATATATTATAACACATATAGATGTAAATATACATAAACAACTATAATGCAGAAGTGGGAACAGTGCTATATAAAAGTAATATTTCTATACAGCACTGGGTTTGTTAGTATAAATCTGAAGTAGCCTCTGACAAGTTAAAATGTACACTGTTAGAGCAACCACTAAACAAATATGTTGTTTAAAAAATAAGTGAATGAACTAAATGTTACATTAAAATAGTCACATAAGAGAAATAAAAGAACTAAAGAAGGAAGAAAGGAATGAAGAGGAGATATGAGACATATAGAAAACAAAAGTTATAATGGCATACATAGCAAACTGCATCAATAATAACATTAAATTGACAGGAATAAATAATCCAACGTAAAGGGAGAGATTGTCAGTTCGAATAAACAAATAAGATCCAATTACATGCTACCAATACATGACTAGGCGTGCTAGCGGTAAAGAACTCTCCTGCCAATGCAAGAGACTTGGGTCTGATCCCTAGGTCGTGAAGATCCCCTAGAGGAGGGCATGGCAACCCACCCCAGTATTCCTGCCTGGAGAATCCCATGGACAGAGGAGACTGGCAGGCTACAGTCGCACAGTCAGACATGACTGAACTGACTTAGTATGCACACAGGCATATGTGACTAATTTTAGATTCAGAGATACTAAAACAGATGAAGGGAAAAGATATATCATTTAAACAATAACCATAAAAATCTGGAGTAGCTATCTAAACTTAAAAAGAATCACTCATCAGGAAGACATAACTATTAAAAACACACATGTACCTAATAACTAAGCCCCAAAATACATGAAGCAAAAACTGATAGAATTGAAGGGAAAGACAGACAATTCAACAGTGATAATTGGAGACATCAAAATTCCCAATTTCATATTGGCTAGAACAACTAGGCAGGAGATCAACCAGGAAACAACGATTTTGCAACACCATAAAGCAACTAGACCTAATTTACTTTTATACAACATTCTACCCACCAACTGCAGATACACTTCTTTTTGCACATGGAACATGATGCAAAATAGACCATATGCTTGGCCATGAACCAAACCTCAATTAATTGATAAGGGTTAAATTGTATAAAGTATATTCTCTAATCACATTGAATTAGAAATTAATAACCCAAAGAAATTTGAGAACTTTATAAATATATGGACATTAAAAAAAACACTCTCCTAAATAGCCAATGGGTCAAAGAAGAAAACAAGGGAAAATATAGAATACACTGAGATAAATGAAAATAAAGACACAACATACAAAAATTTACTAGATGATGCCAAGTCACTGCTTCAGGTCAGTTCAGTCACTCAGACGTGTCCGACTCTTTGCGACCCCATGAATCGCAGCACGCCAGGCCTCTCTGTCCATCACCAACTCCCGGAGTTCACTCAAACTCACGTCCATTGAGTCGGTGATGCCATCCAGCCATCTCATCCTCTGTCGTCCCCTTCTCCTCTTGTCTCCAATCCTTCCCAGCATCAGATGAGGTGGCCAAAGTACTGGAGTTTCAGCTTTAGCATCATTCCTTCCAAAGAAATCCCAGGGCTGATCTCCTTTAGAATGGACTGGTTGGATCTCCTTGCAGTCCAAGGGACTCTCAAGAGTCTTCTCCAACACCACAGTTCAAAAGTGTCAATTCTCCGGCACTCAGCTTTCTTCACAGTCCAACTCTCACAGCCATATATGACTACTGGAAAAACCATAACCTTGACTAGACGGACCTTTGCTGGCAAAGTAATGACTTTGCTTTTGAATATGCTATCTAGGTTAGTCGTAACTTTCCTTCCAAGGAGTAACCATCTTTTAATTTCATGGCTGCAATCACCATCTACAGTGATTTTGGAACTGAAAAAAATAAAGTTTGACACTGTTTCCAATCTTTCCCCATCTATTTCCCATGAAGTGATGGGACCAGATGCCATGATCTTCGTTTTCAGAATGTTGAGCTTTAAGCCAACTTCTTCACTCTCCTCTTTCACTTTCATCAAGAGGCTTTTGAGTTCCTCTTCACTTTGTGCCATAAGGGTGGTATCATCTGCATATCTGAATCATGGCTTAGTTAGTGATAAATGTGTCACTATAAATGTGGATATTACAAAAAAATTAAAATATCAAATCAATAACCTGATATAACATATGACACTAGACAAGAGTAAACAAAACACAAAACAAGCAGAAGGAAGGAAATAATCATTTAGCTTTCCCACAGGTGACTATGTAAACCATTCTAGTAATCTTTTGGAGAGATGATGGAGCTAACTGGAGAGTCCAACACTGAGCAGAATAATTCAGTTCAGTTCAGCCGCTCAGTCCTATCCAACTATTTGCGACCCCATAGACTGCAGCATGACAGGCCTCCCTGTCCATCACCAACCCCCAGAGTTTACTCAAACTCATGTCCATTGAGTTGGTGATGCCGTCCAACCACCTCATCCTCTGTCATCGCCTTCTCCTCCTGCCCTCAATCTTTCCCAGCATCAGGGTCTTTTCAAATGAGTCAGTTCTTCCCATCAGGTGGCCAAAGTATTGGAGTTTCAGCTTTAGCATCAGTCCTTCCAATGAATATTTGGGACTGATTTCCTTTAGGATGGACTGGTTGGATCTTCTTGAAGTCCAAAGGACTCTCAAGAGTCTTCTCCAACACTACAGTTCAAAAGCATCAATTCCTCAGTGCTCAGCTTTTTTATAGTCCAACTCTCATATCCATACATGACTACTGGAAAAACTGTAGCTTTGACTAGATGGACCTTTGTTGGCAAAGTAATGTCTCTGCTTTTTAATATGTTGTCTAAGTTGGACATAACATTTTTTCCAAGGAGTAGTATCTTTTAATTTCATGGCTGCAGTCACCATCTGCAGTGATTTTGGAGCCCCCAAAAATAAAGTCTGTTTCCAGTTTCCCCACCTATTTGCCATGAAGTGATGGGACCATATGCCATGATATTAGTTTTCTGAATGTTGAGCTTTAAGCCAACTGTTTCAATCCCCTGTGTCACTTTCATCAAGAGGCTCTTTAGTTCTTCTTCACTTTCTGCCAAAAGGGTGGTGTCATCTGCATATCTGAGGTTATTGACCTTTATCCTGGCAATCTTGATTCCAACTTATGCTTCATCCAGTCCAGTATTTCTTATGGTGTACTCTGCATATAATTTAAATAAGCAGGGTGACAATATACAGCCTTGACATACTCCTTTCCCTATTTGGAACCAGTCTGTTGTTCCATGTAACAGTTCTGTTGCTTCTTGACCTACATACAGATTTCTCAGGAAGCAGGTCAGGTGGTCTGGTATTCTTATCTCTTTAAGAATTTTCCACAGTTTGTTGTGATCCACACAGTCAAAAGCTTTGGCATAGTCAATGAAGCAGAAACAGATGTTTTTTTGGAACTCTCTTGCTTTTTCAATGATATGACAGATGTTGGCAATTTGATCTCTGGTTCCTCTTTTCTAAATCCAGCTTGAACATCTGGAATTTCACAGTTCACATACAGTAGGAGCCTGGATTGGATAATTTTGAGCATTAATTTACTAGCATGTAAGATGAGTACAATTGTGCGGTAGTTTGAGCATTCTTTGTCTTTGCCTTTCTTTGGGACTGGAATGAAAACTGACCTTTTCCAGTCTTGTGGGCATTGCTGAGTTTTCCAAATTTGTTGGCATATTGAGTGCAGCAGTTTCACAGCATCATCTTTTAGGATTTTAAATAGTTCAACTGGAATTCCATCACCCCTACTAGCTTTGTTTGTAGTGATGCTTCCTAAGGCCCACTTGACTTTGCATTCCAAGATGTCTGGCTCTAGGTGAGTGATTATACCATCGTGATTATCTGGGTCGTGAAGATCTTTTCTGAATAGTTCTTCTGTGTATTCTCGCCACCTCTTCTTAATATCTTCTGTTTCTGTTAGGTCCATACCATTTCTGTCCTTTATTGTGCCCATCTTTGCATGAAATATTCCCTCCATATCTCTAATTTTCTTGAAGAGATCTCTAATCATTCCCATTCTGTTGTTTTCCTCTATTTCTTTGCATTGATCACTCAGGAAGCTTTTTTATCTCTCCTTGCTATTCTTCGGAACTCTGCATTCAAACGGATATATCTTTCCTTTTCTCCTTTGCTTTTTGTTTCTCTTCTTTTCACAGCTATTTGGAAGGCCTCCTCAGACAACCATTTTGCCTTTTTGCATTTCTTTTTCTTGGGGATGGTCTTGATCCCTGTCTCCTGTACAATGACATGAACCTCCATCCATAGTTCTTCAGGCACTCTGTCTATAAGATCTAATCCCTTGAATCTATTTCTCACCTCCACTGTATAGTTGTAAGAGATTTGATTTAGGTCATACCTGAATGGTCTAGTGGTTTTTCCCACTTTCTTCAATTTAAGTCTGAATTTGGCAATAAAGAGTTCGTGATCTGAGCCATAGTCAACTCCCAGTCTTGTTTTTGTGAGTGCATAGAGTTTCTCCATCTTTGGCTGCAAAGAATATAATTAATCTGATTTCGGTATTGACAATCTGGTGATGTCCATATGTAGAGTCTTCTCTTGTGTTGTTGGAAGAGTGTTTGGTATGACCAGTGTGTTCTCTTGGCAAAACTCTATTAGCATTTACCCTGCTTCATTCCGTATTCCAAGGCCAAATTTGCCTGTTACTCCAGGTGTTTCTTGACTTCCTACTTTTGCATTCCAGTCCCCTATAATGAAAAGGACATCTTTTGGGGGTGTTAGTTCTAGGTCTTGTATATCTTCATAGAACTGTAGAATAGGACTTTATATGAGTAAAGTGAAGAAAGTGAAATTCGCTCAGTCATGTCCAACTCTTTGCTACCCCATGGACTGTAGCCCTCCAGGCTCCTCTGTCCTTGGGATTCTCCAGCCAAGGATACTGGAGTGGGTTTCCATGCCCTCCTCCAGGGAATCTTCCTGACCCAGGGATTGAATCCAAGTCTCCCACATTGCAGGTGGATTCTTTACCGACTGAGCCACCAGGGGAGCCCTGTAGGAGTAAAAGTTTCTAGTAAATGGTGACAAAGACAAAACTGAAGTTCCTCAATATGTCTCTTGTGCCCAGAAGATAATCTAGCATATAATTTACGCTTAAGAACAAATGCATTAAACTCCACTTCAGTGTTGTGGTTTAGTAAACTTGTTTTGCTTTATGGAGGAAAATGTTAAATTTGATTTTTTTTAAACATATTTCTCTATGATTAAACATGATTTCTCAATGTTGTTTTTACTTGTATTTTGCTTTTGATATGGCCAGATATTCAGCTTGTTTTTCATAGTTCCTAATGTTTTCAGAAAAATAAAAATAGTTTCTTACAAAAAAAAATAACAAGTACATTATTTAATTAATCTTTTATGTAGGAAAAAATTGCAGGAGTAGTTACTGAAATATGTGAAAATTTTGCCTCAAAACAAAGGTTGGAGGAATAAACTCTCATCATAAAGTCACTAGCAGAGAAGGGCCACCATCTGTATTGAGGGGCAATGTGTCTATAGTCCAATGGGATAGTGTGGTTCTCCAGCAGTGAAAGTACCATGAACTACCATTGATTGATTTGGCCTTATTTTGAGTCTTTGATCCTTTCTAGTGTGCCCCACACTCCCTCCAGAAGACCCCTCCTAGTATTCAAAAGTCTGGGGCTTCCCACGTGACCCTAATGGTAAAGAACCTGTCTGCCAATGCAGGAGACCTAAGAGACATGGATTCAATCCCTGGGTTGGGTAAATCCCCTAGAGGAGAGCATGGCAACCCACTTCTGCATTCTTGCCAGGAGAAATCCATGGACAGAAGAGCCTGGTGGGCTATAGTCAACAGGATGGCAAAGAGTCAGATACGACTGAAGCAACTTAGCACTCACACATTCAAAAGTCTAGTTCAAAGACAGAAAGCTGGAGATTTAATGCAGTGTGTGGCTTGTGATTAGAATAATCCCCCATTGATAATTCATATATTCAGCATGAGGTGCACCAAAGGCCATCTACATTCTATATGCCAAATATTTCCTTCCTAGGGAAAATAAACTTTGTAATCCTAAACTGATCACACTTCCAGCTATCTCCTATTACATTAGTGACTCAGCCTTGAGCTCCCACAACAAACTTAATTCTCATTACACTTAGTAAAAAAAAAAAAAAAAATCCAGCCTGTGCTTATCTACAAGGAAGAAGGTAAGTTGCACAAAATCAAACGGCAATATATTGCTGCTGTTCTAAAAAAGAATTGCTACTCTAGAGAATTCTCCCTTCCTAAATGACTATAAAGGCCCCACGCTCCAGAAAAGTCAGAAGAAAAATTACCTCCCAGCTTGCGCATTTATTTTTATGGCCATGGTTGATTGTTCCCTCCCACCTCTGCCTCCAACATACCCCAGTGCCTGTCAATTCCCAGACCTAATCCTACACCAGTTTCCAAAGTCCCATCTGGGCCAGTTTCCTGAAATGACATGATATGCTCGGCTTTTGTCAGGCAGCCACGTCAAGAATTATAAAGTGAATGAGTCTATCTGTCTTTATAAGTGCGTTGTGAACTTTATAGTTTAATATTAAACTTGCATCATAAAAAATGGCTCATAAATGGCTAATAAAAGCCTAGTTTACAGCTTATAAAGTGTATCAGTACTTTACACGGGTTGGCTTAGGAAGATTTATGTGCCAGCTCTTTGTCTCTTGGTTAAAGATTATTTCCATACCCCTCCCCCCAAAATAACATTAAAAATAACTATTGAAAAATGGCCCTTTGGTTGAACTCTGTGTGGTACCAAATTTGAGGCATTCAAAAAACTCAAACCTGGTGGGCTGGTGCTAATTAATGTCACAGGAAATGCCTGGGGTTCCTGAGAAGCCCAGGGTGGGTGATAGCTTGGGGTCTCCTTGAGAGACACAGCAAGTTCAGACAAACTGGCAGGAACCCTGACCTGAAGTCAAGTCTACACGACCCTTAGTAGGAAATTGGGCACTATTCCCAGTTCTGAGGGCACAGAGAGCTTTATGAAAACAGCAGAAAGGCCAATACCCTAAGCTGTCAACCAGAGAGACAGTGGGCTCCCGTCGTCAAGAGCACTTGGAAACTCTTTTAATGACTTCCTCAAGATGGCCCGCTCCCTCCTCCTGCCTGCCTTCCTGTCTGCTCTGCTTAATGCGCTTGTGATATATGTGACTGCAATCCAGTCACCCCCTCCGCCCTATTTCACTTTTTATTACCCAGTGTGCTGCTTTATCCAGGTTTATATACTTCATTATGTTCTCTGCTGTCACTTCTCTTATTTCATCTTTGATTTTTACTCGAACTCAGCGACTGGCAGCTGTGTTGCCACCGCCGTCTCCCCACCTACCTCCCAGGGTCCCTCTGTGGTGCCCGAGACCAAGGTCTTCTATTCTATATTGACTTCTTACTCAAGACATTGGCAAGGAGGCAGCAGTTTGTGACTGAGCCCCTCGGATGTGAGGGTAGGAACCCGGCTTCCTGCCTCGGTTTTGTCACCATGTAGCTGGGATGCTTTTGAGCAAGGGTCCAGGAGATCTGGGTTCGATTCCTGGGTCAGGAAGATCCCCTGGAGAAGGGAATGACAACCCACTCCAGTCTTCTTGCCTGGAGAATTCCATGGACAGAGGAGGCTGGTGGGCTGCCAGGTCGCAAAAGAGTCATGATGACTGAGACACCATCACTTTCACTTTTACCCCAACCTCTGGGATCTAATGCTGAATGATCTGAGGTAGAGCTGACGCAATAATAGTAGAAATAAAGTGCCCAATGAATGTAATGCTCTTGAGTCATCCCGAAACCATCCCCCACTGACCCCTGGTCCATGGAAAAAAATTGTCTTTCACGAAACCAGTCCTTGGTGCCAAGAAGGTTGGGGTCAGCTGCTTTGGAGCGTTTAGTCAACTTTTGAGAAGATCAAATATAAAAGAGCATTGATAGAACTAAATGATCTCCAAGGTACCCAAACCATTCTCAGAGGCTGCCTGATCTACCAAGTTTGGACAAAAGCTTTCTGCTTCCCACCCAAGACTGTTAATCAAGACAAAATGAGATTATGACAAAAATCCAAGATCTTTGGATATTCTAGCACTCTTTCTAAACCTACAAGAGTCTATTAGTTAAAAGGTGATTTCATCACCTTCATTGTCAGTATACAGTTGTATTTTTCCTATCTCAAGATTGAGTAATAAAGAATTATGCCCCTCAATGGATACATGTGTATGTATGGCTGAGTCCCTTCGCTGTTCACCTGAAATATTCAGCATTGTTAATCGGCTATGCCCCAATACAAAATAAAAAGTTAAAAAAAAAAAAAAAAGAATTATGCCCCTCCTTAATTTTTTAGGGGAGCCCTTCTGTGTTTTCTCAAGATAGGTATTCAATCACCCTTGCATTTATAGAACTAGATACCAGAGGGAAGAGGTCAAAGAAATAAAAAGCCAAGAGTCTGCCTTTCCTCACCAACTTATTACATCAAAAATGGCATGCCTGAGGGGAGGAGAATGGCCTCAGGCCTTCTTGAAGGAGAAAAGACTGCAGCCACATCTCAAGGCAGCAGTGGCTCTTCATAATCCTTAAAATGACATTAAATGGGTTTTAATTTCAAAGATTTGGAAAGTGAGGTGCTTCTCTTTAATGAATTGCTTCATGTATGCCAAATATTGGTGACTAGAGCTGCTTGGACACACTAGGGAACAGAATGGACTCAAGTCCCTCTACATCTTCATTTCAGAATGTTGAAAAGAAGCCAAATCTTTAATCATCAATTAGAGCAAGTACAAATTAGGGTGCTCCATGAGCTGCCTTCTTTGTTTTGGTTTATTTGAGGAACTTCTCCAAAAAAAAAAAGTTCAAATAGAAGTTTCATGGCTCTGTCCCCCTCCTCAGACAATGATCAAAGACAGAGGATCCTGGTCCAAGGTCAATTATTTCCCTATGATTCATTTACCCGAATCTGAGAAGAGACGGGGCTTTTATGTGATGATCATAAAGCTGAAAAGATGGTGTGAGATCTTCCTCTGTCACCATGTAGCTGGGATGCTTTTGAGTAGGGGTGCAGGAGATCCAGGTTCGATTCCTGGGTTGGGAAGATCCCCTGGAAAAGGGAATGGCAACCCACTCCAGTGTTCTTGCCTGGAGAATTCCATGGACAGAGGAGCCTGGTGGCCTACAGTCCATGGGATCACGACTGAGCGACTAATACTTTCACTTTTCAGATGTATTGACAATGGTGAGATATTTCTGACCGGGCCTGGTTTGGCCCTAATCAAAAGCTCTATAGTGAATGTTGATGTTAACATGGATTTTGTTTCCATTTCTCAGCATCAAAGGGAGACCTTTTATGACCCCATGGACTTCAGCACACCAGGCTTCCCTGTCCTTCACCATCTCCTGGAGTTTGCCCAAACTCCATTTTTGCCCAAACATGTCCATTGAGTCAGTGATGCCACCCAAACACCTCATCCTCTGCCACCCCTTTCTACTCCCACCCTCAGTCTTTCCCAGCATCAGGGTCTTCTCCAGTGAGTTAACTATTTTGCATCGGTGTCTAAAGTATTGGAGCTGCAACTTCAGTATCAGTCCTTCCAATGAATATTCAGGGCTGGTTTCCTTTAGGATTGACTGGTTTGATCTCACAGTCCAAGGGACTCTCAAGAGTCCTCTCCAGCACAATTCGAAAGCATCAGTCTTTGACACTCAGCTTTCTTGATGGTCCTACTCTCATATCCATACATGACTACTGGAAAAACCACAGCTTTAACTCTATGGATCTTTGTCAGCAAAGTGATGTCTAAACTCTAATCCTGGAGCAGCACTTAGGGTTTCCCCAAACCCACCATATCTGTTCACAATTCCACAGCTTTGCATACTCCTTCTCCTCTCTCTGAAACATTAATCCCTGATCTATTTGGAAAACTTCTGTTCTTCTATAAAGGCTCTGCTCAAACACAAAGGCCAGCCCAAAAGCTCCAACTACGCTGAAATCCACAGGTTTACTTGCGTTGAAGACACAATTGTCTCAGCATCCAGTGAACACTCTCAAACCCAGTTGTTACTGTCGTTGTTGAGTTGCTAAGTCATGTTTGACTCTTTGTGATCCCGTGGACTGTAGCTCACCAGTCTCCTCCGTCCACGGGATTTCCCAGGCAAGAATACTGGAGCTGGTTGCCATTTCTTTCTCCAGGGGATCCTCCCAAAGGGACCAAACCCATGTCTCCTGCTTAACAGATGGAATCTTTACTACTGGGCCACCTGGAAGGCCCTCAAACTCGGAGGGGATTGCAAAAGTCTAAGGGACAAACAGATGCTTCTCCATCAAAGAGTTAACCGTCATCTAGTTGAGGAGTAAGATTCATTCCATAGAACAATATGAGAGAATGTACAATCAAGCCCCAATTTGGGCAGAATAGATTATAAATGCCCAAGGAAGGGAGAGAAGGGGAAAATGCAACCCAGCTGATTCTGCAAAAACTCCAACCATGGCTCCTATGTATACAACAGCTGAAAATGGTGTGTTGCCACCCATTCTACTTCCACCAGCAGATTATTGAAATTTTCTCCCCACCCAGTGTAAGGGATTGGAAAAAAAAAAGGCAGAAGGAAGAAGAAAGCACAGGACTATAAACATTCTTACCTAGGAAGGGAAACAGAGTAGAAATGCAAATGTGGTTGTCAAAATTTGCTTCACTTCTTTCCCCCAAGCAATTCTACTTCTGGGTGTTTATCCTAGAGAAATATTCTGAATGCACAAAGAGTCAGTGTTGTTAGTAATGGAGAAAAATTGCAAACGAGTCCATCAGTAAAAGACTGGTTGAACACATTTTGTTATAGCTGTACTGTGGAATCCGATTGCAGCCATTAAAAAAGAATGGTGTGTTTCTTTATGTACTGTCATGGAAAGACCATCAAAATCCATTATTAAACAGAAAAAAAGATAGCAAGTTGGAGAAACACTGCTATAGTGTGATGGAGTTTGTGTAAAACACAGAGGCAGAAAATACTCCATCTCTGTGCAATCCATTCATTCAGTCAGTCAGCCAGTCAACAGTCATCTGTCAGCTCCTATTATGTGCCAGGCAATGTCCTGAGTGCTGGAGAATCCACAGTAAAAAAATAGCAAAAATCCTTACCCTCCCAGAGTTTCCATCATAGGAGGAAGACACAGACGTGAAGCAAATAAGTAAGATGATGGGAAGAAGCCTGAAGAAAAATAAAAGCCTGAAGAAAAATAAGACCATGGGATGGTAAGGGCAGAGGGGAGGGAGTGCCTGGGGCAGGGACATTGCTATTTGAATAGAGTGACAGAGAGAGCAGAGAGACCTGAAGGAGGTGAGGGTGTTGTGACCATCTAGGGGGAGAGTATTCCAGGCAAAAGGAAGAGCCATTGCCAAGGGCAATGTGGTGCTGGTGAAGACTCTTGAGAGCCCCTTGGACTGCAAGGAGATCAAACCAGTCAATCCTAAAGGAGATCAACCCTGAATATTCATTGGAAGGATTGATGCTGGAGCTTCAATACTTTGACCACCTGATGTGAAGAGCCAACTCATTGGAAAACACCCTGATGCTGGGAAAGATTGAGGGTAGGAAGAGAAGGGGGTAACAGAGGATGAGATGGTTGGATTGAATCATTGACTCAACGGACATGAGTTTGAGCAAACTCCAGGAGATGGCGGAGGACAGGGAAGACTGGTGTGCTGCAGTCCATGGGGTCACAAAGAGGCAGACACGACTGAGTGACTGAACAATAGCAACAATTACCAAGGGCAAAGTGACTGGGATGGGGCAGAGTCAGGGAAGAGGGGAGTGGAAGGGATGGGACAGAGAGGTGGAGGGGTACTTCCTACAGAGCTTCAGAGGCCATTCTTTTTTTTTTTTTTTTTCTTAAAATATTTACTTATTTGGCTGCACTAGGTCTTAGCAGTAGCATGCGACCTCTCAGCTGTGGCCTGTGGGATCTAGTTCCCTGACCAGGGATTGAACCCAGGGCCCCTGCGTTGGGAATTCGGACTCTTAACTGCTGAACCACCATGGAAGTCCCCAGAGGCCATTCTGATGACTTCAACTTTCATCCTGAATGAATCAACAAGCCACTGAACCACGGGGCAAAGCATGATCTGAGTTCACCTTCAACCAGGCCACTCCAGCTACTGTGTTGAGAACAGATCACTGGAGAGCAGGAATGGAGATTTATGGAAGACTGGTTAGGATCCTAAAACATGACCCTGTAAGAAACACTGGTGACTTGGGCTGGAATGACAGCAGGGGAACTGGGAAGAACTGGTTGAATCCTGGCTGCATTTTGAAGGTGAAGCCAATAGGATTTCACAATGGCGTGAACATGGAGTACAGAAAAAGAGGCTTTCTTTTTTGCAAAGTACATGAAGGAATGAAGAGGCCATTAACTGAGGTGGGGAAAACTATGGGAGGAACCCGTGTAGGGAGGCCTGTCTGCAGTTCAAGGATGGGTCTCATGGTGTAAAGGACTGATGGAACCTTATTGAGGCCATGATGTGGGGTCTTTGAGCAGGATAATAGCAGTGTATCTCTAGAGAAAGGACACCTCCATCCCCTGCCCAGGCTGAGGAGGAAGAGAGAAGTCTGCAGGGTCTGGACTGGGAAGCAGGTCCCCGATTTCAGCAGTCCTGTGGGGGATGCAGCAGAAACTTGGGGAGACGGTGGGATGGGCTGGTCCTTACTCTCAGCTTCTGTCATCCCTGCAGACTTTCCAGCCCTGTGTGGAGTGGGGGGCAGCAGAAAGGGCCATAATTTAGGGAAACGACAAGGGCAGGGACAAGGGACATCTGAGAAGTAACAATGACCAAAACCCCATGGGCACTTGCCAAGCCTTAGAACTACATAAAACCTACCAGGTAGTCCAAAGTGATGGCAATTAAATTTTCTGCCAGCTTGACAGAGCAAAGGCTTGGAGACAGATATTGCCCTGAGTGATAGAAAGTGAGAAACACAGTGTCTCTTCAACATCTGAATTTGTGTGGTGAGATTTATGTCCTCCAGACAGACTAATGCATATCAAATGGTCTAGGAGAGCACAAACTCAGCAGTTGTACTCTCTGAGTTCTGTGTTGTTGATATTATATATATATATATACGCACACAAGATAGATAGATATGTCATACATAGATCTATATATCCATGGCGAGATTCCCCGGTGGCTCAGCAGTAAAGAATCCAGCTGTAGTGTAGGAGCCCCAGGAACATGGGTTCAATCCCTGGGTCAGGACAATCCCCTGGAGGAGGGCATGGCAACCCACTCCTGTATTCTTGGCTGGAGTATCCCATGGGCAGAGGAGCCTGGTGGGCTACAGTCGGTAGGGTCTCAAAGAGTCGGACATAACTAAAGCCACTTGGCACACACACGCATATATTTGTGGCGTGCTTGTGTAATTAGTATTATTTTTTTATCCTCACTTCATTTCAACGCCCAGCTATTGAGAAATCCTGGTTAAAAAAAAACAAAAAAAACCCTTTTTGTTCACCAGCCGTCCTTTAGCCACCACATTTTGCTCTACAAATGGATTTTTTATCCCATGCAATAATAAAAGGTTTCTCAAGGAAGGGAATATAAATTCATTTTTCTTATAAATGAAACTATATATTTTAAATATGCCAGGTAAAATAACTGCATGAAGAAATTTCACTAAAGCCACTTGTCAAGTGAACATCATTCTGTGCACACACACACCCTCCTCCAACAAATCTGATTTGAAAGATCCATCTGCTTGGCATAGCTGATTGCATTTAAGTACACCACGCTTTCAGACATAAAGATCTATCTCCACAATAGCTCTCTTGTAACATCATCTTGTTCTGAGACTAAGACTCTTGAGCAGGAGGGAAAGATGTATAGTTTGACTGCAGAGAGTGGCTGCAGGAATGAGATCAATGGCAGACCAGTTACTTTAAGGGAGGAGGAACTTTCCTCCCTATCAAGGAAAGGTAGAAATCTGTCATCTCCTTGAGCCATTTAAGGGCTTTCCTGGTAGCTCAGATGATAAAGAAGCTGCCTGCAATGCAGAAGACCTGAGTTCAATCCCTGGGTCAGGAAGATCCCCTGAAGGAAATGGCTACCCACTCCAGTATTCTTACCTGGAGAATTCCATGGACAGAGGAGCCTGGTGAGCCACAGTCCATGGGGTCACAAAGAGTCAGACAGGATTGAGCGACTAACACCTTCACTTTCACTTTTGAGCCATTTAAAGAGGGAGTGATCAGTAAATTTAGTCTTCCTAGATGATTACTCAATAGTCCTCAACATGCCCTAGGGGCTCAGGGAGTCCTCCCAGGCACACAGACCCATGTGCAACAGAAATTTGGAGAATGAAAGTCTGCAGTGTGCAAGATTCCTAGAGTTCTCATCAGCATCCTGAATCTGACTCCTGGTCAAGCACCTTGGCTCCTGTGACAAACCTTAGATCTGTAACCTGTCCAGGTCCAAGAAACCATGCAGGCCCTGATTGGGCAAGCTTCTTTGTGTCTGAGTTGACCATAATCAAACTTTCCTAATGGGATTCTCTGGAGCGGGTAGCCATGCCCTCCTCCAGGGGATCTTCCCAACCCAGGGATCGAACCCAGGTCTCCTGCACTGCAGCCAGATTCTTTACCATCTGAGCCACCAGCAAAGCCCTAAAATCTTCCTAAGTGAAACCTTCCAGTTGCTCCAAAGAACATGGGGCTAGGTGTTGTAAACACTTGGCTGTTCTCATGGATATAGAATCCGCCCTCTTCTCTGTTTTCTACAAGCCTCTTCTGAGAGGAACACTGATCCCCTGAAGAATCAGATGTCTTCTGACTCCAAAGAAAAAAAGTCCCTTATAAAAGAACAATCATGGACTTCCCTGGTGATCCAGTGATTAAGACTCTACGCTTCTAACGCAGGGGGCACAGTTTCTATCCCTAGTCAGGGAACTAAGATTCCACATGCCAGAGCATAGCCAAAAATTAAAAACTGTTAAAAACAATAAGGCCAGTATTCCCTGCAATGGCTACTGAGGCACACCCTCCACTGTGGATTCCAAAGCACCCTTCCTCTCCAGGTCCACCTCACCAACAAATCCTGTCCCCAGGCATAGGCTATTCAAGTAGGGAGAGATCAATAAACCCAGCTTCACCACATCTTCACATCACACCTACTCTCAGGATGGGCTACATAATTTTTGGGATCCAGTGCAAAATGAAAATATGGGGTCTCTTATTCAAAAAATGGGCTTTTCGGGTGGTGCTAGTGGTAAAGAATTCACCTGCCAATGTAGGAGACATATAAGAGATGCGGGTTTGATCCCTGGGTTGGGAAGGTCTCCTGGAGGAGGGCAGTTCAACCAATTCCAGTATTCTTGCCTGGAGAATCCTACAGAGGAGCCTGGCAAGCTACAGTCCATAGGGTCTTAAGGAATATAACTGAAGCAAGTTAGCTCGCACGCACACACATTCAAAAATTATTGAGAATCTAATACGAATTAAAAGTCGTTAAGAATTTCAAGACAGGCCTGGTGGTCTAGTGGCTAAGACTCCACACTCCTAAGGCAGGGGACCAGTGTTCGATCCCTGGTCAGGGAACCAGATCCCATGTGCTGTGACTAAGAGTTCGCATGCCGCAAATAAAAGATCCCACATGCCGTAACTGAAATTCAGCACAGCCAAATAAACAAATATGCAGTACTGAGTTGTACCCTCAGAAAAGAAAAAGAATTTCAGGACAGCATCATTAGAGCGTTAAACCAAGTGGAAGCCCTTTCTGGACCCCATGAGACTACATGCACTATATGCCCGTGAGGCCAGCCCTGTCGGCCCTGTCTACCCAAGGCCCAAGGCCCAGCCCCATTCAGTAATGGAGTAGCAATGCTTCCCTCCATCTCCCCACAGTAATGGTCCTGGGTCAGACCAGAGGAGAACCATCCAGTCCTGCCCAGGATGCAAGGGATGACGAGCTAGACCAACTAAATTGTCCTGGAGTCAGGCCGTGTATAGGGAGGGAGAAAGACATATTGCCAGAAGGGGGAACGTCCCAGGTCATAAAAGGAAAAAAACAAAAAAACAAATCACTCGGGGAATGATTTGGGGATGTTAAGGAGGTAGGAGGGGGAGGGGAACTTTTGAATATCTGGAGTAAGCATTGGCCTTACTGAAACTTCCCAAGAAGTGGAGAGAGCATCGTGTTAGACAATTGAGAAAACTGAGGCTTCAAACAATAAGAAATTTGCTTCAAGTTATGCAAGTAGAAAAGACCCTGACACTGGGAAAGATTGAGGGCCAGAAGCAAAGGGGGCAACAGAGGATGAGATGGTTGGATGACATCACTGACTCAATGGGCATGAGTTTGAACAAACTCTGGGAGACAATGAAGGACAGGGAAGCCTGGTGTGCTGCAGTCCATGGAGTCGCAAAGAGTTGGCCACAACTTCGTGTTTGAAAAATAACAAATGCAGATAGCAACTCGTGAACAGGTGTTACTGTGTCTTTGTCTTCAGGAAACCACTTTGAGACAATTTTTGGATATCCTCATTAACAACCTTAAATCCTCAAATTTGAATTTCTACAGGAACAAACAAAAACACGAACTACTCAATACATTTAAATGCCATTATGGACCAGACACAGAGCTGAGGGCTTCTGCGTGTGTTTTACCTTTAAACCTCCCCCAAACACTAATATGTGAGCCCTGCTGTTTCGTTATTTGACAGGGACTGCAGTTTAAGAAAACAGGCTTCCCGGGTGGCTCTATGGTAAAGAATCTGCCTGCCTATGCAGGAGACACAGGAGACATGGGTTCAATCCCTGGGTCAGGAAGATCCCCTGGAGAAGGAAATGGCAACCCACTTCAGTATTTCTTGGCCTGAAAAATTCCATGAACAGAGAAGTCTGGCAGGCTGTGGCCTGTGGGGTCGCAAAGACTTGAACCTGAGTGAGCAACTGAGCATGCACACACAAAGGGTAAGAACCTCACCCACTGCTCCCCTGTCTAGAAAGGGCCAGCCACATTTCGAATCCAGAAACAGCTATCTCCAAGACCATGAACCACTGTTTCCTTCTGGTTTCTTAAAAGGTGAGACAAACGTTTCTAGAACCAGGTCAGAAGGAGAGAGGGTGCATGTCGATACAGATGACCTTTCTTTAAGACCTTGCCTCTAAAGAGTATAAAGAATGACTCTTCCTACATTCACAGGCAGTTACAAAATGTGATGTTACCAACATGCAGGACTTCTAAAGACTGTTTCCACTGAGAGTTTGGGTCTATATTAGAAACAAACACCACTGGCATGTAAACACGGTAAAAGAATAAAACTTTGTTAAAAGAGGTGGCAATCAAGAAATCTAAAACAGGCGGGAAAACTGGCCATAGGTCCAGGAAGCATCATCAACCAGCTGGTGTCACTGGGTCTCTGGGGTTTGTTCCTTTTGCTGGGTAAAATGAGCTTAATTGGAAGAAGTAATTTCTAAAGGCCTAATTAAGCGCTATGGTTTTCAGAACTCCTATTATCTATTAAACTTGGAATACTGCTTATTCCTTTCTTTGTTCATTTGCTTGTTCATTTGTTTGGTTGGTTGGATTCAAAGGCTTCTGGGCTTACCCTCCTGGGAAAATTTCTGTGATCAACTGCTTCTAGTGAATGAAAACATCCACCATGGACTTCCCTGATAGTCCAGTGGTTAAGAATCTGCCTTGAATGCAGGGGACATGGGTTCAGTCCCTGGCCTGGGAAGATCCCACATGCCTCGGAGCAACCAAGCCTGTGTGCCACAACTATCAAGCCCACACACTGCAGCTGTGGAAGCCCACAGACCTAGAGCCTGTGCTCCACAGCAGTGAGAAGCCAAGAACCACAATGAGGAGTGGCCCCCACTCGCTGCAACTAGAGAAAGCCCAGGTATAGCAACAGAGACCCACCACAGTCAAATAAATACATACATATTTTTTAATGTTTACTTTTTTAATTTTTTAATATAAATTTATTTATTTTAATTGGAGGCTAATTACTTTATAATATTGGTTTTGCCATATATTGACGTGAATCCACCACGGGTGTACACGTGTTCCCCATCCTGAGCCCCCTTCCCACCTCCCTCCCCATCCCATCCCTCAGGGTCATCCCAGTGCACCAGCCCCGAGCACCCTGTATCATGCATCAAACCTGGACTGGCGATTTGTTTCACATATGATAATATACATGTTTCAATGCCATTCTCCCAAATCATCCTGCCCTCACCCTCTCCCACAGAGTCCAAAAGACTGTTCTGTACATCTGTGTCTCTTTTGCTATCTCGTATACAGTGTTATCATTACCATCTTTATAAATTCCATAAATATGTGTTAGTATACTGTATCAGTGTTTTTCTTTCTGGCTTACTTCACTCTGTATAATAGGCTCTAGTTTCATCCACCTCATTAGAACTGATTCAAATGTATTCTTTTTAATGGCTGAGTAATACTCCATTGTATATATGTACCACAGCTTTCTCATCCATTCGTCTGCTGATGGACATCTAGGTTGCTTCCATGTCCTGGCTATTATAAACAGTGCTGCGATGAACATTGGGATACATGTGTCTCTATCAATTCTGGTTCCTTGATGTGTATGCCCAGTAGTGGGATTGCTAGGTCATATGGCAGTTCTATTTCCAGTTTTTTAAGGAATCTCCACACTGTTCTCCATAGTGGCTGTACTAGTTTGCATTCCCACCAACAGTGTAAGAGGGTTCCTTTTTCTCCACACCCTCCTCAGCATTTATTGCTTGTAGACTTTTGGATCACAGCCATTCTGACTGGCGTGAAATGGTACCTCAATACATCTTTAAAGAAACAAACAAAAAAAGACTTCCACCAGATAAAACACTGGACTGCTTTCTAGATGGCAAACTCTAAGGGCCATCTAGACTAGAAAACTAGACTAGAAAACTCCTTTCTAGTCTATTAATAAATGCTATCACGGTGAGGCCACTGCGTCTAACAAGACTATTGATCCCAGGCAGACCCATTATCCAGACCAGGACTCAGAAGACAGCAGTGGAAATCCCAGCACAGCTGTGGCCCAACATCAGCCCTCAGATGGCAACATTCCCCCACCGTCTTTTGCATCCCTCTCCCATCCCAGCTTGTATTTGTCTTTTGACCTTTTTTGGCTCAGTGATGGTTCTTCAGGCCCTTGCTTGCCATTGGTCCTGAGCAGGCACTAGGCCTCTATATTTCTCACTCTCAGAATTGTTTCTCACACACAATTTCCATTTGTCCTCGGCTTCATAAGCATCTGGCCACTCCAAGGAGCCACCGACCCACTCAAGCTTAATCTCCCAGGACACCCTTGGCCGTGGTCTCAGACAGCTTGACCTGATTCACTACAAGAGGGATGTGGAATTAATGGACGTCAGGAGGACTTGGCCTCATTTGTTAACTTTGCTTTAGTTTCCCCCTAGCAAACTGGAGATCACCATACACCATGCTAGTTTATGTTAAAAGATTAAACTCTAAAATGTTTTGTTGAGTCACTGAGTCATGTCCGACTCTTTTGCGATCCCATGGACTACAGCCTTCGAGGTTTCTCTGCCCATGGGATTTCCCAGGCCAGAATACTGGAGTGGGTTGTCATTTACTTCTTCAGGATCCAGGGATCTTCCCAACCCACAGATCGAACCCTTATCTCCTGCATTGTCAGGTGGATTCTTTACCACTGAGCCACCAGGGAAGTCTCTAAAATGTACAACCCAAGATGAAAATGCCAGTGATGGAAAATGATGAAGAAAAGAAAGAGAGGTGAGAAGAAGGAAGAAGAGAATTCCAGCAATAAATCCAAGAATTTACATCCAGAAAGTTACCCTGTTACCAACTGGTATGGAATGAAACAGCTGAGATCAATTAAATTCACTGAAATTTGAGATCAGTCATTTCACAGAAAATGATTTTGATGAAATTAATTCAATCTGCAATTCTGGTTTTTAAGCAGCAATAATGATTCCCTTGGCTAAAATGCCGGGCTTTCAGAAGGGGAGGGAAACTTTATTATTACCGAGTGGGGTATCCCCCAAGAGTTCTGGCTTAGATCTGTAGCTGAGCCAAGACATCTGGCAATTTCAAAAATTGAACTTGATCTTTAACAAATATAGACACAAATGTGAAGAACATAAAATCACTCTTCAGAATGAGCCTTAATGGGCTGCACTGCCTTTCAGAAACATTTTCTAATGAGCATTCGGACACGAAGTGATTCCAATTTGTGATGCATTTGAGGCAAAACCGAGAGGAGAAATTGCATTTGCTTTTCCCCACTGGGTTGTTAAAGGCCCCAGACTGACAAGCCTGGAAGACTCAGTGGTGGGTCATGTTCGTGTTCCAACCCCTCGCTTGCTGGGGCTGGGCACGGGGAAGGGCCCAGCAGGATGGAGCCTGTTATGGAACTGTTACAGACCAGTGATGCACACACAGCCCAGGCAGCAAACGGCGAGGGAGGCCCCATCTATGCCAGGTACTGTGCTAGGCACTGGCTGAGAAAGAAGAGGAGTGAAGGTCACAAGACAAAAGCAACACAGAACTCGTGGGCCAGGAGTGAGTGGTACACCCAGCCTTCTAAAACCCTGGTCTCCATTCTCCCAAGTTGTTGGGACCACTGGCTTTTGAGATGCTCTGACTACCAGTCTGTATCCAACTATTTCTTGAACTTCTTGGAGAGATCTGTTTCCTGACATGTGACAGCCTGCACACTTGATTCGTGTTTTGCTGATGCACCGAGCTGGTTCTAACATCTTAATGTTTGCCTCCAACCATGACTTGGCATCAATTTCATCCAGGCAGAGCAGACTCTAAGCTTGCTATGTGGGTCTTTAGATAGACCCAATGTAGGATAGAGATTTTAATTGCAGGTCAACTTAAAGTCTTTTTCTTTTTAGCTTTTTCATTTCAGCAGCTCCAGTTAGGAACCCATCACTGGCCCCAGGCCAGGCCCTTAAGCAACCTCTAGAGATGGATTGAGCCAAAGAGACAACATCAAGGAGAGAGAATCCCTAGGCCTTGGTTATCTTCATGAATTGCAGGGGAGCACCCTACTCTGTTTGGTAGGGCTAGTCTGTAGAATTCCATTAGGCAAGTTAGAAAAGGTGCCCCTCAAGGCAGGTAGAGCTCCAGGGGTCTTGGGGAGCCTCTGGTTCTTTGGCAAATAGAACCCGGACTGGTCATCAACCCCACCGCTCCATAGCCATTGTCTTTACACAGGTCACACCTGTTCTAGCGGTGGCTCCATTTCAGGCAATGGTGACCCTTCTTGGCTCCTTCCTGGACTCCTTCCAAGGCACTTGCTGCTGAAAAGTCCATTGACAGGATGCCTCTAGCCTCCAAAATAACCTGGGCTTCTGTTCATCAGTAACCCTCTGCTTTCTCTGGGGCATTATCTGGACTAGATACCATTGTCTGACCCCTGACCCCATCAGGCTGCCCTTCTTCCAGTCCCCTGAGGCTAGCGTTCAGGATCCTAGAAAGATTGTTAATGTATGTGTGTGTGTTTGTGTGTGTGTGTGCTCAGTCGTGTCCAATGCTCTACGACCTCATGGACTATAGCCCACCAGCCTCCTCTGTCCATGAAATTTTCTAAGCAAGAATACTTGAGAAGGTTGCCATTTTTTCCGCCAGGGGATCTTCCCAACCCTGGGATTGAACCCTTATCTTTTATGTCTCCTGCACTGGCATGTGGACTCCTTACCACTTCACCTCCTGGGAAGCCCACGATTATGAATAACTGTCACCAGTAGAGTGGAGAGACCAAGAACCTTGCTCTGCAGTCAGGCTGTCTACCTTGCGGTTCCTGCTCCATCCATTCTTAGTCATGAAAGCTTGAGCAAGTTTCTTATACAATTTGTGCCTTAGTTAACTCTCCTGAAAAGGGAGAACAATAATAGTAACCTCACAGAGTCTGGAGGAGGATTCCCTGAGTTAGCACACAAAGTGCGCTAAGACTAGAACCTGCTCCCTATGATACGTAACATGTAGCTATTATTATTATGATTATCTCATGAAGGTCTTCTATAATAACATGCCATGAACTGTTCTACTATGAGCCCTCAATATTCCTGCGTGGTTGAAAACTGTTCAAAATAAAATTTGGGGGAATTTCCTGGTGGTCCAGTGGTTAAGAACCTGCCCTGCATTTCAGGACACATGGGCTTGATTCCCTGGTTGGGGAACTAAGATCCCATGGATCTTGGAGCAACTATTCACCCATGATCCACCTCCCCGAGAGGTCCATAAAGCTGTCATGCTCTGCTTTCCTTTTGAGCAAGATAGAGCAATGCAGATTGAAGTACCTGGCACTGCATTCAAAACACCTAGGTTCTTTCTAGCTAGGATGCTGCTTAGAAGGTTTAAGCCCACATGCCACAGCTAGAGAGTCTGTGTGCTGCGATGAGAGATCCCGTATGGGGCAACGAAGTTCCCAAGTGCCACGCCTAAGACCCAACACAGCCAAATAGATAAATAAACAAGCAATTAAAAAATATGCATCTGAGCCTTAGCCATGATAAAAAATAAAAACATATAAAAAATAAAGTTTTGGGAAGCCACAAAATAATTTCAAGTGAGGGATATGGGTCAGCCCTTCCTACTTGGCCTTAGAGCTAAGAATCAGGTCTTGAATAAATAGGATCGTATCATACATGAAGTGAAGTGAAATTTGCCCAGTCACGTTCAACTGTTTGCAATCCCATTGACTATACAGTCCATGGAATTATCCAGGCCAGAACACTGGAGTGGGTAGCCATTCCCTTCTCCAGGGGACCTTCCCAACCCAGGGATCGAAACCAGGTCTCCTGCATTGCAGGTGGATTCTTTACCAGCTGAGCCACCAGGGAAGCCCCTCATACATGTGCATATTAATGTGTGTTTTATGGGTACCTAGATGGGAGCACATTTCACGTGCTATGAAAAGCTTCTTTTAAACTGGGAGCCTCATTCTCCATATTTATGAAAATCAGTAATAACCACACGAGACAACACAGTTGGTGTGTCTCCCTGTTCTCTCCCCTCCTATTTCCAAGTCTCTTTTAGTGTGTCTCCCTGTTCTCTCCCCTCCTATTTCCAAGTCTCTTTTAGTATGTCTCCCTGTTCTTTCCTCTCCTATTTCCAAGTCTCTATACAAACTCTCTTTCTTCTGTCACCCTTACCACCCTGCTTTCCTTCTCTCTGTCCACCTCTCCCCCAGAGCATCAGAGCAAAAGGAGAAGGAAGAAAATCCACCCATGATCCACCTCCCCAAGAGGGTCCATGAAAACACCGTGCTGTGCTTTCCTTTTGAGCAAGATAGAGCGATGCAGATTGAAGTACCTGGCACTGTGTTCAATACACACAGGTTCTTTTCTAGCTGGATGTTGCTTAGAAGATAGATCCAAATCAGTTATATCTTTCCTAAGGCTCGGTACACACGAGCCTGTGTATAAACCTTTCCTGTTCGGGGTGATTTTTTCCTGCTTGGCATCGCTCGGTTGTCCTTTCGCTACACCCTGTGTTTTGCTGATGGCAAATCAATGGCACATTTTTCTTAAACAGCCTGCACTTGGTATTTTACTACCGACCACGAGGGCCCCCGCCTTTTAATTACTCCTGCTGAGCCCAGCACTATATATAACACTAATGTTTCTGGGACTGCCAGCAATTAAAACCAAAAATAAATAACACATTACAAGCTGCAAACCCAGCTAGGCCCGGGGAATGCTATGGATGGATAGAAGGCTTTTGTTTTTAATTGCTCAAGTTTCTCCAGGCCCTGCAGAATGTAAACACCTGACAAACAGCTGCTGGCCAGGAGCTGGAGCAGGGCAGGGCTTGACTTCGGTCTCTTTTCCGCTGTTCTTTCCCTTGTTTGGGGCCCCCCAGGGAACCGACTGAGATTCCTCTGCCTCAGTGTTTCACTCTGCAAAAGGGAGATGTTCAAGAACTCAGTGTGTGCACATCCATCGACGAACATGCTGTTCTGGGGCATCTATCAAAATGGAACAAGCTATATTGATTTCTGCTCCTATTTTTGCTTTCCTAGCTTGAGTAGAATACTGAACAGGCAGTTTTGACGAATACTTATTTCGTCTACTGAATGGGTGACTTGTATACCAGAAGTTGTCTTTAACCAGGAAGAGCAATTATAAGATCAAATAGTTAAAGCACCCTTTGAAGTCCAACTTGGACAAATATTTTTATTTTTGGTTAAAGGTACTTTTCATGCAGTACCCAGGTCAGAGGGGTTGGCTGTGCTGTCAACAGCTCCCGAGTGTGGGCAGCTTCACCAAGAAAGAGGGCAAGCCTCATTCAGCTCCTGCCTCTCATCATAACCTTCCAAGGAACTCTGACTTCTTTCTACCTAATAGACATAAGACTGGGGCTTCCCTGGTGGCTGAGTGGTAAAGAACCCACTTGCCAATGTGGGAGACATGGGTTCAATCCCTGGGTCAGGAAGATCCCCTGGAGAAAGACATGGCAACCCACTCCAGTATTCTTGGCTGGGAAATCCCACGGACAGAGGAGCCTGATGGGCTACAGTCCATGGGGTCACAAAAGAGTCAGACAAGACTTAGCAACTGAACAGCAAGACAAAGTTAAAGGATCAAAGGGCCCTGACATTGTAAATGCATCTGACATATTGCACAAAATTCTTCTTAGAAAGACTGCACCAATAGAAACTCTGTTTTGCTAAAAAGGTCAGGAATGATTTTCCCTGTTGAAGCGGCTGGATGCCTCCTTAATGATTTCTCCTGGAACTAAGAACCTATGGACTCCAGACTAGGAATTCTCTGCCTCAACTCCAAGCAGCCTTCTGGGCAACAGCAGGAAGGTACGAGCTGATCCCAATCCAGGCAGGATTGGGTGCATTCCTCACCAGCAGATGGCTGCATTGTGGTCCAGTCCCCTCAGTCTTACTGCCTAGAACGCCAAGAAATGAAAGATGTAAAACTCAAACACACCAGGGCAAATTCACATGCGTGTCCTTTACCTGTGGGTGGTGGCGCTAGTGGTAAAGAACCCGCCTGCCAATGCAGGAGTCAAAAGAGACATGGGTTCCCGATCCACTGGGTCGGGAAGATCCCCTGGAAGAGGGCATGGCAACCCACTCCAGTAGTCTTGCCTGGAGGATCCCATGGACAGAGAAGCTTGATGGGCTACAGTCCATGGGGTTGCAAAGAGTCAGACAGGACGGAAGCGACTTAGCACGCACAGGCACGCTGGCGGTTTTGCTGCAGGCAAAGCATCTCTCTTAAAAGCAACAAATAATCAGCCGTGACAGCAGCAGTACTGAGCTAACACTGACTCATGAATGTCATCATTGTTCTTTCCTGCTCTGGGCATTAGTCCATGTTCAGCCCTAAGCCAGAATGTCTGCATAGAGAACAAAGCTGATGATCCTCGAGATGGCTTTATTGGAGGTGAGCTGCTAATGCAGGTGAACAAAGTGCAAGCCTGGGGGAAGAAACCTCTAAGGACACGCAGAGCCGAGGGCCTACAGTTACAGTGTTCACTTGTTCCCACTGCCACTGCTTCCTCCTACTGGGTCCCTTCAAGAGGAGGGAGTCATGAATGGCTTTTGGTTCCACGAGAAGTGCCAGTCTGCCTTATTTATTACATTCGAGCATCATCATGTGTCGCCTGACTGCCAATGAGCCAAAAAAAAGGGACCAGCTCTTTCCTCCAACTCCAGCCCTGCTTGCCCCTCTCCTGCACCTGTCAAAGCTCTGGGCACCAATCGCCCTGCCCAAGGGAGGACGGAGAGAGGAGGCAGGGGCCGCGCTGTCAGCCGCGCAGCTGTCTGGCACAGCCCGGCTGGCAGCTCAGGCTCATTGCCTCTCCGTGTCTTTTCAGGTCACATCCATCAACATCCTTTTTCACCCTTGTCAGGTCCCTGGCCCCCACCTCCACCCTCAGCCCCCACTTCCCCTTGGGTTGGCCAGCTTTCCTCGAACAAATGTTTTATTTCTTGCATTGATGGATATCTTGGCATTGCAGCCCCTGTTACACACCAGATTGAACACCATGCCCATTTAATCTGAGGGGTAATCATTTCTCTCTTGCAGAGATGAAGTGTGGATGGTTACAGTTCCTACCCGGTGCTCATGGAGCTGTTAGACCTTTTGGCCTTTGGGAGAAGTGTCAGGAAGTGGCAGAAGAGAACAGAGGAATCCCTTCACTGGGGTGTGAGGATGGCACGGGGCGGGGTGGGGGGGAGGTCCCTGTGACCCCTGGAGGGAAAACCAAGAGCCCACAAGTCATCTTCCACAGGAAGTGGAAACTCGGATACCTCCAGGGCCAGACAGATAAGACAGATGTGGAAAACTAGCCTTTGTAAAATAACAGGGAGGGTGAGGCACAGGGGAAATGTGGAGTACACACCCTTCCAAAGAGCATACACATTCAACCTGGAAAAGAACTGTTATTCTGAAAAATCCATCCTTGGACCACTGTCTAGAGACTACTGGTCTGTAATCCTGGAAGGTGGCAAGTGTCTGGCTTAGCGTGACAGACACCTGGGTGTCCGTCCTCAACTCGGTCACTTAGTAGCTGCCTGATTGCGGAAATGTCACTTCTAAGCATCCACTTCCCAGCTATGAAAGGGACATGACGTGAGTCATAGCAAGGTTGGGAAGTTACAGGTGCTCTTGCATAATAAGCCTGGGGTCGGGAAGATTCCCTGGAAGAGGAAACAGCTACCCACTGCAGTATTCTTGCCTGGGAAATCCCATGGAGAGAGGAACCCACTGGCCCACAGTCCATGGGGTCACAGAGTGGGACACAACTGAGTACCTAACACTTGGCACAGTGCCCGGCTCCCAGGGGAGCAAATAAGCGTTGGGTTCCTTCCCTCTGAAGTCTCCCAGAGACTTTACTTTCACTAGGCAGACAGTCATAGCTGAGGACTTATTCCCCAACAAGCCAGGCAAGTGGATCTCTTTTAAATGTATCAAGCAATTGGAATAGGTATACCTGGGAACATTTGTTCAGTGAAAGAGCTTCATTATTGTCTAATAATTCTTAGTGAGAAATTCTTTCTCAAGTAATAGACCTTTGAAATCGATAGGGGCTCAATAGCATCATTCATTCATTCATTCATTCACAGACTCTTATTAAGCACCTATCAGATGTAGAATACTGTGACTTCTGCTTTGCTGCTTCTGGGTCTTTTAACTTCCAGCCCTGGAGCCTATTACAGGCAGTTTAAATTGATGTTCTGATTTTACTCAGATCACAGAAGTACAAGGAATATCTTTTCTTTACCCAGCCATAAATATTGATCAGATGACTTTTTAAATCATCTAATTGCTGATTGCGCATCTGCTTAGAAATGGCCCCAAAGCAGCTGCACGGGAACCTGAGCTGTAATTTTGCTAACACATCCGTCAACATTTACGCCCAGCTCTACACCACCTACAGAAGCATACAAGGCACTTAAAACCACAGCTGGTTTTCAGCACTCACACTGTAATTCGCCAATTACCACGGCTTAAAAAATCATTCCAGGGTGGACCAGGAATTATGTAAACCACAGATATAACAGTGATTATACCTGGCCCTTCTGGGTGGCTCTCACCTCAGCCACAGGAATCACTCTGCAAATACTAATTAGTTGCATTCATTCGGGATACCCCGTGCGGAACGCGACAGTCACTGGAAATGGAAGAGAAGCCCTGAGCCACTCTATTGATGGAACAGGAAGGTCAGTGGCTCAGAGCCCAGCTCTGCTCCGCGTGGTACCTCAGAGAAGAGAATGAGGCAACAGAGGTGGTTCTGGCGAAAGTTTTGGGGGCCAAGGGAAAAAGAATGGGATAATAACGCCTTCATGCTTGTGCTCGTGCTTAGTGGCTCAGTTGTGTCCAACTCTTTGTGATCCCGTGGACTGTAGCTCACCAGGTTCCTCCATCCATGGGATTTCCCGGGCAAGAATATTGGAGTGGGTTGCCGTTTCCTTCTGAGGGGATCTTCCGGACCCAGGGATTGAACCGGGGTCCCCTGCATTGCAGACAGATTCTTTACCATCTGAACCACCAGGGAAGCCCAATAACGGCCTAAAGGGGCTTCTAAAATTCAGAGAGAGGAGGGAACACTGGGGTGATGATTAGGGCAGGGAGGAACAGAGTCGACATCTATCCCAAACAGACTGTCTGGACTTGGTTTAGATTTGCTGTGACCACTGGACTTGAACATCAGGATGGTTGTTTACCTGACCTCCTGCCTCCAAGTAAACACGCTCACGGCTATCACTCTTCCCACATCACAGATTGAGTCACGTGGAATCTCTAACACCCTTTAACCCCATCACTGCCATTACTTTGTATAAGGATCAGGGCAAGGTCCAGTGTGCCCCCTGTTTTTGTAATAAAGTTTTATTAGCACACAGACATTGACATTCATTTATGTAGGGTCTGTGGCTTTTTTTTTTTTTTTGCTTCACCGCAGATTTGTATAGTGGCAACAGAGATCACATGGCCTGCAAAGCATAAAATATTTTCCATCTGGCCCCTTAAAGGAAAAGTTTTCCAGTCTAAAGTGGGGCTTTTAACACTTTTCCTCCAAAGTACTTCAAACCAAAAAAAGCATTCATGCTTGGCTTCTTACAAGTGCAAAAATACTTTGATATCACCATGTTTATCTTAAAATCATATGACTTTTGTGCTACAATGTACCTATGTTTGTATTAAAAAAAAAATCACAGGTATTTTGCTCATCCTCAGTCTACAGGGAAAATTGATGACCAAAGAAAATGTACAGTGGCTATTTAACGTTTTAAATTGAGAAGGAGGAATTCGTGAGTTAAATTCTAAACCTCTCAGACTAGGATTTGAGGGTCCACCGTGCAGAGACAATCTAGAACACTGAGAGGAAGATGATTCAGGAAAACAGAAGACACTCCAGGAATTTTACGCAGGGAATTGATCACAGTGGGGATGGAAGAGCTGAGACACGCCCTGACAGTGAGACAAGGAAGACACGGTCCCAGCGGGAAGCAGCACCGCTATCACCACCACCCAGGGCAGGAAGCAAAGGGAAGAGGCAGACACATTAGAACCCGAGAGTCAGGTCTATTGACAGGAGCTGGAGCCACGGTGGGCCTGCGACCAGGATGGCAGCAATGCAGTGACGGAGGAACAGCAGCAGCTACCCGGCCGCTCCTGCCCCTTGCCCTCCAGTCTCCCTCTGGCGCCCCCTGCTGGCTGAGCCCAGCTAGAAGCCGCGTGGTCTCCCGACCTGAGAACTGTAGCTTTGATACATTGCAGAGTGAGAGAAGGGCGGGTCAAATAAGCAAATGACTGGCACAGATGGCCATGAGGCAAGGTTACTGTCACTAGGAAGAGTCCATCCAGGAGGTCAAAGAGTGACAGAGCCTCAGCGAATTCATTACGGTGAAGCATCTGGCCTTCAATATCACCCAGAGTCCTCCTCTGACCATATATTACTGACCCCCAGAAATATTCACTTTGATGAAACTCATCTAATGAGCTGCTATTAAAAACAAAACAAAACAGAGTAACAATCTAGCTGACGAGACATGGAGAGGACTGAACATCATTTAGCTGTATGAAAACTGTAAGGCAACCTGAATTATCTACAGACACGTTGGAGCACGGAGGCCAAACCAAGGGTTGCTTGTTTTAGGATCAGTATGTTTCTAGACATTGGGTTCCATAAGCTGAACGATCTCCATGGCAAAGCTGCCCATGCCATCAAAAACAGACCCATTTCCTCTTTAGGTCAAGGTCCCTCTCCATGGAACTATACTATCCTACAGGAGCCTTGCCTGTGTTTGCTCAGCGACCTGCCCATCATGCTCGCATGACTGGCTAATGGGCGACGCTTTATTTAGATGGGCTAAAGCAATCTGTCAGGTCTCAATCTGGCCTGGGAGACAGTCTGCCTTTTTGAGAACACACATCTTTCTTTTATTCATTACATGTTGCTATTGAGACTGAACTCTCAGAAGACAGCCCTTTCCAGAAGAGGGGTATGGCAGGATGGGGGAATCAAACAAGGTTTGCTATAGCTACTCACATGCCACACGCAGGCCATCCCACACTGTCTTCCTGAGTTTTCTTGGTCCTTGGCTATAGAAGACGGTTCACAGGGTGCCAACCACTTCCTGTATGTTCCCACCCACAGACATTTGCTGACCTGCTTTCCTTCAAGGAATGTCCTTTCTCAAGCTCCTTCCAATGCTCAAGACCCAGCTTGGTGCCCACCTTTTATTGATATGTCCTGACCCCCAAGTCAAGCTAATTCAACTGCCATGCCTCAAGGGTCTCAGAGTATCTTGTTGGAATCCTTTTTATGCAAAACACTCTTCTCTTATTATGATCAGAGATCTTGTTTGGATTCCAAAATTACCTACCAAAGGACAGGAACCATGTCTTCCTCACTTCTATGTCCCCAACAGTGATTGGTATACAGTAAGAGCCCAGTTGGCCTTCCCTGGTGACTCAGTGGTAAAGAATCCAAATCTGCTTGCCAATAAAGGAGACACAGTTTCCATTATTGGGTCAGGAAGATCCCCTGGAGAAGGAAATGGCTACCCACTCCAGTATTCTTGCCCGGGAAATCCCACGGACAGAGGAGCCTGGTGGGCTACAGTCTGTGGGGTCATGAGAGAGCAAGATGCAACCTAGCAACTAAACAAGAACAGCAGCCCAATTATCTGAATGGATAACTCTGACACGTGATCTGGTTTCTCTCTGAAGACTCTCCCCTAGCTCATCCTATTATTAGTGCTAGTTTTTAGAATGTCCTTCCTCTTCTTGACCTAAAATCTTACTCTGTTCATCCATCCGTCTTAGGTGATGCCCCGGTGTCACACAGATTAAGTCTTTTTCTCCTTCTATGTGGCAACCTCTTAGATATTTGAGTAAAGGTCTCCTTTTCTTTCAACTACACCTTCTACACCTTGATAGATGGGCTGTCCATCATGCCCATCACACTGGCTCTGTCTGACGACTGTCCATTCATGGGATCTACCCTTCACATCTACTGGACTTCCCATTCAAATTATGCTGACGTTGAACTACAGATGGTTGACTGCAGCCATGAAATGAAAAGACGCTTACTCCTTGGAAGGAAAGTTTATGACCAACCTAGACAGCATATTAAAAAGCAGAGACATTACTTTGCCAACAAAGGTCCATCTAGTCAAGGCTATGGTTTTTCCAGTGGTCATGTATGGATGTGAGAGTTGAACTATAAAGAAAGCTGAGCACCAAAGAATTGATGCTTTTGAACTGTGGTATTGGAGAAGACTCTTGAGAGTCCCTTGGACTGCAAGGAGATCCAACCAGTCCATCCTAAAGAGATCAGTCCTGGGTGTTCATTGGAAGGACTGATGTTGAAGCTGAAACTCCAGTCCTTTGGCCACCTCATGCGAGGAGCTGACTCATTTGAAAAGACCCTGATGCTGGGAAAGATTGAGGGCAGGAGGAGAAGGGGATGACAGAGGATGAGATGGTTGGATGGCATCACAGACTCAATGGACAGGAGTCTGGGTAAGCTCCAGGAGTTGGTGATGGACAGGGAGGCCTGGCGTGCTGCAGTTCATGGGGTCTCAAAGAGTCGGACAGGACTGAGCGACTGAAGTGAACTGAACATGATTCCTAGCTAGTCATATATGTTCAGTACCATCATGTCCTCTGGGAAATTATTTTAGACAACTGCATTCTCCCACAGCCCCTACTTCCCCCAAGACCTACTCTCCTGAACAATGCAGACTACTGGACCACTCTTTTCCAGACCAGCTCTCGATTATGGCATTCCTGAGCTCCATCGAGAGATGCTACAGCTGGGCCCCTCAGTGGGGGATGGAGCTGTCTGTGCCCAGACGCCCTCTCAGTTGCCACAGGAGCCTTAGTTCATATTCAATTAAATTAGCTAATATCAAAGTGCACTGATGTGTTTGTGCACACGTGCCAAGTTGCTTCAGTTATGTCCAACTCTTTGTGACCCCATGGGCTGTAGCTCGCCATGCTTCTCTGTCCAGGCAAGAATACTGGAGTGGGTAGCCATGTCCTTCTCCAGGGGATCTTACAGACCCAAGGACCAAACCCAGGTCTGCTGAACTGCAGGCGGATTCTTTACTCTCTGAGCCACCAGGGAAGCCTGGTAGGCTGAACAACGGCTGCCAAGACTTATCCACATTCTAATCCCCAGAACCTGTGAATGTTACCTTGTCTAGCGAAGGGGATTTGAAGATGTGATTAAGCTAGTGATCCTGAGGAGGGGAGAGGCTCCTGGGCCATCTAGGTGAACCCAGTGTGACCACAGAGTGCTTATAAGGAGGAGGCAGGGAGGTCCAAGGAGGAAAGAGGGGATGTGAGGATGGAAGCAAGAGGCTGGAATGATTCAAGGAAGGATCAAGAGGCAAGGAATGCAGCCAGCCATGGGAAATTGAGGAGAAAAGAAAAATAATTCTCCTCTATAGACAGTAGCAGGAATCAGCGCTGCTCACGCCTTACCTTTAGCCCAGTGAGACTGATTTTGGACTTCTGGCCTCTGTAACTGTAGGAGAATAACTGTGTATTGCTTTCGGCTGCTACATTTGTTGTAATTTGTAATAGCAGCCTCAGGAAAAGAATATAGATGGGAAGAATAAAGGAGAAGAAAAAGACAAAAGTATTTCTCTTTCACATTTAGAAAAAAGTAAGAAATACCTTCCCTAAAAATGCCTAAGAGAAAAGATCTTTTCAGAAAGACCAAGCTTCATCTCTCCAGGTAGAGCTCACTGTCCTTGGAAAGGGACTCCTATATGAGAATATATTGTATTGTATTGTTAGTTGCTCAGTTGTGTCCGACTCTTTGCGACTCCATGGACTGAAGCCCACTTCAGTGGTTCTCTGTCCATGGGGATTCTCCAGGCAAGAATACTGGAGTGGATTGCAGTTTCCTTCTCCAGGCGATCTTCCTGACCCAGGGATCAAACCCGGGTCTCCTGCACTGCAGGCAGATTCTTTACCACCTGAGCTACAGGGAAGCACATATGAGAATATAGTGCATCAATTTTATCAGATTCTGGCAAGGACTTCCAGCCCTCCCTCCCCTTGTCCCCCACACACATACCTTCTGGCCCTTACACTTTGTATGTAAGTGTGCACATTCCCACTGCTCTGCTGACACCTGGAAACTCTGCTTTGTTGGATTTAGGGCCCCTCTGCATCTTTCTAGGCATCTGACACTCACTATGCCCCATCTCTCCTGCAGCGGCTCCTGCCTAAGCCGAGGTAACTCAAAGGGCTTCCCAACCAGTGTGTGGGAGCGGGGAACAATAGCTGGAGCCCAAGTCTTCTTGGTCCTTGTCCAGTGCTCTGTTCACCACCCATGAGGCCTCCTTGTCTACAGGTCAGAAAGACTAGGATTCTTGGGGGCTTTGTCTAGGGAGACAAAAATTACTCTTCCTAAAACCCTGCCAGCCAGAGAAATCCAACTGCATTCCCATCTGCAAATCCTGCTCAAAAGTACCCCAGAGGTTGTCTTTTCTCCCTTATTGCAGGCCAAGGCTTTCCTGGCATGTGTCCTAATTTCTTTCTGCCTCAAAGAAGCCCCTCCTGACCAAAGAAGGCTGGTTCTCCTATTCAAAGGAGTGCAACCTCTCCGCCTCAGCAAATGACATGACATTTGCATAAAGACCGAATTGAGATGCTCTGGAGCGAGTGATGCATTCAGAAAGCCCCTTGCTCTGTTCCTGTCCATCAGCCTCGCCGGAGATCCTCTGCCCTCCGCCTCTGTTTCAGCACGGAGCCAGCGCAGGGAGGCAGGAACTGGGCCAGCTGCCTGACGACTTTAATGTTAAAATGTGTTGAACATTCACAGGCCACAGAACTCTGCTAAGTGAACCAAATGGGCCTCCCTAAAGCCATATGCTCACTCCATCATATCCCAGCTGCAGCCCTCCTGCAAAAAGGAAGCAGATTTGCTGGGAAGCGCTGGGGTATTTTTTTTTTTCCTTCCTGTTGAACTGCTAATATCAGATGCTGATGTCACAATCAGAGCACTGGCAGAGACAAGTCAGCAGCGAGCAGAGCATCCCCAGAGAGAGCCAGAGTCTATCCTTTCTTAACAAGCACTTTTTAGAGGCATCTTTAAACTTTGGCATCCCTGGTGCATACTTAAAGGATGAGATCACTGCTGAGCGTGAAGAGCTGTGGCAGAGACTGGCTAGCTCTCCCTCTAAAACTTTCCCATTTCAGGGGCAATGGGGGGAAAGGAAGGGGGAAGGGATAGTTAGGGAGTTTGGGACTGACAGGTACACAGGGCTATATTTCAAATAGATAATCAACAAGGACCTACGGTAGAGCAAAGGGAATTTTGCTCGATGTGATGTGGCAGCCGGGATGGGAGGGGAGTGTGGGAGTGTGGGGGAGAATGGATACTTGTGTATGTATGGCTGAGTCCCTTTGTCATCCATCTGAAACTATTACAGCATTGTTAACTGGCTATACTCCAATATAACAAGCTTCCCTAGTGGCTCAGTGGTAAAGAATCCGCTTGCCAACGCAGGAAACACAGGTTCAATACTAGGGTCAGGAAGATCCCCTGGAGAAGGAAATGGCAACCCACTCCACTATTCTTGCCTGGAGAATTTCAGAGACAGAGGAGTCTGGCGGGCTACAGTCCATGGGGTCGAAAAGAGTTGGACACAACTGATCGACTAAGAACATTTCTATAAAAATATCCTTCCATGTAGAACATTTTCAGTGATTTTACTTACCTTGTCCCATCCTCTTTCTGATCAGGAAGAAAGGGCTCAATTCTCGATTCCATCCCTGAGGATAAAAGGAGCTGAAGAGAACTTCTTTATAATGTTCTACCATCTCTGTGGGCTGCATGGGGGACAGGTTTCAATCTCACCTGACTTGGAGGTCAGACAGGAAAGAGTGGAAACCATGGAAGGAAGTGATGGCTATCGTGGTGTGTGAACACTGCACGGAGACTGTAAACCTATGGATCCATGGTGGCAAGAGACTATGGACAGATATAACAGAATCCCTAAAGCCCCCAAGGAAAAGAAGCTGAAGTGAGAATCTGTGGGAAATAAAGACATTTTAAAACTGCTGTGTGTATGGTGGGAATAAAAGGTGAACTTCCAGTTATAAAATAGATAAATTCATGGGCATATAATGCACAGCATGGTGACAACAATTAACAAAACTGTGCTGCATATTTAAGAGTTGAAAAAAAGAGTCAACCTTACAAGTTCTTGTCACAAGAAAAAAAAAATGTAACTGTGTATGGTGCCAGGTGTTAAGTGGAATTATTACAGTGACCATTTTACTATATATCAGATCACATCAGATCAGATCAGTCGCTCAATCGTGTCTGACTCTTTGCAACCCCATGAATTGCAGCACGCCAGGCCTCCCTGTCCATCACCAACTCCCGGAGTTCACTCAGACTCACGTCCATTGAGTCAGTGATGCCATCCAGCCATCTCATCCTCTGGCGTCCCTTTCTCCTCCTGCCCCTAATCCCTCCCAGCATCAGAGTCTTTTCCAATGAGTCAGCTCTTCGCATGAGGTGGCCAAAGTACTGGAGTTTCAGCTTTAGCATCATTCCTTCCAAAGAAATCCCAGGGCTGATCTCCTTCAGAATGGACTGGTTGGATCTCCTTGCAATCCAAGGGACTCTCAAGAGTCTTCTCCAACACCACACTTCAAAAGCATCAATTCTTCGGTGCTCAGCCTTCTTCACAGTCCAACTCTCACATCCATACATGACCACAGGAAAAACCATAGCCTTGACTAGACGGACCTTTGTTGGCAAAGTAATGTCTCTGCTTTTGAATATGCTATCTAGGTTGGCCATAACTTTCCTTCCAAGGAGTAAGCGTCTTTTAATTTCATGGCTGCAGTCACCATCTGTAGTGATTTTCGAGCCCAGAAAAATAAAGTCTGACACTGTTTCCACTGTTTCCCCATCTATTTCCCATGAAGTGATGGGACCAGATGCCATGATCTTCGTTTCCTGAATGTTGAGCTTTAAGCCAACTTTTTTACTCTCCACTTTCACTTTCATTAAGAGGCTTTTGAGTTCCTCTTCACTTTCTGCCATAAGGGTGGTGTCATCTGCATATCTGAGGTTATTGATATTTCTCCTGGCAATCTTGATTCCAGCTTGTGCTTCTTCCAGCCCAGCATTTACAAATATTGAATTAGCATGTTGTACACCAGAAAATGATGCTATATGTCCATTACACCTCAATTTAAAAAAATTTTTCTGTCCTCAAAAAAAAAAAAAATAGTCTTCCATGATCTAGGGTGACCAACTATCTTAATTTTTCGAGGACTGTCCCAATTTTACCACGGAAAGCCCTGTATCCTAGGAAATCTTTTGGTTGGTGGTTTGTTGTTTTAGTCGCTAAGCCATGAGATGACATGGAAGGTAGCCCCCCAGGCTCCTCTGTCCATGGGATTTCTCAGCAAGAATGCTGGAGTGGGTTGCCATTTCCTTCTCCGGGGGATCTTCCCAACCCAGGGATCTAACCAGTGTCTCCTGCATTGCAGGCAGTCTCTTGAATTGCTGTTGGATTCTTTACTGACTGAGCTACCAGGGAAATCCTTTAGTCTCTGGCAAACAGAACTGGTAGGTCATCCTAGTGATCCCCCCTGACCCCTACTATCGCCTGTCAGCTGTATACGGAGGCTCCCAAGCCATAGATCACAGTTCTCAAACTTTCACTTATACCAGCATCACCTGAAAGCCTGGATAAAACATGGGTTTCTGGGCCCCAACACCCACAGTTTCTGGTTCAGTAGGTCTGGGGATAAGGCTCAGGAATTTCCATGTCTAACAGATTCCCAAGTGAGACAGGTGCTGCTGGGTCAGGGACCACACTTTGAGAATCCCACCCTAGGTCAGAGGGTCTCAGACTTTGCTTCAAGTGAGAGTGACTTGGAGAGTTTTGTTTTGTTTTTCTAAAGTCCTGTTATCCAGGCTATTCCCCAGATCAATCATACCAGCATCTCTGAGAACAAGTCCTGGCTGGCAGTAGATTTCTAAGCTCTTCTCTGTCTCTCTCATGCATGCTCAGTCATGTCTGACTCTTAGGACCCCATGGATTGTAGCCCACCAAGCTCTTTAAGCTCTATGGGTAATTCCAATTTTCAGCCACATTTGAGAACCAGTGAGTTGGACCATAAAGAAGGCTGAGCACTGAAGAATTGATGCTTTTGAATTGTAATGCTGGAGAAGACTTTTGAAAATCCCTTGGACTGCAAGAAGATCAAGCCAGTCAATCCTAAAGGAAATCAACCCTGAATATTCTTTGGAAGCACTTTCGCTGAAGCTGAAGCACCAATACTTTGGCCTCCTAGTGCAATCAGATTAGAAAAGACCCTCATTCTGGGAAAGACTGAAGGCAAAAGGAGAAGGTGGTGACAGAGGATGAAATAATATCTCCTCTAGAGATATTATTAAGATATAGGCTTTTATTCAGTCTGTCTGGGAAAGAGCCTTGGATTCTGCATGTTTAACATGTTGCTAGGTCATGATGGAGCAACTGATCTGAGCAACCACACTTGGCGTAGCAAGGCCCCAGCTCAGTGATCCTGAGACTTCTGTGTATCAGAATCACCTGGAATATCTTGTAAGAACATGAAGATTGCTGGGTCCTACACCCCACACTTCTGATGCAGTAGACCCAGATGGCATCCAAGAATTTGCATTTTTAAGAAGTTCCCCAAGAAAGTTCTGGCTACTCATGCCCTAAGAAGAGAAAGGAGTGGATCCTGAGGGGCAAACAATAACAACAAAGGTTCATGACTTTGATAGAGATCCTGACCCATTTTAGGGAAGCACTCAAGGTTCTGACAGGAAAAGTGAACACCTAAGATGCCCCAAGGTCTCCCTTTGATGCTGAGAAATGGAAACAAAATCCATCTTAATGTCAGTATTCACTATACAGCTTCTGATGCCAAATCGGGCCCGTTCAGCAATATCTTACCACAGTCAATACATCTAGAGGTTCAAATTTACAGCTGCCTTCCGCACGCCTGAAAATTCCGTCCTTACTGCAACCCTAGGAGAGAAGCACTATTTTTTTCCCTTCACATTGTGTTTGAGGAAACTGAGGCACAGTGAAGGAAAGTAACGTACCCAAGGTCATGAAATTAGAATCAAGACTTGAAACCAGATAGTCTGACTCCAGTGTTCGCTGTCATAAAGATCACCCTGGACCATCTCCCTCAGGGAGCAGAGAAAAAAACAATGACCTGAACAGAAACATCCAGACCTTATTATTTAAGATAATTAGAACAAATATCCTGTCTCCTTCCAAAGTCTGGTACTCACTGAGGCTTTAACCATTTACAGGGAAAATATAAAACCACAGGAGGAAAAAAGGACATGAAATAGCCCACCAAAACCTTAAAGGATCATTGAAGGTCCCCAGACATCTGCTTCATAGCAGAGGCCTGGGAAATTGTGAGCAACATTTTCTGCAGCCCCATCCACCAGATGATTATGCTCAGAGCAGATCCAGAGCAATTCCTTACCCATCTGTGACTCTGAACAAGTCACCAAATCTTGCTTAGCTTCAGTTTCCTCATCTAGAAAAGCAGGACTCAGAACAGAACCTGCCTCCTAGGAGTGTGGTGAGAGTTAAATCAGGCATTGCATGCTGACAGAGCGTGATCCACTGGAGAAGGGAATGGCAAACCACTTCAGCATTCTTGCCTTGAGAACCCCATGAACAGCATGAAGAAGGCTGAGCACCAAAGAACTGATGCTTTCAAACTGTGGTGCAGGAGAAGACTCCCGAGAGTCCCTTGGACTGCAAGGAGATCCAACCAGTCCATCCTAAAGGAACTCAACCCTGAATATTCATTAGAAGGACTGATGCTGAAGCTGAACTTCCAATACTTTGGCCTCCTGATGCAAAGAGCCAACTCACTAGGAAAGACCATGATGCTGGGAAAGACTGAAGGCAGGAGGAGAAGGGGACAACAGAGGATGAGATGGTTGGATGGAACACCGACTCAAAGGACATGAGTTTGAGCAAACCAGGAGATAGTGAAGGACAGGGAAGTCTGGCGTGCTGCAGTTCACGGGGCCACCAGAGTTGGACACGACTGAGCGACTGAATAAATTGCATGTCAAGCACTCAATCTGGTGTCTGCATTAAAGATGTGGTAACTATTCTGAGCTATTACTGGCATCTTTTTTTTAAATCTACTTTGAAGGATTATTATGAGGATTGGAAATAATATATGTGCCATGCCTGGCCCTAAAACACAAAAGATGCTATTGTTAATATCCCCACCGTGGACATGTGTCATGTGACCTTTAAGGAAATCAGAATATTTAGAGCACTTATCCTGTTTCCAGCATTCACTCATTCAACAATTATGACTGGGGGGCTTCCCTGGTGGTCCAGTGGTTAAGACTCCACCCTTCCACTTCAGGGACCATGGGTTGAGTCCCTGGTGGGGAAACGAAGATCCCACAGGCCACACAGTGCAGCCAAAGAAAGAGAACTATCCTACAAAATCCTACTCTGTGCCCTGTGACCTAAGTGGGAAGGAAATCCAAGAAAAGAGGAGACATAAGTATACATATAGCTGATTCACCTTGCTACAGAGTGGAGACTAACGCAACTTAATGCAACATTGTAAAGCAAATATACTCCAACTTAAAAAAGAAAGACATCACTCTCATTGTCACACACACACAAACAATTACTATTGGAAATGGGTCACATTCTGTGTCTATTTTGAAGATGGAAAATATATGGATGGATCGGATGTGGAACATGGGAGAAAGAGGACTCTCAGAGCTGATCAAAAGTACACAGTCTTCCCACCAACAGTGTAACAGGGTTACCTTTTCTCCACACCCTCTCCAGCATTTATTGCTTATAGACTTTTGGATCGCAGCCATTCTGACTGGTGTGAAGTGGTACCTCATAGTGGTTCTGATT
>NW_011494912.1:2637934-2638625 GCF_000754665.1 Bison bison bison | reverse complement strand
AGTTTGCCTTCCGACCAACAGTGTAACAGGGTTCCCTTTTCTCCACACCCTCTCCAGCATTTATTGCTTATAGACTTTTGGATCGCAGCCATTCTGACTGGTGTGAAGTGGTACCTCATAGTGGTTCTGATTCGCATTTCTCTGATAATGAGTGATGTTGAGCATCTTTTCATGTGTTTGTTAGCCATCTGTATGTCTTCTTTGGAGAAATGTCTAGTTCTTTGGCCCATTTTTTGATTGGGTCATTTATTTTTCTGGAGTTGAGCTGTAGGAGTTGCTTGTATATTTTTGAGATTAGTTGTTTCTCAGTTGCTTCATTTGCTATTATTTTCTCCCATTCTGAAGGCTGCCTTTTCACCTTGCTAATAGTTTCCTTTGATGTGCAGAAGCTTTTAAGTTTAATTAGGTCCCATTTGTTTATTTTTGCTTTTATTTCCAATATTCTGGGAGGTGGGTCATAGAAGATCCTGCTGTGATGTATGTCAGAGAGTGTTTTGCCTGTTACAGCCACTATGGAGAACAGTGTGGAGATTTCTTAAAAAAACTGGAAATAGAACTGCCTTATGATCCAGCAATCCCACTGCTGGGCATACACACTGAGGAAACCAGAAGGGAAAGAGACATGTGTACCCCAATGTTCATCGCAGCACTGTTTATAATAGCCAGGACATGGAAGCAACCTAGATGTCCA
>NW_011494912.1:2618071-2637834 GCF_000754665.1 Bison bison bison | reverse complement strand
ACAATGGAGTATTACTCAGCCATTAAAAAGAATACATTTGAATCAGTTCTAATGAGGTAGATGAAACTGGAGCCTATTATACAGAGTGAAGTAAGCCAGAAAGAAAAACACCAATACAGTATACTAACGCATATATATGGAATTTAGAAAGATGGTAACAATAACCCTGTGTATGAGACAGCAAAAGAGACACTGATGTATAGAACAGTCTTATGGACTCTGTTGGAGAGGGAGAGGGTGGGAAGATTTGGGAGAATGGCATTGAAACATGTATAATATCATGTATGAAATGAGTTGCCAGTCCAGGTTCGATGCATGATACTGGATGCTTGGGGCTGGTGCACTGGGACGACCCAGAGGGATGGTATGGGGAGGGAGGAGGGAGGAGGGTTCAGGATGGGGAACACATGTATACCTGTGGCAGATCCATTTCGATATTTGGCAAAACTAATACAATATTGTAAAGTTTAAAAATAAAATAAAATAAAATTAAAAAAAAGAAATATGGTAATATAATAAAATGGCAGAAATCTGGAAACAATAAAAAAGCATGTGTTTGTTAAAAAAACAAAAGTACACAGTCTTAGGCATCATAGTGAAAGTGAAATGGAGGAAAAGAGAAAGAAGGAGGTGAAGCTGGAGACACAGACAGGGTACAGTTCATAAGGAAACCTGTGCACGAGATGTGTGTTCTTCTCTCAAAGGCAATGGGGAGCCCTGGAAGGGCTAAGAGCCGAGGAGAGCTGACTGGAAGATGAGACCGAGTGCAGTCACTGCAAGGCACATGGAAAGTTAGTTCCCTGAGCAAGAATCTAACCTGGACCCCGTGTGGAAGCTTGCAGTCTTAACCACTGGACTGCCAGGGAAGTCCCAGAAAGTCTTACACAGTAGCTTGGGTGAAGCACAGTGGGGCCTGAATTTGAGGCAAGCACAGGAGGAATGGACCGGAAGGGAGACAGGAGAGTGAGTTGGTGTGTTGGCATGAATTGTTGGTTGATTGAATGGAGAGGGTGAGAGGACAGAGACTCCGTCCAAATGGACTCCCAGGTTTCCAACTTGGTAGCCATGGTAGAAATTGCCAGTCATCAGCCCTTCTTCATTCTGGTACCTATATACAATGGAATATTACTCTACCATAAAAAATTAGATAATGCATTTGCAGCAACATGGGGGGGTTATCTTCACTAGAGATTATCATACTGCATGAAGTAAATCAGAAAAAAACAAATACTATGGATATCACTTATACGTGGTAAAATACGACACAATTGAACTTTTGTGTCCCTACGAAATAGGAACAGACTCATAGACACAGAGAATAGATTTGTGATTGCCAAGGTGGAGCTGTAGTGGGGGAGGGATAGACTGCAACTTTGGGATTAGCAGCTGCAAACGATTGTATAGAGAATGGATGAACAATACCATTCTACTGTACAGCACGAGAAACTACATTCTATATCCTGTAATGGACCTTAATAGAAATGAATATAAAATATATATATATATATATAACTGAATTACTTTGCTGTACACCAAAAACTAAACACCACTGTAAATCAGCTATTATATGCATGTGCTGTCCAGGTCTTTGCAACCCCATGGACCACAGACCACCAAGCTCTTCAGTCCATGGAATGTTTCAGGTAACAATACCAGTGTGTGGTGCCGTTTCCTCCTCCAGGGGATCTTCTCGACCCACGGATTGAATCCATGTCTCCTTTGTCTTCTCTATTAAGGCCTCTAGAAGCAAATACGTCGTCCTGGATGGTGGAAAACCAACTACTGGAAAAACCACAGCTTTGACTAGACGAACATTTGTTGGCAAAGTAATGTCTCTGCTTTTTAATATGCTGTCTAGGTTGGTCATAACTTTTCTTCCAAAGGGCAAGCATCTTTTAATTTCATGGCTGCAGTTACCATCTGCAGTGATTTTGGAGCCCAAAAGAATAAAGTCTGTCACTGTTTCCATTGTTTCCCCATCTATTTGCCATGAAGTGATGGGACAAGATGCCATGATCTTAGTTTTCTAAATGTTGAGTTTTAAGCCAACTTTTTCGCTCTCTTCTTTCACTTTCATCAAGAGGCTCTTTAGTTCTTCTTCACTTTCTGCCATAAGAGTGGTGTCATCTGCATATCTGAGGTTATTGATATTTCTCCCGGCATTCTTGATTCCAGCTTGTGCTTCATCCAGCCCAGCATTTCTCATGGTGTACTCTGAATATAAATTAAATAAGCAGGGTGACAGTATACAGCCTTGACGTACTCCTTTCCCTATTTGGAACCAGTCTGTTGTTTCATGTCCAGTTCTAACTATTGCTTTCTGACCTGCATATAAATTTCTCGAGAGGTAGGTCAAGTAGTCTGGTATTCCCAACACTTTAAGAATTTTCCAGAGTTTGTTGTGGTCCACACAGTCAAAGGCTTTGGCATAGTCAATAAAGCAGAAATAGACGTTTTTCTGGAACTCTCTTGCTTTTTCAATGATCTAGCAGATGTTGGCAATTTGATCTCTGGTTCCTCCGCCCTTTCTAAATCCAGGTTGAACATCTGGAAGTTCATGGTTCACGTGCTGTTGATGCCTGACCTGGAGAATTTTGAGCATTACTTTACTAGCATGTGAGATGAGTGCAATTGTACAGTAGTTTGAGCATTCTTTGTCATTGCCTTTCTTTGGGATTGGAATGAAAACTGACCTTTTCCAGTCCTGTGGCCACTGCTGAGCTTTCCAAATTTGGGGGCATATTGAGTGCAGCACTTTCACAGCATCACCGTTTAAGATTTGGAATAGCTCAACTGGAATTCCATCACCTCCACTAGCTTTGTTTGTAGTGATGCTTCCTAAGGCCCACTTGACTTCACATTCCAGGATGTCTGGCTCTAGGTGAGTGGTCACACCATCATGATTATCTGGATTGTGAAGATCTTTTTTGAATAGTTCTGTGTATTCTTGCCACCTCTTCTTAATATCTTCTGTTTCTGTTAGGCCCATACCATTTCTGTCCTTTATTGTGCCCATCTTTGCATGAAGTGTTCCCTTGGTATCTCTAATTTTCTTGAAGAGATTTCCAGTCTTTCCCATTCTATTGTTTTCCTCTATTTCTTTGCACTTATCACTGAGGAAGGCTTTCTTATCTCTCCTTGCTATTCTTTGCAACTGTGCATTCAAATGGGAATATCTTTCCTTTCCTCCTTTGCCTTTTGCTTCTCTTCTATTCACAGGTATTTGTAAGGCCTCCTCAGACAACCATTTTGCCTTTTTGCATTTCTTTTTCTTGGGGATGGTCTTGATCACTGCTTCCTGTACAGTGTCAGGAACCTCTGTCCATAGTTCTTCAGGCACTCTATCTATCAGATCTAATCCCTTGAATCTATTTCTCACTTCCATTGTATAATCATAAGGGATTTTATTTAGGTCATACCTGAATGGTCTAGTGGTTTTCCCTACTTTCTTCAATTTAAGTCTGAATTTGGAAATTGGAGTTCATGGTCTGTGCCACAGTCAGCTCCAAGTCTTTTTTTTTTTTTTTTGCTGTCTGTATAGAGCTTCTCCATCTTTGGCTGCAAAGAATATAATCAATCTGATTTGGGTGTTGACCATTCGGTGGTGTCCACGTGTAGAGTCTTCTCTTGTGTTGTTGGAAGAGGGTGTTTGGTATGACCAGTGTGTTCTCTTGGCAAAACTCTATTAACCTTTGCCTTGCTTCATTCTGTACTCCAAGGCCAAATTTGCCTGTTACTCCAGGTATTTCTTGACTTCCTACTTTTGCATTTCAGTCCCATAATGAAAAGGACATCTTTTTTGGGTGTTAGTTCTAAAAGGTCTTGTAGGACTTCAAAGAACTGTTCAACTTCAGCTTCTTCAGCATTACTGGTCAGGGCATAAGACTTGGATTACTATGATGTCAAATGGTTTTTGCCTTGGAAACGAACAGAAATCATTCTGTCGTTTTTGAGATTGCATCCAAGCACCCCTGCCCAGAAATGTGATATTATTAACACAACTAGAACAGATTCCTTGCTCAGGGGGAAATTTGCATTCACCAAGCTTATGGGCCTAATATCTAAAGCCAAACAGTGGTTTCTCAATGTGCAGTGAGAAAATGTATAACTATCACATACAGGGTTTGAGGAGCATATAGCACAGTGAGAAGAATTCATCTGATGCCCTGAATGTTTGAGCACCTCTCATTAAAGCAGAGTTGACCTTAGCAAAGAGTCAGACATGAATGAATGCCTGAGCATGTGTGTGTGCCCAAGTTGACTACAATTTTCAGGAACATCTTTTCCACGTTGGAGGCATTCTGGTCCAGCACCAGAAACACTAGAAGGGACTTCCCTGGTGGCTCGGTGGTTAAGAGCTCACCGGCCAATGCAGGGGACACAGGTTTGATCCCTGGTCTGGGAGGATTCCACATGCCACAGAGCAACTACTGAGCCCATGCGCCCTAGAGGCTATGCTTCGCAACAAGAGAAGCCACCACCATTAGAAGCCCTCACACAGCAACGAAGACCCAGCACAGCCAAAAGTAAATTAATTAATTTAAAAAGAAGCACTTCGAGATCTCTGTTAAGGGGTGACACTGGGCTTCGTTGGGGGCTCAGACAATGAAAAATCTGCCTGAAATGCAGGACACGTGGGTTCCATTTCTGGGTCAGAAAGATCCCCTGGAGAAGGGGATGGCTATCCACTCCAGTATCCTTACCTGGAGAAGCCCATGGACAGAGGAACCTGGTGAGTTACAGTCCATGGGGTCACAAAGAGTCGGACACGACTCAGCGACTAACACTTCACAAGAGTCCCACTACCTCATGACAGGACCTGCATTTCCAACAGGGCTTCTCCCGATTGCCAATGTCTTTCTTTGAATGTGTGAACTGCTATAATAAGGTGGCTGACTGCTCTGTCTCTTTAAGGTGACTTTGCCCTGTTCCACTCTGATCTATTATGTATCCGTATTAAAGTTTAACTGCTCAGAAGGCCGCCTGATTTCCCTCACTTCTAAGATCTTAAGCAGTGACTCATGTTAGACCCCAAAGACTGACAAGAGCAATGAAACTAGACTGATCTCTGCCTGTGGCATAGAAACCTTTCTCATGACTTCATAGTCTAATGTTTTGTTTAGTACCAGTGAGACTTCAAATTTTAGGCCGCAGGGAAATTTTTCAGAAAGGTCCCACATAACCCTCGTGCTTAGCAAGTAAGCTGTCATTTCCCCAGAAAAGGACTTTAGATCAGGATCTCGAAGGAATTCCAAGACTGGCTGGACGTCGTTATGCCCCTGCTGGTAGGGGCCAGTGGCTGGCTTAATTCATATTTGAATCTCATGGGGCAATCACTGGCATGGTAACGTCACAATTCCCTTCACTACTGTCACCTCCTGTGGTTCAAGCCTTCTCTCTTCTCCCTAGGAGGCAGATGAGTTATACCATATTTGGACAGCTAAATGGTAAGCCCATATATATATATATATATATATTTTTTTTTTTTTCCCCTAAAAAAGGCTTCCTGGCACTAGAGGTGAGTTCCAAGCACATTGCTGATATGATAGTCAATTTCTCTGGCACTGGCATGATGGAAACAACTCACTAGGGATACACAGGTCAGCATATGCAAAATACATCATTTCAAGGGGCAATTTGCATGGGTGGATGCAGCCCTGAAAAGCACAGCCCTGAAAAGACAAAGAGCCAGTGGGCTCCTTCTACCCTTTAAGCTGGCACCTGTCTCCAAACAAATAGCACAGAATCGGTCTTCAACTCCTCTGTCCCTGGCTGTCCACCTAGAAATGTCAAGGAGATCAGGGGTAGCCCCCAGCTGCCTGCCCCCAGCAATTCCCAGAGCACAGTCTCTGAACCTTGACTACAAACCAAGATAGTTGAACTAGTTCTAAAGGCCCTTCTGATTCCCATGTTCTATTTTAACTGATGCTTTATTAGTTACAAAACTAGAGCTTACCAGGCACATAGGGATCAATTCACAATAGAAGAAAAGCAGTCATTTGTTTAGCAAGTACTTATGAGCATCTTCTACACAGGGGGCAAGCTATGCTCTGCCGTGGGAGATTCAGTTACGACAGAGGTGCTATTTTGATTCTACCATTTTGTCTTGGCAACTCTTTACTTCCCTCTTGGAACAAGTTGTTAAAGTTATAAGGTTTGTTTTGTTTTTGTTTTTTACTATTTATTTTCCCTGTGTTCTGGGCACATCAGCCCCTCTATACTACAGAAGAACAAATCTGACTCCATATTAAATGTTTCTTTCACTTTAACCTTTGTATACTATTGGTTTTGCTACAAGTTAAGAATCCTCTAATATGGAGTACATACTACATGTACACAAAGAAGACAGTGGGAGCTTTCATTCTGGAGGCATCCAGAAAGGATCCAGAAAGGCAGCAAGTGCTTTCATTCTGGAGGCATCACAGAGGGCTTTATGGAGGCTGTGGCATCTGAAGCCAGGTAATACTGAGGCAGCGCATCTGAGAACGGGATGAGTATACACAGGGAGCTGGGCATCTGGGACGTGCCTGAGGCAATAGGGAGTGAGTCTCACTCTGTATGCTGAGTCTGCCCCCAGACTCCAGGAGAGGGTGGACAGGGAGAGAGGGACCCTGGTGCTTTCCTCTACAATGCAAGTTCCTCTGTGTCACTTGCAAGGGAAGGGACCTAAAACTTGCAGTATAGCAGGTCAGGCTCTAGTCCTAGGCTGCCCACATATTAATCTTGCATGTGCTCTTTTGCCAGCCGTGTGGCCATAGGCAAATTATTTAACTTCTCCTGCCTCAGTTTCTGCAGGTGGAAGATGGGGTTAATCGCACTCATAGTGCTGGGGAAAGGATTAAATGAGACAAGGTAAGCACAGCAGGTAGCGTGGGCCCACAGAGCCAGGGCCACGATAACTGCATACACTGTTACGATGATACAGCATGGCAATATTGCATCATAATACGACATGAGATTCTCCCAGGCTGGAAGTGAATATCCTGTGTAGTGCTGTCTATTCTCTGAGCACTGCTTGTCACCTCATCCGGAACTTCTACATCCACTCCAAGCCATCAGAATAAACTAGAGGGTTAAGATATTTTCAAACTAGATTTTCTTTTCAGAAATAGGTAAAAGCAGCATTTAAAAAAAATAATAAAACCTCTGAAACTAATCTCAACCTCTTGGCAATCTACTCCAGAAAAATGACAATGATGATGTGTGTGCATGCTAAGTTGCTCCAGTTGTGTCTGACTCTTTACAACCCTATGGACTGTAGCCAGCCCGGCTCCTCTGTCCATACGATTCTCCTGGCGTGGGCTGTCATGCCCTTCTCCCGGAGATCTTCCTGACTTGGGAGTTGAACCCACGTCTCCTGCACTGGCAGGTGAGTTCTTTAACACCAGCACCACCAGGGAAGCCTGATGATGATAAATGATGCTCATTGAGCACCTACTATTTGCCAGGCATTGCTCTAAAAATATATTCTTTCCTTCCATTCCTTTCATATCCTGACAAGGTGAGTTGTAGTGTTACATGAATTTTAGGATAGAAAAACTGAGGGCTTCCTTAGAAGGACTTGTATCCAACCTGGGCCGGTCCAACATGAAACAAGAGCTCGTTTCTCAAAGCAAAGAGGCTTCCAACATAGTGGTCCTGAGTTTTGCTCCACATCGTACGTTTGCCACGTGTGGGAATGGCTGGCTCTCCCGCCACCCACCATCACCAAGCGAAACCATGGCCAGGCTGGGATGTCTCCCCAGGCTGCCGAAACGAAACAGCCTGCCCAGCAGGTGACCGGCATCCCCGAGGGGTGTCATTGCCACTTTCTGATTAGAGACTCTGTGGTTCTCCCACCCTATCTGGAAAAACCTGGGAAAGATTGTAACCCCCAGAAGGTTAAGATCAGACCATCTTTCTCAACGAGTGTGAGGCTACCAGGCCATCATCCCAGAGAACCATCAGCACTACATCCTGGTGCTGGATCGAGTTCAGAAGCATCCTCACGGGCTTCACACGGGGATGCTCCTGATGACAGACAGCAGGGAGGCTCAGATTCCCCAAGAATGTTCACTCTCAGAAGCTATTCCCCACCTGCTTTCATCTCTATCACTTGTCCAATACCCTCTCCCTGGGTTGCAAGAACCAGATTCCTTTCCAGAGAGAAGTTGACAGATATACAGGAGTGAGGAGTTGGACATTTTTCAAGAAAAGGCTTTGATCTGGAAAAAAAAATAGGGGTTGTCCATTTATTTATTCATCCTTCCCCCCAACTTCCTAGAAAATAATTCTTTTATCACTTTCATACTTCAAAAATTTGGGGGCTTCCTGATAACTCAGATGGTAAAGAGCCTGCCTGCAATGCACAAGAGGCCAGTATGACCCCGGGTTGGGAGGGCCTCCTGGAGAAGGGAATGTCAACAAACTCCAGTATTCTTGCCTAGAGAATTCCACTGGAAGACCATGGGGTCACAAAGAATCGGACACAACTGAGTGACTAACACTCTCACTCTCACTGCGAAAATTTAATTATCACCTATAATACAAGTTTGAATTTAAGGCTCTTCCAAATCTAGCCCTAAACTATTTATTCATACATATTTCTGCAGTGATCCCATGGGATCTGCTCCAGCCCAACTGGTTCACCCAGAGCTCACTGTCCTTCATACTTGGTGGCCTGGTTCCTTCCCTGGTGGGCTCATTAACACTAGTCCTCCTGCCTGCGCCACCCTCGTCCCTCCTTTCAGGGATATGCTCATATCAGCTTCCTTCAGAAAGCCTGCTTGAACCACTTCATCACACAAGGCCCCTCCCTCTCCTTGGGAGGGTGTTGTCCCCACGCGGCCCTGGCTTCGTAGAGACGTGTCATCTTTTCACTGCTAGTTGACATTCCATTAATTTACAAAATTCAACAAATTTATTGACGTTTGGGCAAGATACCCAGCTCCCTCTGCCCTGCAGAGATCTGAAGACATAATCCCACCCTACAAGGAGTTTATCATCTGGTAAGAAAGATACATGTGCCATGGAACTCAGCAGCTAACAGAATGAAATAGATGCTCTGGAGATGTATGAGGAATGTGTAGGCGCATGATAGAAGGACACAGAATTCTAAAACACAGCCCTCCTGTAGGGCCCCAACGTCCAGCTAATAAGCCAGATGAGGGGCTGGACACAAATCCACAACATATCAGCCCCTGTGATCATCCCAAGGTCTATTCTCTTAATACAAACATTCTTTTTTTCTCTAGAAATTGTCCACTTGACACTCTGCTCTATGTTACATGGCAGCCAAGATGGGAGAGGAGCTGGGGGAGAAGGGATCCGTGTGTGCGTAGGGCTGAGTTACTCTGCTGTGCACCCGAAACTGTCACATTGCTAATCAGCTATCCTCCACTATAGAACAAAATGTTTAAAAATAAACAGAAACTGTCCACTTGGAAGTCATGTGCATGCCCTTCCAAAGAGGCTGTGGTGCAGGGTGGGCCTGTCTGTATGGAGAGAGAAGGGTCAGGAAGACGGAATTTGACACCTGGAAGTGGGAGGCCAGAGAAACCATCTGGAGAGGGGTGGGGGGCAGTTTTAGACAAGAAGTTCAGCCCATTTCATATAAGCAATCTGGTGTCAACCCAGAGTTAAGAACTTCAACAGGGAGGAGCCGATGTGATGGGTGTCCAGGAGTCCGTGAAAGTGAAAGTCGCTCAGTCGTGTCTGACTCTTTGCGACCCCATACAGTCCATGGAACTCTCCAGGCTGGAGTGGGGAGCCATTCCCTTCTCCAGGGTAATCTTCCCAATCCAGAGATTGAACCCTGGTCTCCCACATTGCAAGTGGATTCTTTACCAGCTGAGCCACCAGAGAAGCCCAGAATATTGGAGTGGGTAGCCTATCCCATCTCCAGCAGATCTTCCCGACCCAGGAATCAAACCAGGGTCTCCTGCATTGCAGATGGATTCTTTACCAGCTGAGCTACCAGGGAAGCCCCACAGAGTCCATGGTACCCAGCAAACCTGGAGGGGTGAGGCAGATGTCAAAGGTGAAAGCAGCAAAAGCCAAAGTTGGGGGTCAGACAAGATTGGAAGGTCAAGGCAGCAGGATCTCCCATGGAGAAGCTGGTGAGGGTCAGTGGGAGAGCACAGAGAGAAGCCCGTCTACCAGCAGACAGAGTCTGCCCGCTTGTGGGGCTCCTTCCCAGTGCTAGTTCCTGCTGAATGGGAAGACGAAGTGCTCCCACCAGCAGCAGAGGGTCTCAGCCCTGGTCCTTCTCAGGACCTGAGACCCAAGTAAAGGATTCCCACCAAAGCTCCAACAATACTGTTCTCTTCCTTTCAAGGACACTAAGCAACCCCTGATGTAAAATATCTCTGAGTCATCAGTTGCCTTCAGCATGTCATCAGAGCAACCATAGCTTAGAAATGGCTGCACACCCTCCTGAGTGTCTTCCAAACTCAGTTTATATCAGACAGGACATCCAAACCTAGTCAACGCTAGACTATTCAGTAAACTTGGAGAAGCTGGGTCTTGGTGATCACTCTTCTGAAGGATTTGGGGACCCTGCCCCTCTAATACACGGGGAGATGCCTCTTATGTCTCTGCTAAGTACATATCCATCAGAGGTTAAAAAACAGTGATAGTCTCCATAATTCTCCCAGGAATGAGGAGAAGCGGTACCACATCATGGTTATGAGGAAACACCGTGGTGCCAGACAACTTGCTTTGAACGTAGGCGCTGTTCCTTATTTCCTATGTGACTTTGGACAAGTTACTTCGCTTCTCTGTGCATTTCCCCCCAACCATAAAATAGTAACGACCATAATAGTACCCACTTCATAAGCTTGGGGGTAAAGATTAAACATAAGTCAAATTCTTAGGCAAGTGCTGAATAAATTATAAGTATTACTATTTGCTTTAAAAAAATAGACAACATTTTTTTAAATTTTATTTTAGCCAAGCCATGGATCTTGTGGGTTCTTAGCTCCCCGCTGACCAGGGACTGAACCTGGGCCATGGCAGAGTCCTAATCACTGGGCCACCAAGGAATCCCCCCAAATGGATAATACTTCACTGTACAAAGAAGTGAAGAAGTGAGTTTCCTAGAGCCAAATCCCATGCTCTGAAGTGGCTGAGTGGTGGCAAGCAGAAGCACAAACCCCAGAGTGCTCCATTCCCTTCGTGCAGAAATCCACCTGCCCTGTCCCTGAGCAGGAATGGCCTTGGCCCCATGTTTAACAGATCAGTTTCATAACTCGGGTTGCCTCCTTCATCTTTATTGTTCTCTGTGGTCACATGACACCTTTATTCTGTTCCTCTATATAAATATCATTTCTGTTTTCTGTATTTACTACTCAAATTGATGCATTATACCACAAGCTGTACATTTGTCTTCATTCCAAGGGAGTAATAGATCTTTCTCTCTCTTTTTTTTTGTAATTCAATAATTTGGTTTTCTATACAAAGCAATTCAAGTTTCTACTCCCGAGGGAAGGGGAAAAAACAAAATAAGCAAATAGTACCACCTCAGTATGAAAAGAGGGAGAAAGAGAGAGAGATTGATACAGAAACCCTGAGGGTGAGAGAGAGTGCAATTTCACTGGGAGAAATTACTTCTTAAACATCCGAGGTCTTGCACACCATTTGAATTCGACACAACTATTATTGGCCCGGGCTGGTTAGGACAAGAAGACAGGTAACAGGTCTAAACAGGGTGTTGTAAACCAGCCAAGAGTCTTCTTTTCCAGATGCTTGTACAAGCCAGGAGGAAAAAAAAGCTGTCTGAAATTCACACGGAGAGTTGGAAGGCACCCAGTAGTGACGAGTGACAGGGACAACTGCACATGGGATCAGGAGGAGACGAATCCCCAGCTGATGGAGGAGGCGGCTCTTAGCTTTGCTCCACCAGCAGTTAGTGAAGTGGAATCCCAGTCTCAGCCAAACAAATACCATGTGGGGACAGCAGAGAAGCTGAGAGGCTGCCACCTCCCAGCTGCGTGCCGCCTGGCAGATAACCTCTTCCAACCCAGGCCTGGGGCTTCTTTAAGAGCCCAGATAGAGGTCCATCCTTCTGTCACCTCAAGTCTCAGCTCTACTCCAGCTGGGAGCAGTCTAGCCCTCAACTATGTCCATGTGTATGTTCACATGTGTGTATATATATGTATGTACACACTTATGTATGTATGTCCATTATATCCCTCTGAGTGACTAAGTATGCACACACATACATATGTGTGTATGTGTGTGTGCATATGTGTACATATACATACATATGAAAGTGAAAGTGTTAGCTGCTCAGTCGTGTCCAAATCTTTGTGACCGCATGAACTGTAGTCTGCCAGGTTCCTCTGTCTATGAAATTCTCCAAGTAAGAATACTGGAATTGGTTGTCATTCCATTCTCCAGGGGATTTTCCCAACCCAGGGACACACACACACACAGACATATATATACACATTATAATATACTATATTAGAAATATATATATATACACACACGGTGTGTGCATGCTCAGTTGCTCGGTTGTGTCCAATTCTTTGCGACCCCATCGACTATAGCCCACCAGGCTCCTCTGTCCATGGGATTCTCCAGGCAAGAATATTAGAGTTGGTTGCCATTTCCTCCTCCAGGGAATCTTCCCAATCCAGGGATCAAACCTGCATCTCCTGTGTCCCCTGCATTGGCAGGCAGATTCTTTACCACTGCACCTCCTGGGAAGCCTGTATAAAGGGTACATATATATGTATGTATGTATGTGTGTGTATATATATGAAGGTTGTATATATATATGGCATATATATAATTTTATATATATATATATATAAGTATTTATATATAAAAGGTATTGTTTTGGAGAAACTTAAGCACTCTGTTTCAATTCTCTTCTTTTACAGAAAAAGGAAGGAAGTCCAGAAGCTTTAAGAGACTTGCTTAAGATGACACGGCTGGGATTTGAACCCAGTAAGACACCTGGCCTTTGCTCCCACAGGCTGCCCCTAGAGAAGCATCTTACAGGACCGAAAGGCTGATTTTTACAAGCTGAGCATGTTCAGTGCAGGCTCTCGAGACGTCTGAACACTCACTCCAAAGAGGGAGCCCCACGCGAAACTCTCTTACTCCTCGACATGTTCACACCTGCCGCCCCAACACTTAGGTCCCTGTGCTGCTTTATACACGCTCATATCCCCTGCAGTACTTTGACATGGACGCTGCTCGATCAATGTTTGTGAATGAATGAACGGTTGAGTGGGACACGAATAATGGGACTTTGCAGGGAGGTTCAGGGGGAATAAAGATTTACCTAACAATTTATGTTGCTCTTGACGTGCCATGCTTTTTTTCCTTGCCCAGGAGGCCAATAGCACAAACACATGCCTTACCATGAAAAATTCACAACTGTGCATTAGTCAGATACCCTGGTGACATTACTTGCAAACTGGAAAGCCAAGGTCACAGCAAAAGCTGCTGTAAATCAAAAGTGTCTTAAACACAGCATCCTCCTGTTGGGAAATCTGACCCATTTACTGCATTTCCCCCAGGATGAAGGCCATTTAGCTCACATCCTACTTAAAGCGAGGACGCCTGACACTCAAATACATCTGACGCCAACCTGTAACATGGGCCACTGGCTCCCCGGCCTCAATCCCTCTCCCCGCAGACAGCTTAAAGGCAAAGTTTATCCTATGCCAGGTGCATTAGACCATTGCAGGGGAAGATGTGAAAGGCTTGAAAGCAGCTTTCCCCAAACTGTTCCACATGCTATTTCTAGGTGTTTGGCAAATAAAAGCATTGCACCGTCAGAGTTCAGGGAAGCCGCGTCTACTCTATCCTATTCTTGAGAGTTCCACAAAGTGCTTATGAAAAATCCCACAGTAAAGGAACTCATTTAACCTTGCTTTACCCAGGGTCTCCTGATCATTCTGACAACTAACACTTTATACCAGGCGGCGGCAGCTCTGCGGAACCGCCAGCTCTGTGGTTATAGTTACTCATAGCTGTAGAGCCCACTGGGGCCCTCGCGGGGACTTCCCTTCCCGCTTCTCTGATGCCTTAGGGAGCATCGTAGGAGACGCTGCACAGGGAAGCAGTGATGAGAAGGGAAGCCTGCCCGCAGCCTTCTCACTCACCAAGGTCCTCAGGGGCCCGTCCAACGCCCCGGCGTCCAGAGGCTGTCAAGTAGAAGCAAACCCGGACTTAGTCAGGACGTTTATTCAAAAGGATTACTACAAAGTGGTGGGCAGGACTATTGAAATAGCGGGAACACTGTCCCTAAAGTCTGCATACAGCTCAGAATCAGGTGGAAGGGGCTTCCTTTTATAGAGAAGGGTGAGCAAGCCTAGAAAGACCAGATGTAGGCAAGTTCAGTGAAAAGGTGGCGTGACCGGGGGCTTCCCTGGCAGTCTAGTGGTTAAGACGCCACACTTTCAATGCAGGGGGCACGGATTCCATCACTGGTTGGGGAGCTAAGATCAAGCATGCCACACAGCGTGGCCAAAAACAAATAAATAAATCAAGTTGGCATGATTGGATAGTCCACCAGAGAAGGTTTCATGTGCGGGCCAGTCCATTCTCAGGAGGGGCATCTGCTGGCCAGGGCTGAGGGTGGGCCAAAGGCCAGGGCATGGAGGAAGGAGGGAAACTTAATGAAGTTTGGGTATTAAGCATTTTGTTCCAGTGGCTCCATGTGGATGCAATAGTTCGGTTAAATCCTTCGTGGAACAAAGACTAGAATCTGGAGGGTCTGGGTCTGACCCTGTTATCAGTTGACAAGGGTCGAGGGATCTATGGGTCTTATCTAAGTTGTATGGAGAATGGTGGGTCCTTGCAATAAGCCTGTATCCAGAACCCAAATGGGAAGGGGCTTCCTTTAACCCCTCCCTGGCTGTTTGCCAGGAATGAGCGCTCTGGGACAGTTCAGTGTTGGCAAGGCCTGTTCGCAGCTACATGAATCCAGCATCAATAGTATCCAAGGAACTCATTTCCTCCCACTCTTCACTAGAGTGCTGGCATGGTCAGGCTTTTCAGTAGAAGGAGGAAGATACAGTCATAGGGAGGAGTCTGAACTCTAAAACCTCATGGCGCAGGTGCAGGCAAGAAAGGAATGACAGAGATACCAGGTTACTGACCAGTATGAGTTCTTCCCTTCTTCCTCAGTAACAGAACTCCAATCATCAGCCTGTTCTGCTCCTAATACAGCCACAGGGCTGAGTTCTGGTAACAGAAGGACGTGGAAAGGGCAGGATTCCCAGGAGTGTTCCTTAAATAGGGATGGAGAGCTGGGGCAATGTTTTGCCCATCTGCTTATGTTCCTGCCTTGGCCTGGGATGTGCATGAAAGGGTTGGAATTCCAACTTCCACCCTGGGTCATGAGGTGACCTTGAAGATGGAAACCACACACTAAGAATGGTAGGAAAGGAAAATACAAGGAACCCAGCTCCCTGAAGACGCCATGAGCTGCCAGCCAGCCCAGAATGCTCTACCCCCTTGCTTCTATTTCTTGGGGAAAAAAACTGAAAAACAAAAATCTTTGTTATCAAGCCATTGTAACTTCCAATTTCTGTTGAACCAGCCCAATGAAACTCCTGATACACAGAGCTGGGGAAGCAGTGTAAAGGGACAGATCACTAATACTAAGAATACTTTCTACTATTAATCTTTGACAATCTCTTTCTGTACCCTAAGGCCACACTCACCATATACAAAATTTTCCAAAATGTCAAATTCTAACAAGAACATCCCTTGCATACTTGTGTAGCAATCTACAGCACATAGGCAGGGTTGGGGGCTGTACTGACCTTCGAACTCCTTTTACTGGAAGACCAGGATATGGCGTGGCAGCTGCGTAAGGAACCCATAAGGGTTACTGTCTTCTGAACATCGGTTCTATACTTACAGGTTTGAGTTTATCAGGCTAGCAGGGATGGGGCTCGTGTTTCATTCTAGTATAATATTTGCAAATGGCTCCTTGGGCTTTGTCTTACTAATGTGACTTAGTGCCAAGGTCTCAGGTATGTGCTGCTTGTAACCACCACCAGCAGGGAGAACAAGAGAAAGTGAGGCAGACACAGGACATTTAATCGGAATTCCTTGATCAGGCAGACAATGATGTGATTGCTCAATAAAGCGAGCCTCAAAATAAGCCTGGGTGAAGTTACCATGGGATTTCCCAAGCAGGAATGTGGCAATGGGTTGCCATTTCCTTCTCCAGGGGATCTTGCCAATTCAATCCCTGGGTTGGGAAGATCCCCCGGAGAAGGAAATGGCAACCCATTGCCACATTCCTGCCTGGGAAATCCCATGGACAGAGGAGCCTGGCGGGCTACAGTTCATGGGGTTGCAAAGAGTTGGGCATGACTGAGCACACACACATACATACCAAAACAAGCCTGGAAAAGCAAGCAGGTATTTTCACCCAGAACTCTGCTTAAATCCCCCTGCATGCCAGGTTGTGCTCTGGTTGGCTGTGGCCCGTGGCCCGTCACCAGGCTAGCACAATAGCGTCTGATGCAGACCAGAGCTCTGAGAAGCTATGTCTTACAGGCGTGATCATTGTGAAGAGTGGTTTATGAACGCTGAGAGCTCTCAACTCTCTCCAGAATGGATTCTTCAGATACTCTTTCTCAATGATACCCCCTTCCCCCAAAAAAGCTACAATGATGATGCAGAAAGAAAGAAGCATGGTCATGATCAGTGGCAGACCTGGAATTTTTGCTGATGTTGGTATTTACTCATTGCATGACCTAAACTACCCACATATTCTGGAACTTGTTTCTTCCTTTTTAAATTTTTATTGGAGTACAGTTGCTTTACAATGTCATGTTAGTTTCTGCTGTACAGCAAAGTAAATCAGCTACATGTATACATATATCCCCGATTTTTCGGATTTTCTTTTCCCATTTAGGTCACCACAGAGCACTGAGTAGAGTTCCCTGTGCTAAACAGTCTGTTCTCATTAATGACCTTTTTACACATAGTATTAATACTGTATTTATCTCAATCCCAAGCTCCCAATTCATCCCACTGCCTCTTTCCTCCCCTCTTGGTGTTATATGTTTGTTCTTTTCTTCATATGTTTATTAGTGACTTCTTGCTGCTATAAAAATTATACACAATGTTGGTATCAGGGTCAGCCTTCAGGTATATTTCCTCAGGGTAATTGCTCAGAATAAGGGTTGCTGTCTTCCGAACATCGGTTCGATACTTACAGGTTTGAGTTTATCAGGCAAGCGTGGATGGAGCTTGTGTTTCATTCTAGTATAATATTTGCAATTTTATAAGGTGTCTCATGTTCTCAATATTGTATCATTTTAGATAAAACAATTCTTTGTTCTCTCGGACTGTCCTGAGAATTGTAGGGTGCTTCACCTTTGCAGCCTCACCTGATAAACATCAGCAATGGCTCCCAGTCACTAGGATTCGCACACACAAACACACGTGAACAGACGCACATTTTCAAATGCCTCTGGGGGTGGGGATGAGGTGGGACAGCTTCTCATTGAGATGCGTGGAGTGGAAAGTTGTGGACAAAACAGACGAGGCTGCCTTAGGCTTTCCATGTAGTTCTTAGATTTTCACACAATTCTAGTAACCCGTGCCTTGTCCAGGATTTTAGGATGCCCAACAAGCACCTTAAAATCGTTTCCTTTATGATGAAATATTAGCAGTTAAGCCCAGGGTAGCTACCAATGCCCATCTCTGCTATTTTGTGGTTAATCCCGTCCGTCTCAATTCTACTACAGCTGGAGACATAAGACCACAGGGGTCTCTGAGTGCCAAGGTCACCACCACCGAAGTCTTCCAAGGGCTGATGAACCGAGGAGAGAACGCACTGTTAAGTTTTGCTTGGTAGGGAATGCGAATTAAATATTTGACTATATAAGGAACCCTGCTTTTCAACAACATTAGCTCCTTACACAATCAGCTGTCTTGGCCAAGGCACAAATAGAGTCTCCCAAATTAAATCTGCGGCTAGCTCTTTCCAGCCAATTTTCTGGAGTCAGAAGTTTGAATTCTTCCAAAGCTGTGGGTAAGGACAGGCACCAACAAAAATGTATGTAGGACTGTGTCAGCCACCATGAACGCCTGTTCCTTCCAAATGGAAGAAAACCTTCACAAGGGGGGAGAAAGCACCCTTCCTTTCTATGTCCCCCTTTTTGTCTGTCTGTCCCTCCCACTGGCAGTTATTCAGTGGAAGCTGGCTTTCAGTCAGTTTGGTAATGAACAGGAGGTACTCGCTGGCAATCACCAAGTTCTCAGTGATGACTTCTGTTAATAAAAGAGCAAAGAGTCTTTGCTGTTTGTCCTCCTCTGAGTGAAATCCTCCAATTTCCCAGGCTCCAGAAGGAAGTAACACCAATCATTAGGATCATGACTCAGCTGCTGCTGTTGTTTAGTCGCTAAGTCGAGTCCGACTCTTTGCAACCCCATGGACTGTAGCCCCATCAGGCTCCTCGATCCATGGAATTCTCCAGGCAAGAATACTGGTGTGGGTTGCCATTCCCTTCTCCAGGGGATCTTCCTGACCCAGGGATTGAACCTGGGTCTCCTGCGTTGGCAGAGAGCCACACACACTGAGCTACGAGGGGAGTCCACACCAATGTCTAGAGTTCTCTAAAAAGAATAGGACAAACATGGGAAAATATTGGGTACACAGAGACCTGTAAAACAAGTATAATAATACCTACTGCAGAGACTCTCCTGGGGTAAGATGAGCTGAAAGCTTAAGTTGAATATTGGATAATGTATAACCATCAGTGAAAGGATTCTTAGTACCATTCCTGCTCTTGATCTAAGGCCATTGCCAAGTTTTCAGAGACTGAAAGTAAGGGAAAAGCCTTGGGAAGCAAATCTGCTTGGCCTCTTTTTTAATCACTGTGTTTCATCAGCAACTTCTGCCAGTCCCCTGCAGAACAAACCTCACTCCTGCTCAGAAGGCAGCAGGTAGACACAGTGGTGTATGTGTTCCAGAAGCTCTCAGGCTGGTTTCAAAAAGCACCATTTTATCCAAGTGAATAATATGGTTTCCCTTCTGTAAGCAAAACCATGATATATAGGCAAACTCCACGTTAATTGGATAAACCAGTGGTAAAACCCCCAAAGAACAATTAACTTTCATGTGAAATACTCCCAGCTGAAATCTTGGAAAACTTGCATGTAATTAGTACTCTCTTCCAGCTCTCCAAAGTATAAAATACAATACATTAGGGCTTGTAACACTAATATCGCCAAGAACACAGCTAACATGGGGAAGTCTAATTTGCCACTAATATGTGGATGGCAGGGTGGTTGGTGCTTCCACCTGTTCAGGCTAATTGTTTTTAAAGTGATTTAGAAACTCTCTGCCCGATGGCCCATGGCTCTTGATGTATCAAGTCCCCAGTGCTGGGCTGCGGTAAGTCAGGAAATTTAGAAGTGACCTTTGAGGTCATTTGGTTCAGTTCCCAAGCAGTGGTTTATGGACCTGCTGCATTAGCAGCAGCTCAGTTTACAAATGAGAGTTTCCTGGGTTGCACCCTCAGAGATTCCGGGTCAGCAGGCTTTGGCTGGACCTCAGAAATCCCAATGAAAAATAAATAAATGAACACCTTCTGAATGCCTCTGGAAGATTCTGTTGTCCAGCCGTGCTTGGGAACTACTGATGTCCCCAGCCTTCTACTTAATGCAGAAATCCCCTGTATAACGTGAGTGATGGTGGGCATCCAGCCTCTGCTTGAACACGTCCGGGATTAAGCTCCAGTCAATGGCGGCTGCCTGGCCCGCCCCCCAGAGGGGCTCTGAGGGTATACCCCAGG
>NW_011494912.1:2613246-2617971 GCF_000754665.1 Bison bison bison | reverse complement strand
GATGGTGGGCATCCAGCCTCTGCTTGAACACGTCCGGGATTAAGCTCCAGTCAATGGCGGCTGCCTGGCCCGCCACACCGAGAGGGCCTCTGAGGTTATACCCAAGTCCAGTAGAAGAGAGTGCCAAGCTGATTGGTGCCCTCTGCCCTGGGCTTAGGTAAGGGCAGTAATATTGTTGTTCAGTCACTCAGTTGTGTCAGACCCCATGGACTGCAGCACACCAGGCTCCACTGTCCTCCACTATCTCCTGGAGTTCGCTCAAACTCGTATGTATTGAGTCAGTGATGTTATCCAACCATCTCATCCTCTGTTGCCCCCTTCTCCTCCTGCCCTCAATCTTTCCCAGCAACAGAGGCTTTTCTAATAGGTCGACTCTTCATATCAGGTGGCTGAAGTATTGGAGGTTCAACATCAGTCCTTCCAATGAATGGTCAGCGTTCACTTCCTTAAGAATTGACAGGTTTCATCTCTTTGCAGCCCATGGGACTCTCAAGAGTCTTCTCCAGCACCACAGTTTGAAAGCACCAATTCTTCAGCGCTCAACCTTCTTTATGGTCCAACTCTCACATCAGTACACGATTACTGAAAAACCATAGCTTTGCCTATATGGACCAGTACAGGGCAGTGTGACAACATGTATTTTCCATTCCTGATAAGAGATATCTACTCTGATGAGTAGATATCATCAGAGTAGATTTCTGATGATATCTACTCTGAATGATATTGAATGATGATATTGAATGATATTGAATGTTTTTAGTTTATGAAGATTGAAAAACAGTGGTCTAATTTCTAAGTTAGCCCGATATCAGAGTATTGCACCAAAAGGTCAGAGTCTGAAAACATGGGTTTCAGCTGTGGTTTCAGTTATCCTGCCTTGAGAAATTTGCTTACTCTGAGCGTCAGTTGCCTGTTTATCAAATAAGGACACGATATCTGCATGGGAGTGTTTTGAGACTCAAATACACTTATGACTGTGAAGAGTCTTTGAAAAGGCTTATTTATATTTAAAAAAAAAGTAAAGTACTCTTATTGTCAGTACACTATCAAACATGAACAGTATTTTCCCAGGAGTACAGGTGCTTGAGCAGGTAGCCAAATGTGTACATGTAGTAAGAGGAAATTCAAAACACTGAGCCTTTCTTCCCGTAATGATATCAAGGCTCCTTTTGTTACCAGAATAAAGGCTTGTTCAAACCAAGAGCAATCAGAAAGTGAGTTTGCCCGGTTTTCACATAGCTTTTATAAACATTTTGTAAACATCCACCTCTCTGCCTTTCCCTCTGCCTTCAAATGCAATCACCCAGCTTGCTCATCGATTGGAATTTAAGTGATCTGCCCTTGGCTTCAACTCATTTGATAGAGTTGTGTAAGTCAAGTGGTGACTTGACCTAATGGGCTTAACGGACCTCTGCTTTTTGAATGAATAGGCTTAATTTGTTAAATACCAGATGAGATAGATACTGATTAGACTGAGAGATTATAAAACTGAATGATTTATCAGTTTGTTAATAATCTCCTTAAGGGCAATATGCCATGTGCTCAATCGTATCTGACTCTTTTCAACTCTATGGTCTATAGCCTTCCAGGCTCCTCTGTCCATGGGATTCTCCAGGCAAGAATACTGGAGTGGGTTGCCATTTCCTTCTCCAAGGGATCTTCCTGATCCCGGGATCGAACCCACATCTCCTATATCTCTGCATTGCAGGCAGATTCTTTACCTGCTGAGCCACTGGGGAAGACCTTAAGGTCAAGGAATAGGTCTAAGCTACCTTTGCGCCTTGCAGGACTTTGGGATATATTTTGTACACTGGCTGAACTCGAGAATCTTTTGCTGAGTGAATGATTGACAGATGGAATGAATGAATAGTTCACATGTGACTTTCAGAGGAACCAAGGCTGACTGAGCTGATATGACAACTAAGACATGTGTGTGTGTGATTGTGTGTATGTATGTGTGCTAGATGCAGAGCCCTTAAGACATTATTGCTTTAGAGGAAAAAGAACAATGTCCACCCACCTCCAGTAGAACCAACTAAATTTAGTCCATGTATTAAAATTATTTACCATCCAGGTCAGGTCGTTCAGTAGTAAAGAATCTGCCTGCCAATGCAGGAGCTTCAGGAGACATGGGTTCGATCCCTGGGTCAGAAAGATTCCCCTAGAGGAGGAAATGACAACCCACTCCAATATTCTTGCTGTGATAATCCCATGGACAAAGGAGCCTGGCGGGCTACAGTCAATGGGGTCAGAAAGAGTCGGACATGACTGAGTGACTGAACACAGCACCATCCAGGTCAGTTGTATGACCTTCATTTCTGCAAGATACCTCTTGCATCATTGCTCAGCAAGGCAGGAGAGGATTATGGTTATTGGGAACAGGCCTAGCATCAGGTGACTCAGTGTGAGTCCCATCTGTGCCTATACAGCAATTAAAACATATTATCTTTATGTTCCAGTTCCCTCTTTTATAAAACAGAAATCACGATTATTGCATCTACATCTTAAGCATGCAGGTGGGTTACTATTGCGAGGATTACGTGGAAAGCACTCACTGAAAGTGTGTCCACTTAAAATGGTATGTTTCCAGATCATATGAACACAAGACGTCAAGAAAAAGCACCAAGTTAATTGGTAGGATTTCTATCCCACCCAAAGGGAACCAAAATGCTCTTCCACTGAGAGTCCTAAAGGTCAGCATCACAGCCTGTCAATTCCACTAAAACATTTAAATTTACAGAAGGAGTGGAATGGGATGGGTAGGACTTTAGCAAGTTGTCTTTGTTGAAAGCTGCCATGTGCTGGTGTCTTGGTCCAAATGCTACAGGCTAGGGTGGCTTGTAAACAACAGAATTGTGTTGCTCGCAGTTTTGGAGTCCACAGTGTTTCAAGGCCCCATCATGGCTGGGTGAATGCCCTCTTCCTCGTTCAGAGCCAGCACCTTCTCACTGTGACTTCAATGGAGGAATGGACTAGGGGTCTGTCTGGAATCTTTTTTTTTAAGGCACTGCTCCTGAGATAAAAACGGGGCAGGGCACAACCTTTAAAGTAATGATATAGCCCAAGGACAAGACACAAACTTATCAGAACCAACTGGGTCCAAGATGGTGGATGAGCTGACTTTCCCTAGACCTTGAGCTTCATTATACATTCTTTCTAACACATCAGCTTCTCAGGTGGCTCAGTGGCAAAGAATCCATCTGCCAGTGCAGGAGACGAGGTTCAATCCCTGGGTCGGGAAGATTCCCTGGAGAAGGAAATGGCAACCCCCTCCAGTATTCTTGCCTGGGCAATCCCATGGACAGAGGAGCCTGGTGGGCTATAGTCCATGGGGTCACAAAGAGTCGGACATGAATGAAGAGACTAAGCACGCACATAACATATCCCAAGCTAAATGATACACCCACCAGCACAATGACCGTTCCAAGCCTGACCTTAAAGGTCATAAAGAGGGCGGTGGTCCAATTCCTGAAAATCCCCACACTTTCCCTAAAATAGCCTATGAAATTCATTCCTTAACCTATGAAATTACCTACTGCTATAAAAACTGACCTCACGTATGCAGATGATACCACTCTAAAGGGAGAAGCGAAGAGAAACTAAAGAGCTTCTTGATGAGCTGTATCAAAATTACCAGCTAGAGAATAAAATCTTACCTTAGACCTGTATTTAACAATAGCACAAAGTAACCTATGTTTTGGGCTTCCCTGATGGCTCACTAGGTAAAGAATCTGTCTGCCAATGCAGGAGACACAAGTTTGATCCCTGGGTCAGGAAGATCCTCTGGAGTAGAAAATTTCAACCCATTCCAGTATTCTTGCCTGAAAAATCTCATGAACAGAGGAGCCTGGAGGGCTACAGTCCACAGGGTCGCAAAGAGCTGGAGAGGACTGAATGGCTAAGCACACACAGAAACAATCTATGTTTTAAAAGTTATTGATTAATGTATCTACAGTTTAAAAGAAAAAAAATAACTCAAATTTAGTCACACCCATTCTATAATGGTATGGACACATGCTTCTGTAGCTGGTATTGAGGCTTTCTGCACTTGGAGCAATATTCTCTGATTTAAAAATAAATGACATTGATTTATCATTAGAGCCTTTTTATAGGAGAATTTATCTCAACAGAACTTTTAAAGATATAAAATATACAGTTTATGTAGCCTTAGGTTTCTTAACAGAACCAAATCAAACTGAATAATAAAGTAAAACGGAATAATAAAATGATCAAATAGTGTAAGATCAAGTCAGAACTGATCTGGAAGCACCTTTTATAATTACTAGGCTGGAAGCAGTCTCTGTAGATTCAGCAGAACTGAATCACGAAATGAATTAAGACCATATCAAATTATTAATACTTTTCATACGCCATAAAAAAGTCTTCCTTCCTGCCTCTCTGGGACTGAAGCAAAATGTCTCAAATATCATGCAGGGAAAATGGAGGGAAATTAATAAATAGGATATTGCTTATTGTTCTTTAATAGCTCCTTGTCTAATCCTTTGAATATTTTATGGATCTTTATTCTTTCCAAAGAACTTTCCAAGGCCTTATCTCATTGAATCTCTGTTCTTGAGAGGCGCCTCCTGGCTCAGTAAGTCAGGTGAAGGGCCTGAGGGGTGGACTTCTGGCTGCTCCTCTGGACTGGGCACCTGCAGGGAAGTTCTCTCACTGGTCCACGCTGGCCTGGCCTCACCTGGGCAGGGAGGATGGCAGCGCTCTGAT
>NW_011494912.1:2612462-2613093 GCF_000754665.1 Bison bison bison | reverse complement strand
CTCACAGCTCCCCCTGCTCAGTCCTGCTTCCTTCTACTTTTGCTGTTTAGTTGCTAAGTCGTGTACCACTCTTTTGCGATCCCATGGACTGTAGCCCGCCAGGCTTTTCTGTCCATGGGATTTCCCAGCAAGAATACTGGAGGGGGTTGCCATTTCCTTCCCCAGGGGATCTTTCCGACCCAGGGATCAAACCCGTCTGCTGCATTGACAGGAGAATTTGTGACCACTGAGTCACCTTCCTTCCACTTAGTCAGCCATAAATGTTATTCCTAGTAAACCTTTGGCATTCCCAACTCCCTCTCAGCATCTTCTTCCAGAGGGCCCAGGTGTCCATCTACTAATAGTGCTTACCTGGGAAGACCAGGATAAGATAATAAAGGTAAAGACCAGAGTTGCCCCACGATAAGTTCTCAATAAATATTAGATATGGCTGGAAGCCTTTCCCCTGCTTTGTGCTTGGAGAATAGAGGCAGTGCTGTTAAGTGATTATCCAACTAGATGAAGTTTTCTCTACCAGTCAGCTACTTTAAAAGATGCCATTTCAAAGGAGCCTTCAGGGGCTTCTCTGGTGATCCAGTGGCTAAGACTCTGAACTCCCAACACAGGGGGCCCAGGTTTGATCCCTGGTTCT
>NW_011494912.1:2612143-2612362 GCF_000754665.1 Bison bison bison | reverse complement strand
GATGGCAGCGCTCTGATGGAGATGCAGTCAAGAATGCCAACAGCCTCCAGTTGTGAATGCCTTCAGGGTCCACCTCAGCTAAGGGGGCTGTGGTCTCTCTACTCTCAGAGCACCTGTGGGTCAGTGGTTGAGTAAGGCAGTGGGGCTGAGGCCAGGCCATTTCCAGCCCACAAGGGACTACCTGATGGGCAGTCTGGGGTCTGGCACTGCCCACTGCAC
>NW_011494912.1:2607480-2612043 GCF_000754665.1 Bison bison bison | reverse complement strand
GGAACTAGATACCACATGGCACAGCTAAATATCCCTCATACTGCAATGAAGACTGAAGGTCCTGCATGGCGTAACTAAGACCTGCCACAGCCAAATAAAAAATTTTTTTTTAAAGAAAAGATTGAATTGACATGGGAGTAAAGGGCTTGCCAGTCTGTATTTGGCTCCAAGTTATTGTGTAAACCTGCATGTGTGAAGTGAAGGTGTGAGAAAGACTTAAAAGTTTTGCAAGTTCAACAAGGCTGTGCAAAAGTTTGACTGTCTCAAGCCTCCAACTTACTCAGATGCCACCGTGAGATCCAAAAAGACAGATTCAACCCTACCAAAATCCGAAATGCACTGAACAGTTGGCTGGTGGGTCGGATTTGGAGTAAGTCACTTTAGTATGCACACTCACTGCGGGAAAACAAAACAAATTCATTTAAAACAGTGAAGAAGGGAGAATGTAAAGAGTCTAGCACACAAAAGCATGATAAAGGAACACTAATAGCCGTATTACTAAACCGAGACATATAAAATTAGGTTGATACTCTCTATATTCAGTACACTAGTTTCATTTAAAAAAAAACATTTCTAAGGGGACTTCCCTAGCAGTCCAGTGGCTAAGATGCCACACTCATAATGCTGGGGGCCTAGGCTCGATCCCTGGTCAGGGACTAATTCCCACATGCTGCACCTAAGAACCTGGCACAGCCAAATAAATTAAATAAATAATTAAAGATCTTTTAAAAAGAAAAAGCTGAAAATTTTCTTGGGGTTTTCATATCTTTGCTACCGACCCTGTCTTCCTGATTTCCTCCATGAGATCTTAGAACCCTCCCCTGTACCAAGGAGGTGACGCTGGGGACTAGTTGGACATAAAAGTAACTCCTAGAGTGTGAGAAAAACTACCAGAAGTGACTTCTATTGATCTCAGCTTCCATTTCTCCCAGCAACCATTTGAGTTCACGTCAATGGATCATGTTTTTCAGTCTCTGAGTTGCCCTAAGTGTCTCTCAGTAAAAGAGAAACTGGCCACGAGTTCTGATCATTTGTTCTGATTGGGTATCTCTAATGAAGCTTGCCACACCCTTACAATTCGGAAGGTCATTCCCTTCCAGCAAACCCCTGGTTTTGTGATGCCTGACTTGCCCTGTGCTATTTCCCCTACTCTCGGGGTGGCTTCCTTGGACTCCCGGCCTGACAGCTCAGTGATGCCTCTACCCCATCCAGCCAGAGGGACCAGTGAGAGGCCATTAGTCTCCATCTTCCCAGGCACTGGATGCTCATACAGATTCTACCGATATCCCAGTTCTGTTTGTCTTTAGAATTTCTAATTTCTTCATCATCTTTTTCCGATTCGGTCTTGATTTCTTTCTATACAGCTTTCTCCCTTGGGGCTGTGTGTTCCATCTAAGCATCTGCTTGCAGCCTCCTTTTGAATTCTCAGGCAAATATTCATTGAATTTCTGTTGCGTTGTTTTCTTCCTCTCTCAATAAATTATCCTGTCTCCTCTTCGAAGTCTCCCTTTCCAAACTCCAGGTTCTTCGTGTACGTGAAAAATCCCTCTGAATTCATCTTCATCTCCTGTGCAGCCTCATCTTGATTATTTTCCATGGTTGGCACTTTCCTGCCACAGCTTCATATTAACACATCATGCAGTTGTTTAGTCACAAAGTCATGTCCGAGTCTTTGAGACCCCATGGGCTGTAACATCCCACGCTCCTCTGTCCATGGGATTTTCCAGGCAAGAATACTGGAGTGGTTTGCTATTTCCTTCTCCAGGGAATCTTCCCCACCCAGGGGTAACATCTCCTGCATTGGCAGGTGGAGTCTTCACCCCTGAGCCTCCAGGGAAGCTCAGTGCGTTGTGTAGCCCACAGGAAAGTTTGCTAACTTCGTTCCTTGTTTGGGCCAGTCTGCCATCTGTGTGGATAAGCTCTGGAAACAAGGTGGCTACCCAAGCAGAGAGCCCCTCAGCCTCTGAGCGCCCTAAGCCACATAGTTACCAGCCCAGAGCCCCATCTGTTTCTGCCCAAGTCAGGAAGGGTGACTTCTAAGCTGAGCAGAATGGCAGAACAACCCTTCTGGTCCGAGACACCATGACTGGGATGGGCCACCCCAGAATTTCCCAGTCATGTGCGTATGTGCTAAGTCACTTCAGTCATGTCCAATTCATTGAGGTCCCATGGACTGTAGCCCACCTGGCTCCTCTGTCCATGGGATTCTCCAGGCAAGATACTGGAGTGGGTCGTTATGCCCTCCTCCAGGGTCCCAGTCCAATATGGGTCCCATAATCTTCAGGCTGATGGAGATGCCTGTTTATAGATGGAGGATCATTCTGGTTTAATTTGAGAGATAATGTAATGTGGTATCACACACTTGGAAGACAAAATGTAAGCAGCATACAGACTTCAGGACTGACTCAGGGTAAAAACCCCCATTTGCACGTGTTGCATGGGACCCGACATGCTCCAAAAGGAGGGATATCGTGCTTTGCCAGTCCAAATAAGGACTAAAGGTAGGAGGTTTTTTGTTTTGTTTTGTTTTCCCCTTACATAAAAGTAAAGTGCATTTCCCTTGTGAAAACGGACAGCAGACTTAGCTAGGATGAGACCCAGAGTCCTTCCCTGGGAGGCCAGTGGGTCAGGAATCATGGCCTTTGTGTTTGCAAAAGGCACCACCTCGTCCAGCTGCACAATCCAGGACAAGTTACTTAATTCCCCTGGGCCTTCACGTTCTCATATATAAAAGAGAGCCAAGGATAGCCAGGTAACAGGATTGTCTAACAAAGGAAACAAGACAATGTATTTGATAATGGGGTCTGCCCTTCTCCCTGGCTTCTGATCCGATGATGACTTTCTGGGTTTAGCACCTGTAGCTGGTGATTCCACAGAACTTTCACAGGCTAAGGGACCCTCCAGGCATCCTGAACTTGGGCAAGGCCCGTCTTCATACAGACCTGGATCCATAGCACCAGGATGAGCAGGTTCCCAAGGGATGATCCTGCCTGGGTTCAATTTTGTTCCTCTCCCTTGATGGCTGAGCAGTCTTAGGGAATATGTACCATACTAGCACTGATAGGATTGTGTGAGGATTAAAAGAGATAATTCCTGCAAAATATTTAGCAAATATGTTAATACATAGTCATTCATATCCAAGTCCTTGATTATGTTGACATTTTATCTTTTTCCTAGGGGGACAGAGATGAGGAATCTGAGGTTCTTTCAAACTGAAAGAGAAGAACAGGGAATAGCACCTCTCCACATTCAGAGTTTGGTGTGTGTTAATTCTCAAAATAAGATGAGCAAAGCAGTCGATACTGCTCCCAGTCTACTGAGGAGAAAAACGGAGACATGAAGAAGTTCAATGGTCTTTCCAAAATCACAGGCTGGTGACGGCCTGTGACCCAGCCTTCTGACACCTTACCCAGTGATCTCCACAGACTCTCGCATTGAAACTCAGGTCAACCAGAGACGATCCTCAAGGCCAAAGCTAAGACACTCTTTCCAACCTTTAATAAAAGCATTTGTTTGCTTCAGTGCCAGGTGTAGCTCTCTTCTCTGCCTGCCACGTGCTTCATACAAGACAAGGACACCTACTCAGTTATTCAGCTGGTCTTTGAGATTCCAGGCATCAAGCGGAATCACTCTCTGAGGTCAATCTGAATGATTATTCAAGAGACTCAATTTCCTTTAGAGAAGGCACATTGTCAGTTCAATCTACTGTGGAATTTGTAGTATTAATGAATTGAAGGATACTTCGGGGATTTCTCCCAGATGCTTATTTTAATTTAAGCTCTAGGGGTTTAACTTTCCAAAATACTCAATTTTGTTCATTATGAAAACTAATAACTGGCTTATTTCACTGCTAATTTGGGTACGAAGGTTAATTATCTATAGTGGAGTGGTCTCGAGTTAATCTAAAGTCTACCTGAACACAGAACTGTGGCTAATTGATTCCCCCACACATGGAGGAATGAGTATTTCTTTCTGGAAAAAAGAAAAAGGCTCCACTGACTTGGATTCTTTCTGCCTCTGTCTCTGTAAAGGACACAGGGTCTCTCTGAGATGGTGGGCAACCTCTCCCTTTTTGGATACGGTGGAATCTGTTCACTTGTGTACATGAGAAGGTTCCATTCAGTTCCTGCTCAGCATTTTGTTTTCCACAACAAAGCACCCAGTCACCACTCCTGCGTGAGTGCATGCTAAGTTGCCTCTGATACCCCACTGACTGTAGCCTGCCAGGCTCCTCTGTCCACGGATTTTCCAGGCCAAGATACTGGCGTGGGTTGCCATGTCCTCCTCCCGGGGATCTTCCTGAGCCAGGAACTGAAACCACGTCTCTCGTGTCTCCTGAACGGGCAGGCAGATTCCTTCCCACTAGCGCCACCTGGGAAGCCCAGTCATCACTCCCACCCATTGTTTCTTCACGACAGGTTTAGGAAATGGCAGGCGTATAAATTACATTATGTTAGCATCAGATCAGATCAGATCAGATCAGTCGCTCAGTCGTGTCCGACTCTTTGTGACCCCATGAATCGCAGCACGCCAGGCCTCCCTGTCCATCACCAACTCCCGGAG
>NW_011494912.1:2607079-2607344 GCF_000754665.1 Bison bison bison | reverse complement strand
ACACAACAAGCATGCACACACACACGGGCATGCAGTATGTATAGGTGTGTGTGTGTGTGTGTGTGTAGTTTATTTATTTTTATTTTTATTTTTTTATTCTTCCAATTTTATTTTATTTTTAAACTTTACATAATTGTATTAGTTTTGCCAAATATCAAAATGAATCCGCCACAGGTATACATGTGTTCCCCATCCCGAACCCTCCTCCCTCCTCCCTCCCCATACCATCCCTCTGGGCCGTCCCAGTGCACCAGCCCCAAGCATC
>NW_011494912.1:2602016-2606979 GCF_000754665.1 Bison bison bison | reverse complement strand
TCAGGGCCAAAGTACTGGAGTTTCAGCTTTAGTATCATTCCTTCCAAAGAAATCCCAGGACTGATCTCCTTCAGGATGGACTGGTTGGATCTCCTTGCAGTCCAAGGGACTCTCAAAGAGTCTTCTCCAATACCACAGTTCAAAAGCATCAATTCTTGGGCGCTCAGCCTTCTTCACAGTCCAACTCTCACATCCATACATGACCACAGGAAAAACCATAGCCTTGACTAGACGAACCTTTGTTGGCAAAGTAATGTCTCTGCTTTTGAATATGCTATCTAGGTTGGTCATAACATGATCTTGATCAAACCAGAATGCCTCACCTTCTAAAATATACCCCAAATAATACCGGTCATAATGGTCATCGTCGGAAAGTCCACAAACAATTAATGCTGGATAGGGTGTGATAGAAAAGAAACAGTCGCGTACACTGTTGGTGGGAATGTCAACTGGTGCAGCCACTCTGAGGAACAGCTTTGGAGTTTCCTCAGGAAACTAAAAACAGAACTACTTTATGATCCTGCAATCCTACTCCTAGGCATATACTTGGAGAAAATCACAATTCAAAAATATACAAGGACCCCAGTGTTCACAGCAGCAGTATTTACAACAACCAAGACATGAAAACAATGTAAATGTCCATCAACAGGTAAATAAAAAGATGTGGTGTACACACACACACAGGAATATCACTCAGCCACAGAAAAGAATGAAACAATGCCATTTTCAGCAACCTGGGTGGACCTAGAGATTATCGTATTAAGTGAAATAAGTCAGAGACAGAAAGACAACCATCGTGTGGTATCACTTATATTGGGACTCTAAAAAAATGATACAAAGGAGATTATATACAAAACCAAAATAGACCCACAGACATAGAAGAAAATTTCTGGTAACCAAAGTGGAAAGGAAGGGGGGATAAATTAGAAGTTTGGGATTAACATATACATATACAAACTACATATATACAGTCCATGGGGTCGTAAAGCATCAGGCACAGTTGAAGTGACTTAGCACGCTCACATATATAAAATAGACGAAACAACAAGGTCTTACTGTATAGCACAGGGAAATATATTCAGTATTTGTAATTATCAATAAGGGAAAAGGCTCTGAAAACTTATACATATATATATATATATATATATGTACGCACGAATGTATATGGTCTTCCCAGGCAGCGCAAGTGGTGAAGAATGCGCCCGCCAATGCAGGAGGGACACGAGACTCGGGTTCAATTCTTGGGTTGGGAAGATCTCCTGGAGCAGGAAATGGCAACCCACTCCAGTATTCTCACCTGGGAAATCCCATGGACAGAGGAGCCTGGTGGGCTACAGTCCACGGGGTTGCAAAGAGTCAGATATGACTGAGAATGCACACAACAAGCATGCACACACACACGGGCATGCAGTATGTATAGGTGCGTGTGTGTGTGTGTGTGTGTAGTTTAATAATCAGTTTGCTGTATACCTGAAACATAGCATTGTAATTCAACTATACTTCAATAAAAAATAAAATTCACCAAAAGGAATGACCACACAATAACAAATCTATCGTCTTGCTCTCTGAATTGTCCCAAAAGACAACAGGTTTCATATACATTCCCTCATCTTCCTAAGAACTCAGTGAAGCACAAAGGATGCTTTACTTCTTTCTCTCTTTAGCAGAAGAAGAAACAGAGACCCGCACAGACCCAGGTTCACAAGATATCGGGTGTGAGGCATGGAAATAGAACATCGATTTCTTGATTCCTAATTCTGTGCGCTTTCTATTCTATCGCCCCACCTCCGTGATCTGTAATGTATTGGAAAGTATTATCTACTCTCTCAGATACTCTACTACACAGTTCTATTCCTTGTGCTCCAAGAAACCCAATTTTGTCTCCAGGAAGAAAGACAGACTAATGCTGCACACTGGATCCTAGAGGACATTCCATTCATTGACGTTCATGCCTTCGCCTGTACGGTCAGCCCTTTCTCCTTCTGCTGGCTCTGTTCTTATAGAAGGCAGAGCATCTGGGTCTAATTCATGTTCCCCCTCTTCCCAAGGACTGAAGCCAGATTTGGCACTGAACTTCCTATGCACATGTTAGTCTTAGAACTCTCTTTCCCCATCTACCTCTGATTTATTTAAAAATTACTTTCTAAACCAACTTGAAGCAGCTCAAAAATTAATTTAAACTCCCCAAAACTGAATTTGTCAATGTCCACCGTTGTAATTTGTTACGTTGCATTATAACCTACTACAGAACCGTGGCAATGTCAGAACTCTGATGATGTAGTATGGTCTCCATCTACAATATATCATAAAAGCAGTTTCAGCTTGGATGATAGATGGGGCAAGTCTGGGAAGAATTTAAAAAGAGACCTAAATTTCTAGAATTTTTTTTTATTCCCTTTAAGTGGCTGAAGGCATCACCCCTCCCCAAGAGATTACTGAAAATCTAAATCATTTTTTCTCCTCTTTTCACTCTGCATCAAACAGAGGTCTGCAAAGGCAATTAACCTGGCATGGTGGCAGAATTGCTGAGGTGTAATTTGCCTGTTCTCTAGCCTTGTAGCTTTGGCCACGTCCCATCAGTTGGGAAAGGAAAAATGAATCTGCTTTGGTGTAACTATCAACAATCATGGTTTGTCCATCCCTTTGTCAAGCTCCAGGATGCCAGGTCCTTGATAGGTTTGTCCCCAAGGACAGGAAAGAATTCATGTACAGTTGGCATAACACATTTTGTGCAACCTGCTGGCTTAAATGAATCAATGCCAGATCGAGGCTCTACCACCACGGAGGATAACCAGGGTCCTCTGCAGAGACGCATCCTCTATGGCAAAGAGCAAATGCAGAGCATCCGCAGGTACAGATGACATGCCATCATCCTGCTTCTTCCCAGAGTCTTTCTTAGACTTCTCTAGCTAAATGAAGCTCAACAGTCCAGCCATCTCATTTTATGGTAAAAAGAAATGCAGGCCCGGCGACTCATGCCAGGTCAACAGCAGGAACTTAGAACTGGGTCTTGAGACCTGGGGCCTGTGTTTTACACTCTAACCCAGCAGGTCTCCATGGCAACTACCTAACATGCTAATGTGTCCTGATGAATTCTGAGCCTGGTTGCAGCTAATTCATTATTGAAATAAATTGAAAACTGGGGAATTATTTTGCTTTTTAAAAACGTAATTTTAAAAATGTTATGGAAGTATAGCTGATTTACAATGTGTTAATTTCTGCTGTACAGCAAGGTGGCATTTATACATATGACTATTCTTTTTCATATTCTTTTCCATTATGGTTTATCACAGGATATTGAGTATAGTTCCCCGTGCTATATAGTAGGACCTCGTTAAAACATAAATTAGTTGTCTTTGTAATGACTTTTCCACTTTTGAGCCATCCCACTTGCTTTCCTGAGTGGAGGAAAAAGGGGTGGAGGGTGCCTTGGGAATTGTAGGCCCTTTTCGGGACTAAAATTTACACTAAAGTTCAAATGAATTGTATAAGATTTTCATGGAATTTAAGTGGGGGCACGAATCTACCAACCATATAGGAAGAATTAGGATATTGATGGCACCACTGAGGATAATTGTTTGACTGTCACGATTTGCCATGAACACTACTCTTTCTTTGCTATGCTCCTTGCTTCCATCTCCGGGACTGCGTTTCTCCCCACTAACAATACATATAATAGATAGATAGATTGTTGCTGTTGTTCAGCTGCTCAGTCGTGTCTGACTCTTAGATAGATAGATAGATACACACACACATAAATCATGTGGGCTCAGCTCAGAGCAAGCCCAATAATCTGATCACAGAGATGTGCCAAGGAAACTGAGATATGGCCAGGAAGGAGAACACAGGTGGTGTGTCCTGACCGCCTGATGGTGTGCATCACCTGTGGTTATCACTCTCTGACAACTGCAGCTTCCAAACAGACAGACTAATGTCCAAGGGCGGGAAGGGAGGTTGCCAGGATAAGACACAGTGGTGCGCTTCTCAAAAACATCCTCTGGACTTGTTTTGGCCCCGATTTGGCTTCAAAGTCTCATCGCTTTGAGTGTTCCATGGGTCAGCAATGACTCCAGAACACTCACCTTGCTGGTCCTGATTAGATTTACCAGCTTTTGTGGTTGCCATGGAACCTGGCCACTGTGACAGGGAATGAAATGGGACAGGAAAGCGGATTATGGTCCAGTTCAGTGCACAGCCTCTGGGAAATGATTCTCCCTGTATGACTTTGGGCTTGTCACACACCTTTTTTTTTTAATGTTTCCTTTTTTTCTTTCTTATAAATTGGAGTATAGTTGATTTTGAGCAAACTCTGGGAGACAGTGGAGGACAGAGGAGCCTGGCATGCTATAGTCCATGGGGTCACAAAGAGTCCGACATGATTTAGCAACTGAACAACAGATGGCTCAGACAGTAGAGAACCCGCCTGCTGATGCAGATGCGGGTTTGATCCCTGGTCTGGGAAGATCCCCTGGAGAAGGAAACAGTAACCCACTCCAGTACTCTTGCCAGGAGAACCCCATGAACAGAGGAGCCTGGTGGGCTATAGCCCATGAGGTCACAAACAGTTGGATATGACTGAGCAACAAACACTGGTTAATTTGTAAGTCACTTCGAACTCATTGAAAGCACCTCAGCCCCACCCAAGGAGAGAGGGATCCTTTCATCCTGACTGAACTACTGCTAGAAGATACAATACTTCATGTTCTAATGTAGATGATGAATACCCTGTACTTAAACAAACCGACTAGGATTAATCACAGCTATTTCATTTCTCAGCAACTGTTATGTGATTTACCTCTGCTGCTGCTGCTGCTGCTGCTAAGACACTTCAGTTGTGTCCGACTCTGTGCGACCCCATAGATGGCAGCCCACCAGGCTCCCTGGTCGCTGGAATTCTCCAGGCAAGAACACTGGAGTGGGTTGCCATTTCCTTCTCCAATGCATGAAAGTGAAAAGTGAAAGT
>NW_011494912.1:2600590-2601916 GCF_000754665.1 Bison bison bison | reverse complement strand
AAAGGAAGTCGCTCAGTCGTGTCCGACTCTTAGCGACCCCATGGACTGCAGCCTACCAGGTTCCTCCGCCCATGGGATTTTCCAGGCAAGAGTACTGGAGTGGGGTGCCATTGCCTTCACCGTACCTCTGCTGCAAGTTGCTTTGAAAATGGAACTACAGAGCTTAAGCTCTGGGGAGGATATCATCTAATGAAGAATTGAAATTGAATCTAAGCCATGGGAAAAAACTCAACATGCCCATGTTTCTAGAACTTGGTATGGCATTTCCACAGGTTGAGAGGCTTTTTCTTTTGAATTGTGAAAGATCCATCACATGTTTAATGTTCCTGCTAATCATACCAAATCAAATTTTATCATGATCAGACCTAAAGTGTGTTTTAGTCTGTATTCCCATATGCATACTGAATTCTAAAACAGAGAGTTTCATCCACATCTCTCAGTCCAAACCACTGTGTGTGGAGAAACAGCATCCTTCTGCACGTTGGTATTTGCTCGTCAACGTCTTAACACCTGTACGTGTGTGCATGCTCAGTTACTTCAGTCGTGTCCGACCACAGGTGACTCTATGGGCTGTGGCCTGCCAGGCTCCTCTATCGATGGGCTTCTCCAAGCAAGGATGCTGGAGTGTGTTGCCAGGCCCTCTTCCAGGGTGCACCTGCTAGAGGGGAAGCCAAATGTGGAGGGCGAGGGGCGAATTCAGCCCCCTCATCTATCAGTTCAGTTCAGTTGCTCAGTTGTGTCCGACTCTTTGCGATGTCATGAACCGCAGCACGCCAGGCCTCCCTGTCCATCACCAACTCCCAGAGTTTATTCAAACTCATGTCCATCGAGTCTGTGATGCCATCCAGCCATCTCATCCTCTGTTGTCCCCTTCTCCTCCTGCCCTCAATCTTTCCCAGAATCAGGGTCTTTTCCAATGAGTAAGCTCTTCCTATCAGGTGGCCAAAGTATTGGAGTTTCAGCTTCAACATCAGTTCTTCCAATGAACACCCAGGACAGATCTCCTTTAGGATGGACTGGTTGGATCTCCTTGCAGTCCAAGGGACTCTCAAGAGTCTTCTCCAACACCACAGTTCAAAGGCATCAGTTCTTCAGTGCTCAGCTTTCTTTATAGTTCAACTCTCACATCCATTCATGACCACTGGAAAAACCATAGCCTTGACTAGACAAACCTTTGTTGGCAAAGTAATGTCTCTGCTTTTTAATACGCTGTATAGGTTGGTCATAACTTGCCTTCCAAAGAGTAAGCGTCTTTTCATTTCATGGCTGCAATCACCATCTGCAGTGATTTGGGAGCCGAAAAAAATAAAGTCTGACACTGTTTCC
>NW_011494912.1:2591769-2600490 GCF_000754665.1 Bison bison bison | reverse complement strand
GAGCTTTAAGCCAACTTTTTCACTCTCCTCTTTCACTTTCATCAAGAGGCTTTTTAGTTCCTCTTCACTTTCTACCATAAGGGTGGTATCATCTGCATATCTGAGGTTTTTGATATTTCTCTCGGCAATCTTGATTCCAGCTTGTGATTCTTCCAGCCCAGCATTTCTCATGATAAACTCTGCATAGAAGTTAAATAAGCAGGGTGACAATATACAGCCTTGACGTACTCCTTTTCCTATTTGGAACCAGTCTGTTGTTCCATGTCCAGTTCTAACTGTTGCTTCCTGACCTGCATAATACTGTTTTACAATTGTTTTTGATTATCAATAATGGTTGGCATAACAACTCCCCTTTTGGTTATCTTCCCCTGCCTTCCAACTTCTCTTTGTTTCTTAGCAGAGCTTTTTTTCTTGGATACTCAATGCCCTTTGGAGAATTTCTTTGTGGGTCCTAAAGGGAAGTTGTCTTCCATACCATAACCCGCAAGACAAATGCTGGAGTAAAATGAGTTTCAAATGCATTCTGAGGAGCCCTAGGCATGGAAAGAGAGATTCCAGTAAGAACTAGGGAGGAGAAAAAGTCCGGTCTTGGAAAATCTAGCCTGTTGTTTCTTCTGTCTGGTCACCCTGCACGGTAAGATGAAGATGCTCTCTATGGTCCACCTGTAGTCATCTGTGCTACAGGCTGTTGGGGAGGAGGTGACTGAGTGGAGGTGGAGGGTGACGAACCCACCATCCCTAAACTCCTCCCCTCATTTTTTTGGCCACTGATGTTCCTGGAAAAAAAAAAAAAAAAACAAAGAAATCTCTAAACAGAGAAGAGCATGGCTAAGATAGGAAGCATCTTTAGATGTTGGTGGGTTCCTGGGAAAGAACTCTGCAACCTACCTCTCCTGACCACATCACAGAAGTGTAGAAGATCAACAACAAAATTAGCAGGTGTTTGAAAGAATCAGAGACCAGAGGGTCCTGGGCTGCTGGTCTCAGACAGAGCTCAGAAAAGCAGCAAGACTCCAGGAAACAAAAGACTGCTGGAGGCCTCTCATCCATGGGTCAAAGGGAGTCTCAAAGCTTTCCCAGACTTCCCAAGTGACTCAGTGGTAAAGAATCCACCTGCCAATGCAGGAGATGCAAGAGAAGCAGCTTTGATCTCTGGGTCGGGAAGATCCCCAGGAGTAGGAAATGGCAACCCACTCTAGTATTCTTGCCTGGAAAATTCCATGGACAGAGGATCCTGGCAAGCTACAGTCCATGGGGTCACAAAGAGTTGGACACAATTGCGTGTCAGGGCAGGGCAGTGCATGGCTTTCCTGCCTCTCAGAGCCTCTTAGGTGAGAGTATGTTTCCTAGATTCCAACAGCAGCACAGACTCAGCATAGAATGCCATGAAAGATTAAAAGTCTTTGCAGAAGAGTTAACCTAGGAGAACTGAGACTGTTTGCAAGGCTGGCCCTTGACTGGTATCTGGGAATTGAGATTTAGGAAGGATCCTCACCATGGTTTAACTGATAAGAGAGGTTTTTGTACCTAAGCCATTTGTACAATGTTTATTATGCTAAATGCCCACTTTCCTCCTGGGAGCCTGAAATATTGGCAGGTTCTAAGCAGAGGTGGTCTCTGTGATCAGCTCCCAGTAAAACCCTGGTCACTGAGTCTCTAATGAGATCCCCTGATGGATAGCATTGTATATATTTTGTCACGCCTGGCTGCCAGGTGATGGTGGTTTAGTCACTTAGTCGAGAAATGGAAGGGGCTGGGAATGGGGGAAACTGGGAGATAATTTGGTTTTCCAGTATGTTGTGGGGGTAGAGAGACTCATCTTGCTCCCCAAGAATTAAAATCTTGCCAGCCACCATCACCGCATCTGCACACGAGATCCATAACCTAGCACCAGCACTCAGTTAGGATCTAATGTCCAGAAAGCAGTTATTGCCTTTCAATCCTCAGATGCTTTAACAAAGCATCCATGCAGTATTTTAGCACTGGGAGGACCCAGGCCCCATTTCTCTTCTTAAATCCTGGGTCTTCCCCCTCTTTATATCTTATCCAGACTAGAGAGATTGATAGAAGGAAGGGTGTCCAACCACAACTTTCTTTTTTTTTTTAATGAACTCCTTTGAAAATTTCCTTTGTGGGAAGAATCTTGAGGTTTTAAATCCATAAACCAACAGATTATAGTTCTAGATTCTGACTAAATTTGAAATGCTGAAACTTACAGCCATCATAAGTCCTCTCCTGTTTTTCACAGCTAGCACATTGGGCCCCCAATCTAGTGTTCCCCATTCAACAGGCCCCCCCGCCCTGACCTCAGAAATGTACTGGAGCATGCATAGTAGTTCTTGATGTCAACCTCAAAGGTAGCACTTTGAATATCCCTTAACTTCTCCATAATAAGTTGCAATAGATCTATTATTCATTAGCTTATCTAAACCTTTTCTTGAAGCTCTTTATATTTTCAGCTTCTAATGGAGTCATATTTCTCAGAAGATAATTAAGGTTGAAGGTAGTTTGGACCTTTATATAAATTCCTTAGCCAAGTAATTCCATCATGAGGCTCCCCCAGAGTCCAGTAATGTCCCAAATGCCAGAAAGCTTGAAGACTCCTTAGTGATGGAGCACTGCCTGGAGCCCCTTTCCTCTCCTATGAGAACCCCCTATGCCTAGCTTTCTCTACTCTTGAGAGCAGGTTCATCATCAGCTCCCACTTCTAGCCCACCTCCAAGCACTCCTCTCATCCAATACAACATCTAATACCAAAGACATCAACATGCGGTATTGGAAAAAGTGATTCTTCCCTCTTTTGTTTCACTGGAGTGGCCATTGAACCTGACTTGATCCTCTAGTCTAATTGCTACAAGGACATCTCCACCATAAAGGCTTCATTTATCTCCACGAGAATCTCAACATTCTACTTCGCCAGGACTTTCTTCCTTTCACTCTTTATGTTAACAGGGCACTTTAACTTTGTCTTCCTTTGAATGCTTTATTTTAATTACCACAGGAATGATTTTGTACATGAAAGGCTATGGGAAACCAGGCTGAAAATTCCATTTCTTTCAAGAGTATCAAGTGTGATAAGCTTCCTTACATTGAATACAAGTATAATGTATTCTGTTTGTTGGGAGTGCAGTGTGTGTCTTTCAAGAGAGTATTATTCTAATAAGAAAGACTAATCATATCCAGAGTCTCCCATTTCACAAAGTGCTCTTCCAGTCACGCTCTCAACCCTATGAAAAGTGAGGGTCAATGCAGTGAGGGATGAGGGATCACAGTAAGTGCCCTGGGACATTCACAATCAGGCTGATTCTCTGGTCGTGATACCATGATGCCATCAAATCAGGCGGGTTTGGTGCTCATCTAAAACATGCCCACACCCAAACTGACCTCAAGTGTTATAAACACTTGACTCTACACACATGTACACAAGTAAGTGCGTGTAAAACCGGTAAAATCTGAATAAGGTGCAACGATTATTCTTTTTTTTTTTTTCCTTTGGCCACACTGCATGCAGTAGGCAAGATCTTTGCTCCCTGACCAGGGACTGACCCCCACACACTCTTCAGTGGAAGCTCAGAGTCTTAAACACTGTACCACCAGGGAAGCCCTTCAAGGGTTATTCTAACATCAGTTTCTTGGTTGGGATACTGTGCTGTGGTCCTGGCAAGACATGGCCACCAGGGGAAATGGGGGAAGTACACAGGATCTCTCTTTTTTATGTCTTGGAACTTCCTATGGGGCTTCCCAGGTAGCTCAGTGGTAAATAAATCCACCTGCCAATGCAAGAGGTGTGGGTTCTGTCTCTGGTTGGAAAGATCCCCTGGAGAAGGAAATGGCAACCCACTCCAGTATTCTTGCCTGGGACATCCCATGGACAGAGGAGCCTGGCGGGCTACAATCCATGGGTTTGCAAACAGACACAACTTAATGACTGAAAAACAACAACAACAATGTAGCCATAATTACTTTAAAATAGCACATTTAAAAAATAGATTTCACTTGAATTTAAATGTTTAGAGATCCACTTTTTCAGAAGAATGTTTAAATTTGTTTTTTTTAATAACTCTGCTAATAAAGACCCAAGTAATACTGATACATGCTATTCCAGTAAGAATTCATTTAACTAATTACATCTACAGTGATGTAATTACTTGGACATGAGTTTGAGTAGGCTCCGGGAGTTGGTGATGGACAGGGAAACCTGGCGTGCTGAAGTCCATGGGGTTGCAGAGAGTCAGACACGACTGAGTGACTGAACTGATCTACAGTGACCCTATTTTCAAATAAAGTGGCATTCTAAGTTTAAAAAGGTGAGGACTTAGACATATCTTTTGTTGGGGGTCTGGAGGCAGGGATAAAGAGGAGAAAAGATGCAAAGACAGTCATTCACACCAGGAGAAGGCCATGTGATGAAAGAGGTAGATTAGAACAACGCATCTACAAGCTAAGGAATACCAAAGACTGCTGGCAACTCCAGAAGCTAAGAGAAAGGACTGGGACTGTCCCCCAAGAACCTTCAGAGGATCCACCACCCAGCTAACATCTTGGTTTCAGACTTCTAGCCTCCAGAATTGTGAAAGAAGACATTTCTGCTGTGTTAAGCCAAGACTGAACCAAAAACAAAATAATGGGTTCCATTGTCAATTACTCACACACAATAATACATTGCTCCACTCCACGAGGGAAATAATGGCATACTTTCATCATATTTAAATTATTTTTCACCAATGAATTCTAAAATTACTACCTCAGTGAGCTCCCATAATATAATTCCATGAAATACAATGGAAAATTATTTCAAAAGATTGCAGCAAGGAGTGACATGAGATAACATTAAACAAGGTTACACTTAAAGCGTGCATACTCAGGTTTGAGTGTTTGAAGCCGCACATGAGTCTCCATGTGAAATGGCTGCCAGCAGGGCTTGTATAGAGCAAAGCTCTTTCAGAGCAAGAGAGCCCATGGCCTGGTTATATTCAGACTAGCCAGAGAATACCCCACAGTACCGCTATCCTCACTCTGGGGCACCACAGTTTAAGAGGGACATCAATTAACAGCAGCTGAAATCAAGGAGAATGACAAGATTTCTCACTATAAGGAGCTGGTGAAGAAATATTTTAATCCGGAGAAATAGATAGGTGAACAGAGCTTTGGAGCTGTCTGATATTTCAAGGGCTGTCATGTTGAAGTAAGATTAAATCAGTCTACAGAAATTAAAGCTAAAATCAGAGATGGATGTTAAACCATGGACCACTTGGCTCTACAGAAAGACTGTGTCTCAGTAGGACTTGCCTGCTCCAAATAAATCCCCGATTGGCCCTGTACATTACTTACAGTCCCTGCCGCTCATGTCACCCCCGCCCCCCAGGATAAAGGAAACTGCAGAGGATTGCTATTACTAGCCATCTAAGAACGACAACACCACAAACCATTAGGTCTTACTCATGCATTTGCACAGATGACTTTCATAAACTAGGTGTCACCTAGCAAAGCAGAAAACAAGTCCCTGAAAGAATGGGACACGCAATAAATGAATGCACAGGAACTTGCACAGTGGGGTGTGTTCCAGGGAAAGAGTTTTAGAGGAAAGATCACTTCAATAAGAAGGACCCATTGAAAGTTCTTCCTTCAAAGTCTCATTTGTAGACAAGAGTGGTTTCTACCATCCTCCCTTCCATTCCAAGATGAACTGCTTCCAAGAGAATTCCTTTGCTTTACACACACACACGCATGCGCGCGTGCACACACACACACACATGACTGCATGTGAAATAAGTGAATCTGTGTAATGATTATGTTCTAATGTTAAATCCTGGTTGTAACATGCTATCATCATACAAGACATTACCACTGGGGGAAAACAGATGAAGGGTACATAGGACCTCTCTGTGCTATTTTTGCAACCTCCGGGGACTATTATTTCAAAATAAGTTTTTTTAAAAAACCTTGACTTTAGTTAATTTCATTTCTTTCATTTCCTTTATTTTCAGCAGAATGTTCACAAATTTTTTGGACAATCTATAGATTCAATTATCAATCACACTTACACATGCCCAATACACTTGACACCAAGACAAGTAATTGGCTGTCCCCTCCCCTCATTCTAAGGGCTTCCCTGGTGACTCAGGTGGTAAAGAATCTGCCTACAATGCAGGAGATCTGGGTTCAATCCCTGGGTCGGGGAGATCCCCTGGAGAAGGGCATGGCAACCCACTCCAGTATTCTTGCCTGGAGAATCCCATGGATAGAGGAGCTGGTGGGCTACACTCCATAGGGTCGCAAAGAGCTGGACACGACTGAGCGACTAACACTTCCCTCACTCTGGCGCACCTCCCCTTGAGCGATGCCAGACCCAAATACACTGCTGGTGGCCACCCCTTCAGCGGGAGGGAAGGTATGGAGGCAGGAGAAGGAAATAGATCAAGCAAAAGAAGAAAGGGGAGACAGAAAAGGGAAAGACAAAGGAGGGGAGCAAGCAAGAAAGAAAAGAGAAGAAGAGCCAGCATTTGTCATTCAAAAAGATAAACATTTTACAGCCCAGCTTGACTGTGTCAAGAACACTTGTGTTTTAATAGTATGCCTGCGAGCTTTCAAAACAAGTGTTTACCTGTCACAATAAACAGTTATGAGTGAGGAACACAAAACAGAGAGAACCAGGAGCTGGCAGGCTGCCAGCCTTGCTGCCTGCTGCTCGGTGCTCAGCCTGTCATCCAGGCGACAACAGCTCAACATCTCTTGTCTCCACGGTGAGGCCCGCAATCCCAGGGTCACAGAGCCGCTAAGGCTCCGGGGAGGCCAGTTAGAACCAGAAGGGGCCGGGGGAACCCAGTCCTTAAAGGACATGCAGCAGCAGTTGCCGGCTCGAGGCCAGCTCACAGGGACCAACAGGAGGCCACAGGTCCCGAAAGATGGGAACCCCCCAGAGACTTCTGGAAAGACCCTTGATGGAGAGCTGGAACATGAAATTGCTACACACTCCCTTCCTTCTTGCCCTTTCATCTTCACAACAGGTTCACGCCTGAGGTAAGTCAACAGCAGAGTCGTGCTTCAACTTTCCTATTTATAACTTGCAACTGGGAGCTGGCAGCCTCATGAAAACTAACTTTTATGGAGCAGGTTTTTCTGTAGGAAGAGACTTCACATACATCTGTCTCAGTTAATCCTCACAATAACCACTTGTCATGGCCAGCCTAATAGGATCATCCCCACTTTGAGGAAGCCGGACAAGTCCTTTCACCTATAAACCTCAAAGTCTATCATCTACTGAACAGCCAAGTAAGAGCTCCAACACATAAGCACAGGTCTCAAATGATCTGTGGTTCTAAAACCCAGGTGTGCAGAAGAGTCTCTGGAGTCACCAGCTTGGAACGCTTCAAGCGTTTTAGCATCAGCAGATATGGGCTGTGACCCAACCATCAGCATTTTTAAACACTCAGGAAGCTGGCTGAGAGCTGGGTGGCTCTGAAGCACTTAGTCAGGAAAGTGTAATTTGAGAAGCAACATCGCTAAGAGAACAGCCCGCACCTCCGCCCTTGTGAGATTCCTATCTAGAGCCGAGCTGTCCATCACAGTAGCGACCAGCCCACGTGGCCCCTGAACGCTTGAAATGTGTTTAATGACACATCTCAAAATGACATTTGGATACATTAGGTTAAACTAAAATGTATCACTAAGGACTTCCTTAATGGTGCCATGGATAAGAATCCACCTGCCAATGCAGAGGACATGGGTTTGATCCCTGGTCTGGGGAGATTTCACATGCCTCGGAACACCTAAGCCCGTGTGCCGCAACTACAGAGCTCACACTCTGTAGAGTCTCGAACTGTGACTACTGAGCCCGCATGCCTAGAGCCCGTGAGAAGTCACTTCAGTGAGAAACCCACACACCGCAGCTAGAGAGTAGCCTCCCTCTCTGCAACCAGAGAAAGCTCAGCAACAAAGACCCCGCACAATAAAAAAAATTAACTAATTATACAAAAAAAAATGTATCACTTAAACTAAATTTACCCTTTTATGTTTTACTTTTTAAAACATGGTTATTGGACTATTTAAAATTACCTATGGTAGAGAAACATATGGATGCCAGTGGGGAACAAGAGGTGTGGGAAGAATTGGGAGATTGGGATTAACACAAATACACTACTGATAATATGTATAAAATCAATAACTAATGAGAGGATGGGTCATGGTGGAGAGTTCTGACAGAATGTGGTCCACTGGAGAAGGGAATGGCAAACCACTTCAGTATTCTTGCCTTGAGAACCCCATGAACAGTATAAAAAGGCAAAATGATAGGATACTAAAAGAGGAACTCCCCAGGTCGAGAGGTGCCCAATATGCTACTGGAGAAGAGTGGAGAAATAACTCCAGAAAGAGTGAAGGGATGGAGCCAAAGCAAAAACAACACCCAGTTGTGAATGGGACTGGTGATAGAAGCAAGGTCCAATGCTGTAAAGAGCAATATTGCATAGGAACCTGGAATGTTAGGTCCATGAATCAAGGCAAATTGGAAGTGGTCAAACAGGAGATGGCAAGAGAGAACGTCAACATTCTAGGAATCAGTGAACTAAGATGGACTAGAATGGGTGAATTTAACTCAGATGACCATTATATCTACCACTGTGGGCAGGAATCCCTTAGAAGAAATGAATTAGCCATCATAGTCAACAAAAGAGTATGAAATGCAGTACTTGGATGCAATCTCAAAAACAACAGAATGATCTC
>NW_011494912.1:2591159-2591593 GCF_000754665.1 Bison bison bison | reverse complement strand
CTCAAACTACTGCACAATTGCACTCATCTCACATACTAGTAAAGTCATGCTCAAAATTCTCCATGCCAGGCTTCAGCAATACGTGAACCATGAACTTCCAGATGTTCAAGCTGGTTTTAGAAAAGGCAGAGGAACCAGAGATCAAATTGCCAACATCTGCTGGATCATGGAAAAAGCAAGAGAGTTCCAGAAAAACATCTATTTCTGCTTTATTGACATTGCCAAAGCCTTTGACTGTGTGGATCACAATAAACTGTGGAAAATTCTGAAAGAGATGGGCATACCAGACCACCTGACCTGCCTCTTCAGAAACCTGTATGCAGGTCAGGAAGCAACAGTTAGAAGTGGACACGGAACCATAGACTGGTTCCAAATAGGAAAAGGAGTACGTCAAGGCTGTATATTGTCACCCTGCTTATTTAACTTCTATGCAG
>NW_011494912.1:2590362-2591059 GCF_000754665.1 Bison bison bison | reverse complement strand
GAGAATGCACTGGTCATAGCAAGCACCGCCTTCCAACAACACAAAAGAAGACTCTACAGATGGACATCACCAGATGGTCGACACCAAAATCAGGTTAATTATATTCTTTGCAGCCAAAGATGGAGAAGCTCTATACAGTCAGCAAAAACAAGACCGGGAGCTGACTGTGGCTCAGATCATGAACTGCTTATTGCCAAATTCAGACTGAAATTGAAGAAAGTGGAGAAAAACACTAGACCATTCAGGTATGACCTAAATCAAATCCCTTAGTGGAAGTGAGAAATAGATTTAAGGGACTAGATCTGAAAGACAGAGTGCCTGATGAACTATGGATGGAGGTAGTGACATTGTACAGGAGACAGGGATCAAGACCATCCCCATGGAAAAGAAATGCAAAAAAGCAAAATGGCTGTCTGAGGAGGCCTTACAAATAGCTGTGAAAAGAAGGGAAGCGAAAAGCAAAGGAGAAAAGGAAAGATATAAACATCTGAATGCAGAGTTCCAAATAATAGCAAGGAGAGATAAGAAAGCCTTCCTCAGTGATCAATACAAAGAAATAGAGGCAAACAATAGAATAGGAAAGACTAGAGATCTCTTCAAGAAAATTAGAGATACCAAGAGAACATTTCATGCAAAGATGGGCTCAATAAAGGACAGAAATGGTAGGGACCTAACAGAAGCAGAAGGTATTAAGAAG